>NC_086194.1:75099783-75459065 GCF_035770615.1 Melospiza melodia melodia
GACCCCCAGACACAAACCTCGGCCCGTTTCCCTGGCAAACAAAAGTAAGCTGCCCCGCTTTTGGATGGCAGATTGCAGGAGCCACGTTGCACCATCAAACCAGCCCCACTTGGCACTGGTGCCACCTTGGGTCTGGGTACAAGTTGGGCTGGTTTGATAGTACCAAGTGGCTCCTGCAATCTGCCATCCAGAAGCGGGACAGCTTACTTTTGTTTCCCAGGGAAACGGGCCGAGGTATTTGTCTGGGGGCCTATGGCTGGGAGTGACCGGCTGACTACTGAAAAGCTACGATAGGCAGGATGGTTACCAGACTCATGGTGCCACCAGTGCCAAGTCGGGCTGGTTTGATAATACTAAATAGCTCCTGCAATCTGCCATCCAGACGCGGGGCAGCGGATTTTTGTTTACTGGAGAAAAGTTCCGTGGTTTTTTTTTTGGGGGTATATGACTGGACGTGGCCGGCTGGCTCCTTAAAAAGCTCTATACACAGGATTGTTCCCTGACCCAAGGTGGCATCAGTGCCAAGTCGGGCTGTTTTCGTAGTACGAAGTGCGTCCTGCAATTTGCCATCCAGAAGCGGGGCAGCCTACTTTTGTTTGCCAGGGAAACGTGCCGAGGTATTTGTCTGGGGGCCTATGGCTGGGAGTGAGCGGCTGGCTCCTGAAAAGCTACGATAGGCAGGATGGTGACCAGACCCATGGTGGCACCAGTGCCACGTTGGGCTGGTTTGATAGTACCAAGTGGCTCCTGCAATCTGCCATCAAGAAGTTGGCAGGCGAGTTTTGTTTTCCAGGGAAAAGCGCCGTTGTTTTTGTTTAGAGGCCTGTGGCTGAGAGTGGCCGCCTGTCCTCGTAGAATCTACGTTACGCAGGATGGTTCCCAGAGCCAAGGTGGCACCAGGGCCAAGTCGGGCTGGTTTGTAAGTACCAAGTGCATCCTGCAATCTGCCATCCAAAAGCGGGGCAGCTTACTTTTGTTTGCCAGGGAAACGGGCCGAGGTTTGTGTCCGGGGGCCTATGGCAGGGAGTGACCGGCTGGCTCCTGAAAAGCTACGATAGGCAGGATGTTTACCAGACCCATGGTGGCACCAGTGCCAAGTTGGGCTGATTTGATAGTACCAAGTGGCTCCTGCAATCTGCCATCCAGAATCGGGGTAACTTACTTTTGTTTTCCAGGGAAACGGGCCGAGGTTTGTGTCTGGGTGTCTATGGCTGGGAGTGACCGGCTGGCTCCTGAAAAGCTACGATAGGCAGGATGGTTCCCAGACCAGAGGTGGCACCAGTGCCAAGTTGGGCTGGTTTGATAGTACCAAGTGGCTCCTGCAATCTGCCATCAAAAAGTTGGCAGGCGAGTTTTGTTTTCCAGGGAAAAGCGCCGTTGTTTGTGTTTGGGGGCCTGTGGCAGGGAGTGGCCGGCTGGCTCCTTAGAATCCACGATATGCAGGATTGTTCCCAGACCCAAGGTGGCACCAGTGCCAAGTCGGGCTGGTTTGATGGTGCAAAGTGGCTCCTGCAATCTGCCATCCAGACGCGGGGCAGCGGATTTTTGTTTCCAAGAGAAATGGTCCGTGGTTTGTTTTTGGGGGTATATGGCTGGGCGTGGCCGGCTGGCTCCTTAAAAAGCTCGATATGCAGGATGGTTCCCTGACAAAAGGTGGCACCAGTGCCACGTCGGGCGGTTTTCGTAGTACAAAGTGCGTCCTAAAATTTGCCATCCAGAAGAGGGGCAGTTGAGTTTTGTTTGCCAGAGAAAAGGGCCGTGGTTTGTTTTTGGGGCATATGGCTGAGAGTGGCCGGCTGGCCCCTGAAAATCCACGATAGGCAGGATGGTTCCCAGACCAGAGGTGTCACCAGTGCCAAGTCGGGCTGGTTTGATAGTACTAGGTAGCTCCTGCAATCTGCCATGCAGAAGCGGGGCAGCTTACTTTTGTTTGCCAGGGAAACGGGCCGAGGTTTGTGTCTGGGGGCCTATGGCTGGGAGTGACTGGCTGGCTCCTGAAAAGCTACGATAGGCAGGATGGTGACCAGACCCATGGTGGCACCAGCTCCAAGTTGGGCTGGTTTGATAGTACCAAGTGGCTCCTGCAATCTGCCATCAAAAACTTGGCAGGCGAGTTTTGTTTTCCAGGGAAAAGCGCCGTTGTTTGTGTTTGGGTGCCTGTGGCTGGGAGTGGCCAGCTGGCTCCTTAGAACCCACGATACGCAGGATGGTGACCAGACCTGAGTTGGCACCAGTGCCAAGTTGGGCTGGTTTGATGGTACCAAGTGGCTCCTGCAATCTGCCATCCAGAAGCGGGGCAGCTTACTTTTGTTTGCCAGGGAAACGGGCCGAAATATTTGTCTGGGGGCCTCTGGCTGGGGGTGGCTGGCTGGCTCCTGAAAAGCTACGATAGGCAGGATGGTGACCAGACCCATGGTGGCACCAGTGCCAAGTTGGGCTGGTTTGATAATACCAAGTGGCTCCTGCAATCTGCCATCAAAAGTTTGGCAGGCGAGTTTTGTTTTCCAGGGAAAAGCACCGTTGTGTGTGTTTTGGGGCCTGTGGCTGGGAGTGGCCAGCTGGCTCCTTAGAATCCACGATACGCAGGATGGTTCCCAGACCCAAGGTGGCATCAGTGACAAGTCGGGCTGGTTTGTTAGTACCAAGTGGTTCCTGCAATCTGCCATCCAGAAGCGGGGCAGCTGAATTTTGTTTGCCAGAGAAAAGGCTGTTTTTTGTGTTTCGGGGCCTGTGGCTGGCAGTGGCCGGCTGGCTCCTGAAAATCCATGATACGCAGCATGGTTCCCAGACCCAAGGTGGCATCAGTGCCAAGTAGGGCTGGTTTCATAGTACCCAGTGGCTCCTGCAATCTCCCATCCAGAAGCGGGGCAGCTGAGTTTTGTTTGCCTGTGAAACGGGCCGTTGTTTTTAATTGGGGTCTGTGGCCGAGAGTGTTCGGCTGGCTCCTGACAACCCACAATACGCAGGATGGTTCCCAGACCCAAGGTGGCACCAGTGCCAAGTTGGGCTGGTTTGATAGTACCAAGTGGCTCCTGCAATCTGCCATCCAGAAGCGGTGCAGTTGAGTTTTGTTTGCCAGAGAAAAGGGCCGTGGGTTGTGTTTGGGGGCATATGGCTGGGAGTGGCCGGCTGTCTCATTAAAATTTCGATACGCAGGATGGTTCCCAGACCCAAGAGGGCACCAGTGCCAAGTCGGGCTGTTTTTATAGTACCAAGTGCGTCCTGCAATTTGCCATCCAGAAGAGGGGCAGTTGAGTTTTGTTTGCCAGAGAATAGCGCCGTTGTTTGTGTTTGGGGGCTTGTGGCTCGTAGTGGCCGACTGGCGCCTTAGAATCTGTGTTACGCAGCATGGTTCCCAGACCCAAGGTGGCACCAGTGCCAAGTTGGGCTGGTTTGATAGTACCAAGTGGCTCCTGCAATCTGCCATCCAGAAGCGGGGTAGCTTACTTTTGTTTGCCAGGGAAACGGGCCGAGGTTTGTGACTGGGGACCTATGGCTGGGAGTGACCGGCTGGCTCCTGGAAAGCTACGATAGGCAGGATGGTTACCAGACCCATGGTGGCACCAGTGCCAAGTTGGGCTGGTTTGATAGTACCAAGTGGCTCCTGCAATCTGCCATCAAAAAGTTGGCAGGCGAGTTTTGTTTTCCAGGGAAAAGCGACATTGTTTGTATTTGGGGGCCTGTGGCTGGGAGTGACCGGCTGGCTCCTTTGAACCCACGATACGCAGGATGGTTCCCAGACCCAAGGTGGCACCAGTGCCAAGTTTTGCTGGTTTGATACTACCAAGTGCGTCCTGCAATCTGCCATCCAGAAGCGGGGCAGCTTAATTTTGTTTGCCAGGGAAACGGGCCGTGGGTTTTGTTTGGGGGCATATAGCTGAGAGTGGCCGGCTGGCTCCTGAAAATCCACGCTAGGCAGCATGGTTCCCAGATGCAATGTGGCACCAGTGCCAAGTCGGGCTGGTTTGATGGTGCAAAGTGGCTCCTGCAATCTGCCATCCAGAAGCGAGGCAGCTGATTTTTGTTTGCCAGAGGAAAATTCCGTGGATTGTTTTTGGGGGCATATTGCTGGGAGTGGCCGGCTGGCTCCTTAAAATGCTCGATACGCATGATGGTTCCCAGGCCCAAGGTGTCACCACTACCAAGTCGGCCTGCGGTTTTAGTATCAAGTTCATCCTGCAATTTGCCATCCAGAAGAGGGGCAGTTGAGTTTTGTTTGCCAAAGAAACGGGCCGAGGTTTCTGTTTGGGGACATATGGCTGAGAGTGGCCGGCTGGCCCCTGAATATCCACGATACAGAGCATGGTTCCCAGATCCAAGGTGGCACCAGTGCCAAGTCGGGCTGGTTTGATAGTACCAAGTGTCTCCTGCAATCTGCCATCCAGAAGCAGGGCAGCTTACTTTTGTTTGCCAGAGAAATAGGCCTAGGTTTTTGTTTGGGGGCCTGTGGCTAGGAGTGGCCGGCTGGCTCCTTAGAATCCACGATACGCAGGATGGTTCCCAGACCCAAGGTGGCACCAGTGCCAAGTCGGGCTGGTTTGATTACACCAAGTGCCTCCTGCAATCTCCCATCCAGAAGCGGGGCAGCTGAGTTTTGTTTGCCTGTGAAACGGGCCGTTGTTTTTAATTGGGGTCTGTGGCCGAGAGTGTTCGGCTGGCTCCTGACAACCCACAATACGCAGGATGGTTCCCAGACCCAAGGTGGCACCAGTGCCAAGTCGGGCTGGTTTGATAGTACCAAGTGGCTCCTGCAATCTGCCATCCAGAAGCGGTGCAGTTGAGTTTTGTTTGCCAGAGAAAAGGGCCGTGGGTTGTGTTTGGGGGCATATGGCTGGGAGTGGCCGGCTGTCTCATTAAAAAGATCGATACGCAGGATGGTTCCCAGACCCAAGGGGGCACCAGTGCCTAGTCGGGCTGTTTTTATAGTACCAAGTGCGTCCTGCAATTTGCCATCCAGAAGAGGGGCAGTTGAGTTTTGTTTGCCAGAGAATAGCGCCGTTGTTTGTGTTTGGGGGCTTGTGGCTCGTAGTGGCCGACTGGCGCCTTAGAATCTGTGTTACGCAGCATGGTTCCCAGACCCAAGGTGGCACCAGTGCCAAGTTGGGCTGGTTTGATAGTACCAAGTGGCTCCTGCAATCTGCCATCCAGAAGCGGGGTAGCTTACTTTTGTTTGCCAGGGAAACGGGCCGAGGTTTGTGACTGGGGACCTATGGCTGGGAGTGACCGGCTGGCTCCTGGAAAGCTACAATAGGCAGGATGGTTACCAGACCCATGGTGGCACCAGTGCCAAGTTGGGCTGATTTGATAGTACCAAGTGGCTCCTGCAATCTGCCATCAAAAAGTTGGCAGGCGAGTTTTGTTTTCCAGGGAAAAGCGACATTGTTTGTATTTGGGGGCCTGTGGCTGGGAGTGACCGGCTGGCTCCTTTGAACCCACGATACGCAGGATGGTTCCCAGACCCAAGGTGGCACCAGTGCCAAGTTTTGCTGGTTTGATACTACCAAGTGCGTCCTGCAATCTGCCATCCAGAAGCGGGGCAGCTTAATTTTGTTTGCCAGGGAAACGGGCCGTGGGTTTTGTTTGGGGGCATATAGCTGAGAGTGGCCGGCTGGCTCCTGAAAATCCACGCTAGGCAGCATGGTTCCCAGATGCAATGTGGCACCAGTGCCAAGTCGGGCTGGTTTGATGGTGCAAAGTGGCTCCTGCAATCTGCCATCCAGAAGCGAGGCAGCTGATTTTTGTTTGCCAGAGGAAAATTCCGTGGATTGTTTTTGGGGGCATATTGCTGGGAGTGGCCGGCTGGCTCCTTAAAATGCTCGATACGCATGATGGTTCCCAGGCCCAAGGTGTCACCACTACCAAGTCGGCCTGCGGTTTTAGTATCAAGTTCATCCTGCAATTTGCCATCCAGAAGAGGGGCAGTTGAGTTTTGTTTGCCAGAGAAACGGGCCGAGGTTTCTGTTTGGGGACATATGGCTGAGAGTGGCCGGCTGGCCCCTGAATATCCACGATACAGAGCATGGTTCCCAGATCCAAGGTGGCACCAGTGCCAAGTTGGGCTGGTTTGATAGTACCAAGTGTCTCCTGCAATCTGCCATCCAGAAGCAGGGCAGCTTACTTTTGTTTGCCAGAGAAATAGGCCTAGGTTTTTGTTTGGGGGCCTGTGGCTAGGAGTGGCCGGCTGGCTCCTTAGAATCCACGATACGCAGGATGGTTCCCAGACCCAAGGTGGCACCAGTGCCAAGTTGGGCTGGTTTGATAGTACCAAGTGGCTCCTGCAAACTCCATCAAAAAGTTGGCAGGCGTGTTTTGTTTTCCAGGGAACAGCGCCGTTGATTTTGTTTGGGGGCCTGTGGCTGGGAGTGGCCGGCTGGCTCCTTAGAATCCACGATACGCAGGATGGTTCCCAGACCCAAGGTGGCACCAGTGCCAAGTCGGGCTGGTTTGATTACACCAAGTGGCTCCTGCAATCTGCCATCCAGAAGTGAGGCAGCTAAGTTTTGTTTGCGAGAAAAAAGGGCCGTGGTTTTTGTTGGGGGCCTGTGGCTGGGAGTAGCCGGCTGGCTCCTTAAAATCCACGATAGGCAGGATGGTTCCCAGACCCAAGGTGGCACCAGTGCCAAGTCGGGCTGGTTTGATAGTACCAAGTGGCTCCTGCAATCTGCCATCCAGAAGCGGGGCAGCTGAGTTTTGTTTGCCAGAGAAAAAGGCTGTGGTTTGTGTTTGGGGGCCTGTGGCTGGCAGTGGCCGGCTGGCTCCTGAAAATCCACGATACGCAGCATGGTTCCCAGACCCAAGGTGGCACCAGTGCCAAGTGGGGCTCGTTTGACAGTGTCAAGTGCCTCCTGCAATCTCCCATCCAGAAGCGGGGCAGCTGAGTTTTTTTTGCCAGGGAAACGGACCTTTGTTTTTGATTGGGCTCTGTGGCCGAGAGTGGTTGGCTGTCTCCTGACAATCCACAATACGCAGGATGGTTCCCAGACCCAAGGTGGCACCAGTGCCAAGTCGGGCTGGTTTGATAGTACCAAGTGTCTCCTGCAATCTGCCATCCAGAAGCGGGGCAGCTGAGTTTTGTTTGCCAGAGAAAAGGGCCGTGGGTTGTGTTTGGGGGCATATGGCTGGGAGTGGCCACCTGGCTCCTTAAAATGCACGATACGCCGCATGGTAACCAGACGCAAGGTGGCACCAGTGCCAAGTCAGGCTGTTTTTGTAGTACCCAGTGGCTCCTGCAATTTGCCATCCAGAAGCGGGGCAGTTGAATTTTGTTTGCTAGAGAAAAGGGCTGTGGTTTGTGTTTGGGGGCCTATGGCTGAGAGTGGCCGGCTGGCCCCTGAAAATCAACGATAGGCAGGATGGTGCCCAGATCCAAGGTGGCACCAGTGCCAAGTAAGGCTGGTTGTATGGTTCAAAGTAACTCCTGCAATCTGCCATCCAGAAGCGGGACAGCTGAGTTTTTTTTGCCAGAGAAAAGGTCCATGGTTTCTTTTTGGGGCATACGGCTGGGAATTGCCGGCTGGCTCCTTAAAATGCTCGATACGCAGGATGGTTCCCAGAGCCAAGGTGGCACCACTGCCAAGTCGGGCTCTTTTTGTAGTACCAAGTGCGTCCTGCAATTTGCCATCCAGAAGAGGGGCAGTTGAGTTTTGTTTGCCAGAGAAAAGGGCCGTTGTTTGTGTTTGGGGGCCTGTGGCTGGGAGTGTTCGGCTGGTTCCTGAATATGTACGATACGCAGGATTGTTCCCAGATCCAAGGTGGCAGCAGTGCCATGTTGTGCTGGTGTGATAGTACCAAGTGGCTCCTGCAATCTGCCATCCAGAAGTGGGGCAGCTGATTTTTGTTTGCCAGAGAAAAGGTCCGTGGTTTGTTTTTGGGGGCATATGGCTGAGAGTGGCCGGCTGGCCCCTGAATATCCACGATACAGAGCATGGTTCCCAGATCCAAGGTGGCACCAGTGCCAAGTTGGGCTGGTTTGATAGTACCAAGTGTCTCCTGCAATCTGCCATCCAGAAGCAGGGCAGCTTACTTTTGTTTGCCAGAGAAATAGGCCTAGGTTTTTGTTTGGGGGCCTGTGGCTAGGAGTGGCCGGCTGGCTCCTTAGAATCCACGATACGCAGGATGGTTCCCAGACCCAAGGTGGCACCAGTGCCAAGTCGGGCTGGTTTGATAGTACCAAGTGGCTCCTGCAAACTCCATCAAAAAGTTGGCAGGCGTGTTTTGTTTTCCAGGGAACAGCGCCGTTGATTTTGTTTGGGGGCCTGTGGCTGGGAGTGGCCGGCTGGCTCCTTAGAATCCACGATACGCAGGATGGTTCCCAGACCCAAGGTGGCACCAGTGCCAAGTCGGGCTGGTTTGATTACACCAAGTGGCTCCTGCAATCTGCCATCCAGAAGTGAGGCAGCTAAGTTTTGTTTGCGAGAAAAAAGGGCCGTGGTTTTTGTTGGGGGCCTGTGGCTGGGAGTAGCCGGCTGGCTCCTTAAAATCCACGATAGGCAGGATGGTTCCCAGACCCAAGGTGGCACCAGTGCCAAGTCGGGCTGGTTTGATAGTACCAAGTGGCTCCTGCAATCTGCCATCCAGAAGCGGGGCAGCTGAGTTTTGTTTGCCAGAGAAAAAGGCTGTGGTTTGTGTTTGGGGGCCTGTGGCTGGCAGTGGCCGGCTGGCTCCTGAAAATCCACGATACGCAAGCATGGTTCCCAGACCCAAGGTGGCACCAGTGCCAAGTGGGGCTCGTTTGACAGTGTCAAGTGCCTCCTGCAATCTCCCATCCAGAAGCGGGGCAGCTGAGTTTTTTTTGCCAGGGAAACGGACCTTTGTTTTTGATTGGGCTCTGTGGCCGAGAGTGGTTGGCTGTCTCCTGACAATCCACAATACGCAGGATGGTTCCCAGACCCAAGGTGGCACCAGTGCCAAGTCGGGCTGGTTTGATAGTACCAAGTGTCTCCTGCAATCTGCCATCCAGAAGCGGGGCAGCTGAGTTTTGTTTGCCAGAGAAAAGGGCCGTGGGTTGTGTTTGGGGGCATATGGCTGGGAGTGGCCACCTGGCTCCTTAAAATGCACGATACGCCGCATGGTAACCAGACGCAAGGTGGCACCAGTGCCAAGTCAGGCTGTTTTTGTAGTACCCAGTGGCTCCTGCAATTTGCCATCCAGAAGCGGGGCAGTTGAATTTTTTTTGCTAGAGAAAAGGGCTGTGGTTTGTGTTTGGGGGCCTATGGCTGAGAGTGGCCGGCTGGCCCCTGAAAATCAACGATAGGCAGGATGGTTCCCAGATCCAAGGTGGCACCAGTGCCAAGTAAGGCTGGTTGTATGGTTCAAAGTAACTCCTGCAATCTGCCATCCAGAAGCGGGACAGCTGAGTTTTTTTTGCCAGAGAAAAGGTCCATGGTTTCTTTTTGGGGCATACGGCTGGGAATTGCCGGCTGGCTCCTTAAAATGCTCGATACGCAGGATGGTTCCCAGAGCCAAGGTGGCACCACTGCCAAGTCGGGCTCTTTTTGTAGTACCAAGTGCGTCCTGCAATTTGCCATCCAGAAGAGGGGCAGTTGAGTTTTGTTTGCCAGAGAAAAGGGCCGTTGTTTGTGTTTGGGGGCCTGTGGCTGGGAGTGTTCGGCTGGTTCCTGAATATGTACGATACGCAGGATTGTTCCCAGATCCAAGGTGGCAGCAGTGCCATGTTGTGCTGGTGTGATAGTCCCAAGTGGCTCCTGCAATCTGCCATCCAGAAGTGGGGCAGCTGATTTTTGTTTGCCAGAGAAAAGGTCCGTGGTTTGTTTTTGGGGGCATATGGCTGAGAGTGGCCGGCTGGCCCCTGAAAATCCACGATACACAGGATGGTTCCCAGATCCAAGGTGGCACCTGTGCCAAGTCGGGCTGATTTGATAGTACTAAGTAGCTCCTGCAATCTGCCATGCAGAAGCGGGGCAGCTTACTTTTGTTTGCCAGGGAAACGGGCCGAGGTTTGTGTTTGGGGGCCTATGGCTGAGAGTGACCGGCTGGCTCCTGAAAAGCTACAATAGGCAGGATGGTGACCAGACCCATGGTGGCACCAGTGCCAAGTTGGGCTGGTTTGATAGTACCAAGTGGTTCCTGCAATCTGCCATCCAGAAGAGGGGCAGTTGAGTTTTGTTTGCCAGAGAAAAGGGCCTTGGTTTGTGTTTGGGGGCATATGGCTGGGTGTGGCCAGCTGGCTCCCTAAAATGCACGATATGCAACATGGCTCCCAGACCCAAGGTGGCACAAGTGCCAAGTTGGGCTGGTTTGATAGTACCAAGTGGCTCCTGCAATCTTCCATGATCACGTGGAGAAATACTTTCTGGTTTCAGCCTCATGCTCTTTCTTCTCTCCCTCAACTTCTCTATCACCTCTCATCTGGTTCACATGCGCTGTCTTCAAGGTCCACAGGCTACTTTTCACAGAATCTTCTGGCCTGATGAAGTAAGGATGATGAATAGAACAGAGCTGGGATCTATTTTCCAGTTTGGATAAAATGCATTCTGCACACAAATCCAAGGAGAACGGGCTGCCCCGATGCCCAGAAAATCTTTCACTCCTGCTAGTGTTCTACGTCAACCGCAACTTAGTCTGAAAGAAAAGCTTTTTCTCTGAGAGCATCTGAGAGGTTTGCATGAAGCACTGATATCTGACATATGCAATTTTGAATAGGAGAGGAAAAAGAAAATGGCAAGGAGTTTTTAATTTTAGTGGTTTCAATTTTAATTTCCGTGCACTTTTTCAAAACTTGTCAGCTCAAATGCCCATCAACATCTTTTAGTCATCTGTAAGTCAGTATTCATATAAAATGTGCTTCAAATCCAAAGAATTTCAAATTTGCACTCCAAGCTTCTATGCCTAGATTTATGATTTCCTACACATATTAGATGAAAGGAAGGCCTTTTTTACTGTGGGAGTGCTGGAACACTGGAACAGGTTGCCCAGAGAAGTTGTGGGTGTCCCATCCCTGAAAGTATTCAAGGTCACCTTGGACGGGGCTTGGAGCAGCAACAAAGGAGAAGCTTGATGGTAGAGAAACAAAGTTGGACTATAGAAGAAACTCGGATTGAAGTATAGGATCAAGTTTTCTCTCAGCTCTTGGGGTAAATTCAAAGTTGTACAAAATGACATTTATCTGTGCTATTCACTACTGTAACAGAAAGTTTCATGAAAACTGTACAGAAGATAGTAAATTTTAAAAGAGATAAGAATTACAGCATAAAATCCATGGGATAGGTTACAACATGAGACACTCTCTAAGAGAAAATCTCTGTGTTTCAGCACTTCATCGGGGTAAGATTTCATGAAGTGCCAAAGAAGGCGGCAAAATATCATTCGGGACATTATTTACTGGGATTCAGCCTGGCCATTAGTAGGAACTGCCTTTGAACATATCATGTAGATATACCACACACACTTTCCCTTCACTGAAAAATTACTGTTTACAACAAATAAGCAATTGACGATCAAAATTGATTGAAAGCATCTTAAACATGTCAAGTATTTCATTGTAGATGATCTGTGATCCAAATGCTTCTTCCACCTTCGAGAGGGACAGAAGAATTCTTCCATATCATGATGGTTTAAAATTGTATCAACCAATGTTTTCTGCTGAAAAGATATCATCTATTTTTTTCTATTTTTGGAAGAAAATATTCCTAGACATACAACAGGTGAGAACTAAGTAATTTTAAAGAAACAAATGAAATGAAAATATTCTGTAAATAGAATGAAATGAAAAGCTGTGTTTTAAATAGGAGCTAAATATTAAACAGAATTTTTGTACCAGGCATTTGAATTACTGCACCAGCTCTTTTGCCCATCAAGAGAGGCATTTAGCATTTCAGTCTTTTCCAAGGTGTTCATGATCTGCTATGCTGATCTCTGTGTGTGCCTAGGTGTGTGTGGAGGGGGGGGCATATGAAGGGGAGTGTGTATGTTTGCTTTACAATTGTTGTGGCAGATTCATGCCTCAGCTCCACATTTTGTTTTAAAAAGGTCACACCGAGTGGATATGAAGTTTACTATCAACAAGAGATCGATTCCCAAATCATCCATTTGACTCTCCCTTATAAATCATGTGCTTTGTTGCATATTTTATCAAATATACTTTCAAGCCAGATGGAGGAAGGAGGATGTGGGAATCCCTCCACCATCTTGCAACTTTTATGTAAGTAGGTTTTCAAGAAAATCATCATTTCTCTTTTAAATATGTCTGGAACAGGCATGATGGTAGTGTCAACCTGTTGGAGTTTTTGTTGCTGGAAGAAGTTGTACAAAAGGATTGGTTTTTACATTGACCAGTTACTGAATCAAGCGCAGGAATACATTGGAAATTTAGCTGGGGGTTCCTTTTCCCAGCAGACTACTTCTAGAACGAGCTTGTACACTGAAGCTGACTCTTTTGCTCTCTTTTTGTTTCTTTCCTATTTTCTTGGCTTCTTTGCCACTATCTAGACAATTTTGGAACTTTGTTCCCAACTAAAATGGTTTCAATAGTCTGATTGTGATCATACATTTTTACAAGGAATTTTTAAAATCTTTCCTCGAGTCCAGAAAGTCAAGGACTTAGATCTTTTTCTTCCCTTATCAATATTGCCATGAAATTGATAAATAAAGACCAACTCTTTATTTTTGTTTTTAACCCACGTAGATAATTCCCATCCATTAATCCATTTTGTGGACCAATAGCTGCCATTCTGATGGAAGCTGTCACTTCTTAACAATAGGCATTCTGTGACTATGTTGACAGCACTTTGGGTGAAGATCCTAACTGGTCTTAGATATACATAGGGAGAAATTTGCTCAGCCAGTGTCAGTCTTAAGCATGCGTATCAGAAGATCTTTCTAGAGCTGGGAATTTTCCCATGAAAGGGATTCAGTTAGGGAAGAGACACTTGTGCCAGAGTTTTACATTCTTCTTGAACACTGCTTAAGGAACTTAGATGTCATGTCCATTTGGATCTCTGTCTGCACAGAACTTTGTCATGCCAGTGCTTTGAAATGCATCTTGAAGAGAATTCACTAGCACAGAATGAAAGAGAGTGGAAGGGGTTGGTGGGGCTAACCAGGCCCAACCCCCCTGCCTAAACCAGGATACCTAGAGCCTCTTGCCCAGGATTCTATCTGGGTGTACTTTTAATGTCTTCAAAGATCCAGGCTCCACAATCTTTCTGGGCAGTCTGTGCCGTGGTTCAGTCACCCTGACAGTAAAGAAACATTTACTGATGTTCAAAGGCAATCTCCTGTATTTCAGTGTGTGCCCACTGCCTCTTGTCTTTTCCCTCAGCATCACTGAAAAGACACTGATTCCCTCCCCTTTGCACTATTGCTTCCATATGTATGTGTGATGCCATGTAGAGGTATGTCAAAAACCTCCCTGAAGCCCAGGCAGATAATATTCCCTTCATCTACCAGTCAAGTTGATTCATCAGAGGAGTTTAAAGTGATGTTCAGCATGAAATTCCCCTGAAAAATCATGCTAACTACATTATTTGGTCATCTGTCATGTGCCTGGCAAGGATTTCCAGGAAGAGCTGCTTCATCAACTTCCTGGGGATAAAAAAGAGGCTGGCTGGTTTGTACTATGGCGAGTCCTCTTAATTGCCTTTTTTGAAGATGGGTGTCATTTGCTAACATCCACTCTTTAGCCTCTCTTGTCGTCTACATCTTAGCAAAACGCTTTTCCACTATGTCTGGCTAGGAAAAACTGTGCCAGCACAGAAAACATCTCCCATCGTGTTCTAGAAGTTGCACGGATGTCTGCCAAGTGTTTGGCAGGAAGAAAAGAAAAGTTGTCCAAAACAGCTTCCAATCGAATGTTCCTGTGATTGGAAAAGTCAGGAGAGTGCAAAGGTACTGTTTTCTATCAGTTGGCAAGGTGCGCACACAATCCCAGTGTTGTACAGCTTGCTTCTTCACCTTCCCGAAGCTGCCGCTCTCGCCGGCTGCCGGAGCCCAAGAAGCGGCTTCTTCGCGCAAAGACGATTGTGCCGCTCACAGTGCTCTCCTTAGCGCGGCTTCTGCCGAAAGACGCCCGGCAGCGGCTCTTACCTCCGGAGAGCATCCTACCTTCGTCTTTAGCTCCTCTTCTCATCTACACCTCGGCAACAAGCTTCTCCACTATGTCTGGCTAGGAAAAACTGTGCCAGCACAGAAAACATCTCCCATCGTGTTCTAGAAGTTGCACGGATGTCTGCCAAGTGTTTGGCAGGAAGAAAAGAAAAGTTGTCCAAAACAGCTTCCAATCGAATGTTCCTGTGATTGGAAAAGTCAGGAGAGTGCAAAGGTACTGTTTTCTATCAGTTGGCAAGGTGCGCACACAATCCCAGTGTTGTACAGCTTGCTTCTTCACCTTCCCGAAGCTGCCGCTCTCGCCGGCTGCCGGAGCCCAAGAAGCGGCTTCTTCGCGCAAAGACGATTGTGCCGCTCACAGGGCTCTCCTTAGCGCGGCTTCTGCCGAAAGACGCCCGGCAGCGGCTCTTACCTCCGGAGAGCATCCTACCTTCGTCTTTAGCTCCTCTTCTCATCTACACCTCGGCAAAACGCTTTTCCACTATGTCTGGCTAGGAAAAACTGTGCCAGCACAGAAAACATCTCCCATCGTGTTCTAGAAGTTGCACGGATGTCTGCCAAGTGTTTGGCAGGAAGAAAAGAAAAGTTGTCCAAAACAGCTTCCAATCGAATGTTCCTGTGATTGGAAAAGTCAGGAGAGTGCAAAGGTACTGTTTTCTATCAGTTGGCAAGGTGCGCACACAATCCCAGTGTTGTACAGCTTGCTTCTTCACCTTCCCGAAGCTGCCGCTCTCGCCGGCTGCCGGAGCCCAAGAAGCGGCTTCTTCGCGCAAAGACGATTGTGCCGCTCACAGTGCTCTCCTTAGCGCGGCTTCTGCCGAAAGACGCCCGGCAGCGGCTCTTACCTCCGGAGAGCATCCTACCATCGTCTTTCGCGTCTTTTGTAGTCTACATCTTAGCAAAACGCTTTTCCACTATGTCTGGCTAGGAAAAACTGTGCCAGCACAGAAAACATCTCCCATCGTGTTCTAGAAGTTGCACGGATGTCTGCCAAGTGTTTGGCAGGAAGAAAAGAAAAGTTGTCCAAAACAGCTTCCAATCGAATGTTCCTGTGATTGGAAAAGTCAGGAGAGTGCAAAGGTACTGTTTTCTATCAGTTGGCAAGGTGCGCACACAATCCCAGTGTTGTACAGCTTGCTTCTTCACCTTCCCGAAGCTGCCGCTCTCGCCGGCTGCCGGAGCCCAAGAAGCGGCTTCTTCGCGCAAAGACGATTGTGCCGCTCACAGTGCTCTCCTTAGCGCGGCTTCTGCCGAAAGACGCCCGGCAGCGGCTCTTACCTCCTGAGAGTGGCAGCTTCGGGAAGGTGAAGAAGCAAGCTGTACAACACTGGGATTGTGTGCGCACCTTGCCAACTGATAGAAAACAGTACCTTTGCACTCTCCTGACTTTTCCAATCACAGGAACATTCGATTGGAAGCTGTTTTGGACAACTTTTCTTTTCTTCCTGCCAAACACTTGGCAGACATCCGTGCAACTTCTAGAACACGATGGGAGATGTTTTCTGTGCTGGCACAGTTTTTCCTAGCCAGACATAGTGGAAAAGCGTTTTGCTAAGATGTAGACTACAAAAGACGCGAAAGACGAAGGTAGGATGCTCTCCGGAGGTAAGAGCCGCTGCCGGGCGTCTTTCGGCAGAAGCCGCGCTAAGGAGAGCCCTGTGAGCGGCACAATCGTCTTTGCGCGAAGAAGCCGCTTCTTGGGCTCCGGCAGCCGGCGAGAGCGGCAGCTTCGGGAAGGTGAAGAAGCAAGCTGTACAACACTGGGATTGTGTGCGCACCTTGCCAACTGATAGAAAACAGTACCTTTGCACTCTCCTGACTTTTCCAATCACAGGAACATTCGATTGGAAGCTGTTTTGGACAACTTTTCTTTTCTTCCTGCCAAACACTTGGCAGACATCCGTGCAACTTCTAGAACACGATGGGAGATGTTTTCTGTGCTGGCACAGTTTTTCCTAGCCAGACATAGTGGAAAAGCGTTTTGCTAAGATGTAGACTACAAAAGACGCGAAAGACGAAGGTAGGATGCTCTCCGGAGGTAAGAGCCGCTGCCGGGCGTCTTTCGGCAGAAGCCGCGCTAAGGAGAGCACTGTGAGCGGCACAATCGTCTTTGCGCGAAGAAGCCGCTTCTTGGGCTCCGGCAGCCGGCGAGAGCGGCAGCTTCGGGAAGGTGAAGAAGCAAGCTGTACAACACTGGGATTGTGTGCGCACCTTGCCAACTGATAGAAAACAGTACCTTTGCACTCTCCTGACTTTTCCAATCACAGGAACATTCGATTGGAAGCTGTTTTGGACAACTTTTCTTTTCTTCCTGCCAAACACTTGGCAGACATCCGTGCAACTTCTAGAACACGATGGGAGATGTTTTCTGTGCTGGCACAGTTTTTACTAGCCAGACATAGTGGAAAAGCGTTTTGCTAAGATGTAGACTACAAAAGACGCGAAAGACGAAGGTAGGATGCTCTCCGGAGGTAAGAGCCGCTGCCGGGCGTCTTTCGGCAGAAGCCGCGCTAAGGAGAGCACTGTGAGCGGCACAATCGTCTTTGCGCGAAGAAGCCGCTTCTTCGGCTCCGGCAGCCGGCGAGAGCGGCAGCTTCGGGAAGGTGAAGAAGCAAGCTGTACAACACTGGGATTGTGTGCGCACCTTGCCAACTGATAGAAAACAGTACCTTTGCACTCTCCTGACTTTTCCAATCACAGGAACATTCGATTGGAAGCTGTTTTGGACAACTTTTCTTTTCTTCCTGCCAAACACTTGGCAGACATCCGTGCAACTTCTAGAACACGATGGGAGATGTTTTCTGTGCTGGCACAGTTTTTCCTAGCCAGACATAGTGGAAAAGCGTTTTGCTAAGATGTAGACTACAAAAGACGCGAAAGACGAAGGTAGGATGCTCTCCGGAGGTAAGAGCCGCTGCCGGGCGTCTTTCGGCAGAAGCCGCGCTAAGGAGAGCACTGTGAGCGGCACAATCGTCTTTGCGCGAAGAAGCCGCTTCTTGGGCTCCGGCAGCCGGCGAGAGCGGCAGCTTCGGGAAGGTGAAGAAGCAAGCTGTACAACACTGGGATTGTGTGCGCACCTTGCCAACTGATAGAAAACAGTACCTTTGCACTCTCCTGACTTTTCCAATCACAGGAACATTCGATTGGAAGCTGTTTTGGACAACTTTTCTTTTCTTCCTGCCAAACACTTGGCAGACATCCGTGCAACTTCTAGAACACGATGGGAGATGTTTTCTGTGCTGGCACAGTTTTTCCTAGCCAGACATAGTGGAAAAGCGTTTTGCTAAGATGTAGACTACAAAAGACGCGAAAGACGAAGGTAGGATGCTCTCCGGAGGTAAGAGCCGCTGCCGGGCGTCTTTCGGCAGAAGCCGCGCTAAGGAGAGCACTGTGAGCGGCACAATCGTCTTTGCGCGAAGAAGCCGCTTCTTGGGCTCCGGCAGCCGGCGAGAGCGGCAGCTTCGGGAAGGTGAAGAAGCAAGCTGTACAACACTGGGATTGTGTGCGCACCTTGCCAACTGATAGAAAACAGTACCTTTGCACTCTCCTGACTTTTCCAATCACAGGAACATTCGATTGGAAGCTGTTTTGGACAACTTTTCTTTTCTTCCTGCCAAACACTTGGCAGACATCCGTGCAACTTCTAGAACACGATGGGAGATGTTTTCTGTGCTGGCACAGTTTTTCCTAGCCAGACATAGTGGAAAAGCGTTTTGCTAAGATGTAGACTACAAAAGACGCGAAAGACGAAGGTAGGATGCTCTCCGGAGGTAAGAGCCGCTGCCGGGCGTCTTTCGGCAGAAGCCGCGCTAAGGAGAGCACTGTGAGCGGCACAATCGTCTTTGCGCGAAGAAGCCGCTTCTTGGGCTCCGGCAGCCGGCGAGAGCGGCAGCTTCGGGAAGGTGAAGAAGCAAGCTGTACAACACTGGGATTGTGTGCGCACCTTGCCAACTGATAGAAAACAGTATCTTTGCACTCTCCTGACTTTTCCAATCACAGGAACATTCGATTGGAAGCTGTTTTGGACAACTTTTCTTTTCTTCCTGCCAAACACTTGGCAGACATCCGTGCAACTTCTAGAACACGATGGGAGATGTTTTCTGTGCTGGCACAGTTTTTACTAGCCAGACATAGTGGAAAAGCGTTTTGCTAAGATGTAGACTACAAAAGACGCGAAAGACGAAGGTAGGATGCTCTCCGGAGGTAAGAGCCGCTGCCGGGCGTCTTTCGGCAGAAGCCGCGCTAAGGAGAGCACTGTGAGCGGCACAATCGTCTTTGCGCGAAGAAGCCGCTTCTTGGGCTCCGGCAGCCGGCGAGAGCGGCAGCTTCGGGAAGGTGAAGAAGCAAGCTGTACAACACTGGGATTGTGTGCGCACCTTGCCAACTGATAGAAAACAGTACCTTTGCACTCTCCTGACGTTTCCAATCACAGGAACATTCGATTGGAAGCTGTTTTGGACAACTTTTCTTTTCTTCCTGCCAAACACTTGGCAGACATCCGTGCAACTTCTAGAACACGATGGGAGATGTTTTCTGTGCTGGCACAGTTTTTCCTAGCCAGACATAGTGGAAAAGCTTTTTGCCGAGGTGTAGATGAGAAGAGGAGCTAAAGACGAAGGTAGGATGCTCTCCGGAGGTAAGAGCCGCTGCCGGGCGTCTTTCGGCAGAAGCCGCGCTAAGGAGAGCCCTGTGAGCGGCACAATCGTCTTTGCGCGAAGAAGCCGCTTCTTGGGCTCCGGCAGCCGGCGAGAGCGGCAGCTTCGGGAAGGTGAAGAAGCAAGCTGTACAACACTGGGATTGTGTGCGCACCTTGCCAACTGATAGAAAACAGTACCTTTGCACTCTCCTGACTTTTCCAATCACAGGAACTTTCGATTGGAAGCTGTTTTGGACAACTTTTCTTTTCTTCCTGCCAAACACTTGGCAGACATCCGTGCAACTTCTAGAACACGATGGGAGATGTTTTCTGTGCTGGCACAGTTTTTCCTAGCCAGACATAGTGGAAAAGCGTTTTGCTAAGATGTAGACGACAAGAGAGGCTAAAGAGTGGATGTTAGCAAATGACACCCATCTTCAAAAAAGGCAATTAAGAGGACTCGCCATAGTACAAACCAGCCAGCCTCTTTTTTATCCCCAGGAAGTTGATGAAGCAGCTCTTCCTGGAAATCCTTGCCAGGCACATGACAGATGACCAAATAATGTAGTTAGCATGATTTTTCAGGGGAATTTCATGCTGAACATCACTTTAAACTCCTCTGATGAATCAACTTGACTGGTAGATGAAGGGAATATTATCTGCCTGGGCTTCAGGGAGGTTTTTGACATACCTCTACATGGCATCACACATACATATGGAAGCAATAGTGCAAAGGGGAGGGAATCAGTGTCTTTTCAGTGATGCTGAGGGAAAAGACAAGAGGCAGTGGGCACACACTGAAATACAGTAGATTGCCTTTGAACATCAGTAAATGTTTCTTTACTGTCAGGGTGACTGAACCACGGCACAGACTGCCCAGAAAGATTGTGGAGCCTGGATCTTTGAAGACATTAAAAGTACACCCAGATAGAATCCTGGGCAAGAGGCTCTAGGTATCCTGGTTTAGGCAGGGGGGTTGGGCCTGGTTAGCCCCACCAACCCCTTCCACTCTCTTTCATTCTGTGCTAGTGAATTCTCTTCAAGATGCATTTCAAAGCACTGGCATGACAAAGTTCTGTGCAGACAGAGATCCAAATGGACATGGCATCTAAGTTCCTTAAGCAGTGTTCAAGAAGAATGTAAAACTCTGGCACAAGTGTCTCTTCCCTAACTGAATCCCTTTCATGGGAAAATTCCCAGCTCTAGAAAGATCTTCTGATACGCATGCTTAAGACTGACACTGGCTGAGCAAATTTCTCCCTATGTATATCTAAGACCAGTTAGGATCTTCACCCAAAGTGCTGTCAACATAGTCACAGAATGCCTATTGTTAAGAAGTGACAGCTTCCATCAGAATGGCAGCTATTGGTCCACAAAATGGATTAATGGATGGGAATTATCTACGTGGGTTAAAAACAAAAATAAAGAGTTGGTCTTTATTTATCAATTTCATGGCAATATTGATAAGGGAAGAAAAAGATCTAAGTCCTTGACTTTCTGGACTCGAGGAAAGATTTTAAAAATTCCTTGTAAAAATGTATGATCACAATCAGACTATTGAAACCATTTTAGTTGGGAACAAAGTTCCAAAATTGTCTAGATAGTGGCAAAGAAGCCAAGAAAATAGGAAAGAAACAAAAAGAGAGCAAAAGAGTCAGCTTCAGTGTACAAGCTCGTTCTAGAAGTAGTCTGCTGGGAAAAGGAACCCCCAGCTAAATTTCCAATGTATTCCTGCGCTTGATTCAGTAACTGGTCAATGTAAAAACCAATCCTTTTGTACAACTTCTTCCAGCAACAAAAACTCCAACAGGTTGACACTACCATCATGCCTGTTCCAGACATATTTAAAAGAGAAATGATGATTTTCTTGAAAACCTACTTACATAAAAGTTGCAAGATGGTGGAGGGATTCCCACATCCTCCTTCCTCCATCTGGCTTGAAAGTATATTTGATAAAATATGCAACAAAGCACATGATTTATAAGGGAGAGTCAAATGGATGATTTGGGAATCGATCTCTTGTTGATAGTAAACTTCATATCCACTCGGTGTGACCTTTTTAAAACAAAATGTGGAGCTGAGGCATGAATCTGCCACAACAATTGTAAAGCAAACATACACACTCCCCTTCATATGCCCCCCCCTCCACACACACCTAGGCACACACAGAGATCAGCATAGCAGATCATGAACACCTTGGAAAAGACTGAAATGCTAAATGCCTCTCTTGATGGGCAAAAGAGCTGGTGCAGTAATTCAAATGCCTGGTACAAAAATTCTGTTTAATATTTAGCTCCTATTTAAAACACAGCTTTTCATTTCATTCTATTTACAGAATATTTTCATTTCATTTGTTTCTTTAAAATTACTTAGTTCTCACCTGTTGTATGTCTAGGAATATTTTCTTCCAAAAATAGAAAAAAATAGATGATATCTTTTCAGCAGAAAACATTGGTTGATACAATTTTAAACCATCATGATATGGAAGAATTCTTCTGTCCCTCTCGAAGGTGGAAGAAGCATTTGGATCACAGATCATCTACAATGAAATACTTGACATGTTTAAGATGCTTTCAATCAATTTTGATTGTCAATTGCTTATTTGTTGTAAACAGTAATTTTTCAGTGAAGGGAAAGTGTGTGTGGTATATCTACATGATATGTTCAAAGGCAGTTCCTACTAATGGCCAGGCTGAATTCCAGTAAATAATGTCCCGAATGATATTTTGCCGCCTTCTTTGGCACTTCATGAAATCTTACCCCGATGAAGTGCTGAAACACAGAGATTTTCTCTTAGAGAGTGTCTCATGTTGTAACCTATCCCATGGATTTTATGCTGTAATTCTTATCTCTTTTAAAATTTACTATCTTCTGTACAGTTTTCATGAAACTTTCTGTTACAGTAGTGAATAGCACAGATAAATGTCATTTTGTACAACTTTGAATTTACCCCAAGAGCTGAGAGAAAACTTGATCCTATACTTCAATCCGAGTTTCTTCTATAGTCCAACTTTGTTTCTCTACCATCAAGCTTCTCCTTTGTTGCTGCTCCAAGCCCCGTCCAGGGTGACCTTGAATACTTTCAGGGATGGGACACCCACAACTTCTCTGGGCAACCTGTTCCAGTGTTCCAGCACTCCCACAGTAAAAAAGGCCTTCCTTTCATCTAATATGTGTAGGAAATCATAAATCTAGGCATAGAAGCTTGGAGTGCAAATTTGAAATTCTTTGGATTTGAAGCACATTTTATATGAATACTGACTTACAGATGACTAAAAGATGTTGATGGGCATTTGAGCTGACAAGTTTTGAAAAAGTGCACGGAAATTAAAATTGAAACCACTAAAATTAAAAACTCCTTGCCATTTTCTTTTTCCTCTCCTATTCAAAATTGCATATGTCAGATATCAGTGCTTCATGCAAACCTCTCAGATGCTCTCAGAGAAAAAGCTTTTCTTTCAGACTAAGTTGCGGTTGACGTAGAACACTAGCAGGAGTGAAAGATTTTCTGGGCATCGGGGCAGCCCGTTCTCCTTGGATTTGTGTGCAGAATGCATTTTATCCAAACTGGAAAATAGATCCCAGCTCTGTTCTATTCATCATCCTTACTTCATCAGGCCAGAAGATTCTGTGAAAAGTAGCCTGTGGACCTTGAAGACAGCGCATGTGAACCAGATGAGAGGTGATAGAGAAGTTGAGGGAGAGAAGAAAGAGCATGAGGCTGAAACCAGAAAGTATTTCTCCACGTGATCATGGAAGATTGCAGGAGCCACTTGGTACTATCAAACCAGCCCAACTTGGCACTTGTGCCACCTTGGGTCTGGGAGCCATGTTGCATATCGTGCATTTTAAGGAGCCAGCTGGCCACACCCAGCCATATGCCCCCAAACACAAACCAAGGCCCTTTTCTCTGGCAAACAAAACTCAACTGCCCCTCTTCTGGATGGCAGATTGCAGGAACCACTTGGTACTATCAAACCAGCCCAACTTGGCACTGGTGCCACCATGGGTCTGGTCACCATCCTGCCTATTGTAGCTTTTCAGGAGCCAGCCGGTCACTCTCAGCCATAGGCCCCCAAACACAAACCTCGGCCCGTTTCCCTGGCAAACAAAAGTAAGCTGCCCCGCTTCTGCATGGCAGATTGCAGGAGCTACTTAGTACTATCAAATCAGCCCGACTTGGCACAGGTGCCACCTTGGATCTGGGAACCATCCTGTGTATCGTGGATTTTCAGGGGCCAGCCGGCCACTCTCAGCCATATGCCCCCAAAAACAAACCACGGACCTTTTCTCTGGCAAACAAAAATCAGCTGCCCCACTTCTGGATGGCAGATTGCAGGAGCCACTTGGGACTATCACACCAGCACAACATGGCACTGCTGCCACCTTGGATCTGGGAACAATCCTGCGTATCGTACATATTCAGGAACCAGCCGAACACTCCCAGCCACAGGCCCCCAAACACAAACAACGGCCCTTTTCTCTGGCAAACAAAACTCAACTGCCCCTCTTCTGGATGGCAAATTGCAGGACGCACTTGGTAGTACAAAAAGAGCCCGACTTGGCAGTGGTGCCACCTTGGCTCTGGGAACCATCCTGCGTATCGAGCATTTTAAGGAGCCAGCCGGCAATTCCCAGCCGTATGCCCCAAAAAGAAACCATGGACCTTTTCTCTGGCAAAAAAAACTCAGCTGTCCCGCTTCTGGATGGCAGATTGCAGGAGTTACTTTGAACCATACAACCAGCCTTACTTGGCACTGGTGCCACCTTGGATCTGGGAACCATCCTGCCTATCGTTGATTTTCAGGGGCCAGCCGGCCACTCTCAGCCATAGGCCCCCAAACACAAACCACAGCCCTTTTCTCTAGCAAACAAAATTCAACTGCCCCGCTTCTGGATGGCAAATTGCAGGAGCCACTGGGTACTACAAAAACAGCCTGACTTGGCACTGGTGCCACCTTGCGTCTGGTTACCATGCGGCGTATCGTGCATTTTAAGGAGCCAGGTGGCCACTCCCAGCCATATGCCCCCAAACACAACCCACGGCCCTTTTCTCTGGCAAACAAAACTCAGCTGCCCCGCTTCTGGATGGCAGATTGCAGGAGACACTTGGTACTATCAAACCAGCCCGACTTGGCACTGGTGCCACCTTGGGTCTGGGAACCATGCTGCGTATCGTGGATTTTCAGGAGCCAGCCGGCCACTGCCAGCCACAGGCCCCCAAACACAAACCACAGCCTTTTTCTCTGGCAAACAAAACTCAGCTGCCCCGCTTCTGGATGGCAGATTGCAGGAGCCACTTGGTACTATCAAACCAGCCCGACTTGGCACTGGTGCCACCTTGGGTCTGGGAACCATCCTGCCTATCGTGGATTTTAAGGAGCCAGCCGGCTACTCCCAGCCACAGGCCCCCAACAAAAACCACGGCCCTTTTTTCTCGCAAACAAAACTTAGCTGCCTCACTTCTGGATGGCAGATTGCAGGAGCCACTTGGTGTAATCAAACCAGCCCGACTTGGCACTGGTGCCACCTTGGGTCTGGGAACCATCCTGCGTATCGTGGATTCTAAGGAGCCAGCCGGCCACTCCCAGCCACAGGCCCCCAAACAAAATCAACGGCGCTGTTCCCTGGAAAACAAAACACGCCTGCCAACTTTTTGATGGAGTTTGCAGGAGCCACTTGGTACTATCAAACCAGCCCGACTTGGCACTGGTGCCACCTTGGGTCTGGGAACCATCCTGCGTATCGTGGATTCTAAGGAGCCAGCCGGCCACTCCTAGCCACAGGCCCCCAAACAAAAACCTAGGCCTATTTCTCTGGCAAACAAAAGTAAGCTGCCCTGCTTCTGGATGGCAGATTGCAGGAGACACTTGGTACTATCAAACCAGCCCAACTTGGCACTGGTGCCACCTTGGATCTGGGAACCATGCTCTGTATCGTGGATATTCAGGGGCCAGCCGGCCACTCTCAGCCATATGCCCCCAAAAACAAACCACGGACCTTTTCTCTGGCAAACAAAACTCAACTGCCCCACTTCTGGATGGCAGATTGCAGGAGCCACTTGGGACTATCACACCAGCACAACATGGCACTGCTGCCACCTTGGATCTGGGAACAATCCTGCGTATCGTACATATTCAGGAACCAGCCGAACACTCCCAGCCACAGGCCCCCAAACACAAACAACGGCCCTTTTCTCTGGCAAACAAAACTCAACTGCCCCTCTTCTGGATGGCAAATTGCAGGACGCACTTGGTACTACAAAAAGAGCCCGACTTGGCAGTGGTGCCACCTTGGCTCTGGGAACCATCCTGCGTATCGAGCATTTTAAGGAGCCAGCCGGCAATTCCCAGCCGTATGCCCCAAAAAGAAACCATGGACCTTTTCTCTGGCAAAAAAATCTCAGCTGTCCCGCTTCTGGATGGCAGATTGCAGGAGTTACTTTGAACCATACAACCAGCCTTACTTGGCACTGGTGCCACCTTGGATCTGGGAACCATCCTGCCTATCGTTGATTTTCAGGGGCCAGCCGGCCACTCTCAGCCATAGGCCCCCAAACACAAACCACAGCCCTTTTCTCTAGCAAACAAAATTCAACTGCCCCGCTTCTGGATGGCAAATTGCAGGAGCCACTGGGTACTACAAAAACAGCCTGACTTGGCACTGGTGCCACCTTGCGTCTGGTTACCATGCGGCGTATCGTGCATTTTAAGGAGCCAGGTGGCCACTCCCAGCCATATGCCCCCAAACACAACCCACGGCCCTTTTCTCTGGCAAACAAAACTCAGCTGCCCTGCTTCTGGATGGCAGATTGCAGGAGACACTTGGTACTATCAAACCAGCCCGACTTGGCACTGGTGCCACCTTGGGTCTGGGAACCATCCTGCGTATTGTGGATTGTCAGGAGACAGCCAACCACTCTCGGCCACAGAGCCCAATCAAAAACAAAGGTCCGTTTCCCTGGCAAAAAAAACTCAGCTGCCCCGCTTCTGGATGGGAGATTGCAGGAGCCACTGGGTACTATGAAACCAGCCCTACTTGGCACTGGTGCCACATTGCATCTGGGAACCATGCTGCGTATCGTGGATTTTCAGGAGCCAGCCGGCCACTGCCAGCCACAGGCCCCCAAACACAAACCACAGCCTTTTTCTCTGGCAAACAAAACTCAGCTGCCCCTCTTCTGGATGGCAGATTGCAGGAGCCACTTGGTACTATCAAACCAGCCCGACTTGGCACTGGTGCCACCTTGGGTCTGGGAACCATCCTGCCTATCGTGGATTTTAAGGAGCCAGCCGGCTACTCCCAGCCACAGGCCCCCAACAAAAACCACGGCCCTTTTTTCTCGCAAACAAAACTTAGCTGCCTCACTTCTGGATGGCAGATTGCAGGAGCCACTTGGTGTAATCAAACCAGCCCGACTTGGCACTGGTGCCACCTTGGGTCTGGGAACCATCCTGCGTATCGTGGATTCTAAGGAGCCAGCCGGCTACTCCCAGCCACAGGCCCCAACAAAAACCACGGCCCTTTTTTCTCGCAAACAAAAGTAAGCTGCCCTGCTTCTGGATGGCAGATTGCAGGAGCCACTTGGTACTATCAAACCAGCCCGACTTGGCACTGGTGCCACCTTGGGTCTGGGAACCATCCTGCGTATCGTGGATTCTAAGGAGCCAGCCGGCCACTCCTAGCCACAGGCCCCCAAACAAAAACCTAGGCCTATTTCTCTGGCAAACAAAAGTAAGCTGCCCTGCTTCTGGATGGCAGATTGCAGGAGACACTTGGTACTATCAAACCAGCCCAACTTGGCACTGGTGCCACCTTGGATCTGGGAACCATGCTCTGTATCGTGGATATTCAGGGGCCAGCCGGCCACTCTCAGCCATATGTCCCCAAACAGAAACCTCGGCCCGTTTCTCTGGCAAACAAAACTCAACTGCCCCTCTTCTGGATGGCAAATTGCAGGATGAACTTGATACTAAAACCGCAGGCCGACTTGGTAGTGGTGACACCTTGGGCCTGGGAACCATCATGCGTATCGAGCATTTTAAGGAGCCAGCCGGCCACTCCCAGCAATATGCCCCCAAAAACAATCCACGGAATTTTCCTCTGGCAAACAAAAATCACCTGCCTCGCTTCTGGATGGCAGATTGCAGGAGCCACTTTGCACCATCAAACCAGCCCGACTTGGCACTGGTGCCACATTGCATCTGGGAACCATGCTGCCTAGCGTGGATTTTCAGGAGCCAGCCGGCCACTCTCAGCTATATGCCCCCAAACAAAACCCACGGCCCGTTTCCCTGGCAAACAAAATTAAGCTGCCCCGCTTCTGGATGGCAGATTGCAGGACGCACTTGGTAGTATCAAACCAGCAAAACTTGGCACTGGTGCCACCTTGGGTCTGGGAACCATCCTGTGTATCGTGGGTTCAAAGGAGCCAGCCGGTCACTCCCAGCCACAGGCCCCCAAATACAAACAATGTCGCTTTTCCCTGGAAAACAAAACTCGCCTGCCAACTTTTTGATGGCAGATTGCAGGAGCCACTTGGTACTATCAAACCAGCCCAACTTGGCACTGGTGCCACCATGGGTCTGGTAACCATCCTGCCTATTGTAGCTTTCCAGGAGCCAGCCGGACACTCCCAGCCATAGGTCCCCAGTCACAAACCTCGGCCCGTTTCCCTGGCAAACAAAAGTAAGCTACCCCGCTTCTGGATGGCAGATTGCAGGAGCCACTTGGTACTATCAAACCAGCCCAACTTGGCACTGGTGCCACCTTGGGTCTGGGAACCATGCTGCGTAACACAGATTCTAAGGCGCCAGTCGGCCACTACGAGCCACAAGCCCCCAAACACAAACAACGGCGCTATTCTCTGGCAAACAAAACTCAACTGCCCCTCTTCTGGATGGCAAATTGCAGGACGCACTTGGTACTATAAAAACAGCCCGACTTGGCACTGGTGCCCCCTTGGGTCTGGGAACCATCCTGCGTATCGATCTTTTTAATGAGACAGCCGGCCACTCCCAGCCATATGCCCCCAAACACAACCCACGGCCCTTTTCTCTGGCAAACAAAACTCAACTGCACCGCTTCTGGATGGCAGATTGCAGGAGCCACTTGGTACTATCAAACCAGCCCGACTTGGCACTGGTGCCACCTTGGGTCTGGGAACCATCCTGCGTATTGTGGGTTATCAGGAGCCAGCCGAACACTCTCGGCCACAGACCCCAATTAAAAACAACGGCCGGTTTCACAGGCAAACAAAACTCAGCTGCCCCGCTTCTGGATGGGAGATTGCAGGAGGCACTTGGTGTAATCAAACCAGCCCGACTTGGCACTGGTGCCACCTTGGGTCTGGGAACCATCCTGCGTATCGTGGATTCTAAGGAGCCAGCCGGCCACTCCTAGCCACAGGCCCCCAAACAAAAACCTAGGCCTATTTCTCTGGCAAACAAAAGTAAGCTGCCCTGCTTCTGGATGGCAGATTGCAGGAGACACTTGGTACTATCAAACCAGCCCGACTTGGCACTGGTGCCACCTTGGATCTGGGAACCATGCTCTGTATCGTGGATATTCAGGGGCCAGCCGGCCACTCTCAGCCATATGTCCCCAAACAGAAACCTCGGCCCGTTTCTCTCGCAAACAAAACTCAACTGCCCCTCTTCTGGATGGCAAATTGCAGGATGAACTTGATACTAAAACCGCAGGCCGACTTGGTAGTGGTGACACCTTGGGCCTGGGAACCATCATGCGTATCGAGCATTTTAAGGAGCCAGCCGGCCACTCCCAGCAATATGCCCCCAAAAACAATCCACGGAATTTTCCTCTGGCAAACAAAAATCAGCTGCCTCGCTTCTGGATGGCAGATTGCAGGAGCCACTTTGCACCATCAAACCAGCCCGACTTGGCACTGGTGCCACATTGCATCTGGGAACCATGCTGCCTAGCGTGGATTTTCAGGAGCCAGCCGGCCACTCTCAGCTATATGCCCCCAAACAAAACCCACGGCCCGTTTCCCTGGCAAACAAAATTAAGCTGCCCCGCTTCTGGATGGCAGATTGCAGGACGCACTTGGTACTATCAAACCAGCAAAACTTGGCACTGGTGCCACCTTGGGTCTGGGAACCATCCTGCGTATCGTGGGTTCAAAGGAGCCAGCCGGTCACTCCCAGCCACAGGCCCCCAAATACAAACAATGTCGCTTTTCCCTGGAAAACAAAACTCGCCTGCCAACTTTTTGATGGCAGATTGCAGGAGCCACTTGGTACTATCAAACCAGCCCAACTTGGCACTGGTGCCACCATGGGTCTGGTCACCATCCTGCCTATCGTAGCTTTCCAGGAGCCAGCCGGTCACTCCCAGCCATAGGTCCCCAGTCACAAACCTCGGCCCGTTTCCCTGGCAAACAAAAGTAAGCTACCCCGCTTCTGGATGGCAGATTGCAGGAGCCACTTGGTACTATCAAACCAGCCCAACTTGGCACTGGTGCCACCTTGGGTCTGGGAACCATGCTGCGTAACACAGATTCTAAGGCGCCAGTCGGCCACTACGAGCCACAAGCCCCCAAACACAAACAACGGCGCTATTCTCTGGCAAACAAAACTCAACTGCCCCTCTTCTGGATGGCAAATTGCAGGACGCACTTGGTACTATAAAAACAGCCCGACTTGGCACTGGTGCCCTCTTGGGTCTGGGAACCATCCTGGGTATCGATCTTTTTAATGAGACAGCCGGCCACTCCCAGCCATATGCCCCCAAACACAACCCACGGCCCTTTTCTCTGGCAAACAAAACTCAACTGCACCGCTTCTGGATGGCAGATTGCAGGAGCCACTTGGTACTATCAAACCAGCCCGACTTGGCACTGGTGCCACCTTGGGTCTGGGAACCATCCTGCGTATTGTGGGTTATCAGGAGCCAGCCGAACACTCTCGGCCACAGACCCCAATTAAAAACAACGGCCCGTTTCACAGGCAAACAAAACTCAGCTGCCCCGCTTCTGGATGGGAGATTGCAGGAGCCACTGGGTACTATGAAACCAGCCCTACTTGGCACTGATGCCACCTTGGGTCTGGGAACCATGCTGCGTATCATGGATTTTCAGGAGCCAGCCGGCCACTGCCAGCCACAGGCCCCGAAACACAAAAAACAGCCTTTTTCTCTGGCAAACAAAATTCAGCTGCCCCGCTTCTGGATGGCAGATTGCAGGAACCACTTGGTACTAACAAACCAGCCCGACTTGGAACTGATGCCACCTTGGGTCTGGGAACCATCCTGCGTATCGTGGATTCTAAGGAGCCAGCTGGCCACTCCCAGCCACAGGCCCCAAAACACACACAACGGTGCTTTTCCCTGGAAAACAAAACTCGCCTGCCAAACATTTGATGGCAGATTGCAGGAGCCACTTGGTATTATCAAACCAGCCCAACTTGGCACTGGTGCCACCATGGGTCTGGTCACCATCCTGCCTATCGTAGCTTTTCAGGAGCCAGCCAGCCACCCCCAGCCAGAGGCCCCCAGACAAATATTTCGGCCCGTTTCCCTGGCAAACAAAAGTAAGCTGCCCTGCTTCTGGATGGCAGATTGCAGGAGCCACTTGGTACCATCAAACCAGCCCAACTTGGCACTGGTGCCAACTCAGGTCTGGGAACCATGCTGCGTATCGTGGGTTCTAAGGAGCCAGCTGGCCACTCCCAGCCACAGGCACCCAAACACAAACAACGGCGCTTTTCCCTGGAAAACAAAACTCGCCTGCCAACTTTTTGATGGCAGATTGCAGGAGCCACTTGGTACTATCAAACCAGCCCAACTTGGCACTGGTGCCACCATGGGTCTGGTCACCATCCTGCCTATCGTAGCTTTTCAGGAGCCAGCCGGTCACTCCCAGCCATAGGCCCCCAGACACAAACCTCGGCCCGTTTCCCTGGCAAACAAAAGTAAGCTGCCCCGCTTCTGCATGGCAGATTGCAGGAGCTACTTAGTACTATCAAACCAGCCCGACTTGGCACAGGTGACACCTCTGGTCTGGGAACCATCCTGCCTATCGTGGATTTTCAGGGGCCAGCCGGCCACTCTCAGCCATATGCCCCAAAAACAAACCACGGCCCTTTTCTCTGGCAAACAAAACTCAACTGCCCCTCTTCTGGATGGCAAATTTTAGGACGCACTTTGTACTACGAAAACCGCCCGACGTGGCACTGGTGCCACCTTGTGTCAGGGAACCATCCTGCATATCGAGCTTTTTAAGGAGCCAGCCGGCCACGCCCAGCCATACACCCCCAAAAACAAACCACGGACCATATCTCTTGGAAACAAAAATCCGCTGCCCCGCGTCTGTATGGCAGATTGCAGGAGCCACTTTGCACCATCAAACTAGCCCGACTTGGCACTGGTGCCAACTCAGGTCTGGGAACAATCCTGCATATCGTGGATTCTAAGGAGCCAGCCGGCCACTCCCTGCCACAGGCCCCCAAACAAAAACAACGGCGCTTTTCCCTGGAAAACAAAATTCGCCTGCCAGCATTTTGATGGCAGATTGCAGGAGCCACTTGGTACTATCAAACCAGCCCAACTTGGCACTGGTGCCACCATGGGTCTGGTCACCATCCTGCCTATCGTAGCTTTTCAGGACCTAGACGGTCACTCCCAGCCATAGGCCCCGTGACACAAAGCTCAGCCCGTTTCCCTGACAAAAAAAAGTAAGCTGCCCCGCTTCTGGATGGCAGATTGCAGGACGCACTTGGTACTATCAAACCAGCCCGACTTGGCACTGGTGCTACCTCAGGTCTGGGAACCATCCTGCGTATCGTGGAGTCTAAGGAGCCAGCCGGCCACTCCCAGCCTCAGGCCCCCAAACACAAACATCGGCGCTTTTCCCTGGAAAACAAAACTCGCCTGCCAACTTTTTGATGGCAGATTGCCGGAGCCACTTGGTACTATCAAACCAGCCCAACTTGGCACTGGTGCCACCTTGGGTCTGGGAACCATCCGGCGTATCGTGTGTTTAAAGGAGCCAGCCGGCCACTCCAGCCACAGGCCCGCAGACACAAACAACGGCGCTTTTCCCTGGAAAACAAAGCTTGCCTGCTGACTTTTGATGGCAGATTGCAGGAGCCACTTTGTACTTTGAAATCAGCCGAACATGGCTCTGGTGCCACCATGGGTCTGGTCACCATCCTGCCTATCGTAGCTTTTCAGGAGCCAGCCGGTCACTCCCAGCCATAGGCCCCCAGACACAAAGCTCGGCCCGTTTCCCTGGCAAACAAAAGTAAGCTACCCCGCTTCTGGATGGCAGATTGCAGGACGCACTTGGTACTATCAAACCAGCCCAACTTATCACTGGTGCCACCTCAGGTCAGGGAACCATCCTGCGTATTGTGGATTCTAAGGAGCCAGCCGGCCACTCCCAGCCACAGGCCCCCAAACACAAACAACGGCGCTTTTCCCTGGAAAACAAAACTCGCCTGCCAACTTTTTGATGGCAGATTGCAGGAGCCACTTGGTACTATCAAACCAGCCCAACTTGGCACTGGTGCCACCATGGGTCTGGTCACCTTCCTGCCTATCGTAGCTTTTCAGGAGCCAGCCGGTCACTCCCTGCCATAGGCCCCCAAACACAAACCTCGGCCCGTTTCCCTGGCAAACAAAAGTAAGCTGCCCCGCTTCTGGATGGCAGATTGCAGGACGCACTTGGTACTATCAAACCAGCCCGACTTGGCACTGGTGCTACCTCAGGTCTGGGAACCATCCTGCGTATCGTGGAGTCTAAGGAGCCAGCCGGCCACTCCCAGCCTCAGGCCCCCAAACACAAACATCGGCGCTTTTCCCTGGAAAACAAAACTCGCCTGCCAACTTTTTGATGGCAGATTGCCGGAGCCACTTGGTACTATCAAACCAGCCCAACTTGGCACTGGTGCCACCATGGGTCTGGTCACCATCCTGCCTATCGTAGCTTTTCAGGAGCCAGCCGGTCACTCCCAGCCATAGACCCCAGACACAAACCTCGGCCCGTTTCCCTGGCAAAAAAAAGTAAGCTGCCCCGCTTCTGGATGGCAGATTGCAGGAGCCACTTTGCACCATCAAACTAGCCCGACTTGGCACTGGTGCCACCTCAGGTCTGGGAACCATCCTGCGTATCGTGGATTCTAAGGAGCCAGCCGGACACTCCCAGCCACAGGCCCTCAAACACAAACAGCGGCGCTTTTCCCTGGAAAACAAAACTCGCCTGCCAAATTTTGATGGCAGATTGCCGGAGCAACTTGGTACTATCAAACCAGCCCAACTTGGCACTGGTGCCACCATGGGTCTGGTCACCATCCTGCCTATCGTAGCTTTTCAGGAGCCAGCCGGTCAATCCAAGCCATAGGCCCCCAGACAAAACCTCGGCCATTTTCCCTGGCAAACAAAAGTAAGCCACCCCGCTTCTGCATGGATGATTGCAGGAGCCACTTTGCAGCATCCAACTAGCCCGACTTGGCACTGGTGCCACGTCAGGTCTGGGAACCATCCTGCGTATCGTGGATTCCAATTATAAAGCCGGCCACTCCCAGCCACAGGCCCCCAAACACAAACACCGGCGCTTTCCCCTGGAAATCAAAACTCGCCTGCCAAATTTTTGATGGCAGATTGCAGGAGCCACTTGGTACTATCAAACCAGCCCAACTTGGCACTGGTGCCACCATGGGTCTGGTCACCATCCTGCCTATCGTAGCTTTTCAGGACCTAGACGGTCACTCGCAGCCATAGGCCCCCAGACACAAAGCTCGGCCCGTTTCCCTGGCAAACGAGTAAGCTGCCCCGCTTCTGGATGGCAGATTGCAGGAACCACTTGGTACTATCAAACCAGCCCAACTTGGCACTGGTGCCACCTCAGGTCTGGGAACCATCCTGCCTATCGTGGATTCTAAGGAGCCATCCGGCCACTCCCACCCACAGGCACCCAAACACAAACAACGGCGCTTTTCCCTGGAAAACAAAACTCGCCTGCCAACTTTTTGATGGCGGATTGCAGGAGCCACTTGGTACTATCAAACCAGTCCAACTTGGCACTGGTGCCACCATGGATATGGTCACCATCCTGCCTATCGTAGCTTTTCAGGACCTAGCAGGTCACTCCCAGCCATAGGCCCCCAGACACAAAGCTCTGCCCGTTTCCCTGGCAAACAAAAGTAAGCTGTCCCGCTTCTGGATGGCAGATTGCAGGATCCAATAGGTATTATCAAACCTGCCCGACTTGGCACTGGTGCCACCTCTGGTCTGGGAACCATGCTGCGTATCGTGGATTCTAATTAGCCAGCCGGCCACTCCCACCCACAGGCGCCCAAACACAAACAACGGCGCTTTCCCCTGGAAAACAAAACTCGCCTGCCAACTTTTTGATGGCAGATTGCAGGAGCCACTTGGTACTATCAAACCAGCCCAACTTGGCACTGGTGCCACCATGGGTCTGGTCACCATCCTGCCTATCGTAGCTTTTCAGGAGCCAGCCTGTCACTCCAAGCCATAGGCCCCCAGACACAAACCTCGGCCCGTTTCCCTGGCAAACAAAAGTAAGCTGCCCCGCTTCTGGATGGAAGATTGCAGGAGCCACTTGGTACTATAAAACCAGCCCTACTTGGCACTGGTGCCACCTCTGGTCTGGGAACCATGCTGCGTATCGTGGATTCTAAGGAGCCAGCCGGCCACTCCCAGCCACAGGCCCCCAAACACAAACAACGGAGCTTTTCCCTGGAAAACAAAAATCGCCTGCCAACTTTTTGATGGCAGATTGCAGGAGCCACTTGGTAGTATCAAACCAGCCCAACTTGGCACTGGTGCCACCTTGGGTCTGGTCACCATCCTGCCTATCGTAGCTTTTCAGGAGCCAGCCGGTCACTCTCAGCCATAGGCCCCCAGACACAAACCTCGGCCCGTTTCCCTGGCAAACAAAAGTAAGCTGCCCCGCTTCTGGACGGCAGATTGCAGGAATAACTTGGTACTATGAAACCAGCCCAACTTGGCACTGGTGCCACCTTGGGTCTGGGAACCATCCTGCGTATCGTGGATTCTAAGGAGCCAGCCGGTCACTCCCAGCCACAGGCCCCCAAACACAAACAACGGCGCTTTTCCCTGGAAAACAAAACTGGCCTGCCAATATTTTGATGGCAGATTGCAGGAGCCACTTGGTACTATCAAATCAGCCCAACATGCCACTGGTGCCACCATGGGTCTGGTCACCATCCTGCCTATCGTAGCTTTTCAGGAGCCAGCCGGTCCCTCCCTGCCATAGGCCCCCAGAGAAAAACCTCGGCCCGTTTCCCTGGCAAACAAAAGTAAGCTGCTCCGCTTCTGGATGGCAGATTGCAGGAGCCACTTTGCACCATCAAACTAGCCCGACTTGGTACTGGTGCCACCTCTGGTCTGGGAACCATCCTGCGTATCGTGGAGACTAAGGAACCAGACGGCCACTCCAGCCACAGGCCCCCAGACACAAACAACGGCGCTTTTCCCTGGAAAACAAAACTCGCCTGCCAAGTTTTTGATGGCAGATTGCAGGAGCCACTTGGTACTATCAAACCAGCCCAACTTGGCACTGGTGCCACCATGGGTCTGGTCACCATCCTGCCTATCGTAGCTTTTCAGGAGCCAGCCGGTCACTCGCAGCCATAGGCCCCCAGACACAAAGCTCGGCCCGTTTCCCTGGCAAACAAAAGTAAGCTACCCCGCTTCTGGATGGCAGATTGCAGGAGCCACTTTGCACCATCAAACTAGCCCGACTTGGCACTGGTGCCACCTCAGGTCTGGGAATGAGCCTGGGTATGGTGGATTCTAAGGAGCCAGCCGGCCACTCCCAGCCACAGGCCCCCAAACACAAACAACGGCGCTTTCCCCTGGAAAACAAAACTCGCCTGCCAACTTTTTGATGGCAGATTGCAGGAGTCACTTGGTACTATCCAACCAGCCCAACTTGGCACTGGTGCCACCATGGGTCTGGTCACCTTCCTGCCTATCGTACCTTTTCAGGAGCCAGCCGGTCACTCCCAGCCATAGGCCCCCAGACACAAAGCTCGGCCCGTTTCCCTGGCAAACAAAAGTAAGCTGCCCCGCTTCTGGATGGCAGATTGCAGGAGCCACTTTACACCATCAAACTAGCCCGACTTGGCACTGGTGCCACCTCAGGTCTGGGAACCATGCTGCGTATCGTGGATTCTAATTAGCCAGCCGGTCAGTCCCTGCCATAGGCCCCCAAACACAAACAAGGGCGCTATTCACTGGAAAACAAAACTCGCCTGCCAAATTTTGATGGCAGATTGCCGGAGCCACTTGGTACTATCAAACCAGCCCAACTTGACAGTGGTGCCACCATGGGTCTGGTCACCATCCTGCCTATCGTAGCTTTTCAGGAGCCAACCGGTCACTCCCAGCCATAGGCCCTTAGACACAAACCTCGGCCCGTTTCCCTGGCAAACAAAAGTTAGCTGCCCCGCTTCTGGATGGCAGATTGCAGGACGCACTTGGTACTATCAAACCAGCCCGACTTGGCACTGGTGCCACGACAAGTCTGGGAACCATCCTGCGTATCGTGGATTCTAAGGAGCCAGCCGGCCACTCCCTGCCACAGGCACCCAAACACAAACAACGGCGCTTTTCCCTGGAAAACAAAACTCGCCTGCCAACTTTTTGATGGCGGATTGCAGGAGCCACTTGGTACTATCAAACCAGCCCAACTTGGCACTGGTGCCACCATGGATGTGGTCACCATCCTGCCTATCGTAGCTTTTCAGTACCTAGCAGGTCACTCCCAGCCATAGGCGCCCAGACACAAAGCTCGGCCCGTTTCCCTGGCAAACAAAATTAAGCTGCCCCGCTTCTGGATGGCAGATTGCATGAACCACTTGGTAGTATAAAACCAGCCCGACTTGGCACTGGTGCCACCTCTGGTCTGGGAACCATCCTGTGTATCGTGGATTCTAAGGAGCCAGCCGGTCACTCCCAGCCACAGGCCCCCAAACACAAACAACAGCGCTTTTCCCTGGAAAACAAAACTCGCCTGCCAACATTTTGATGGCAGATTGCAGGAGCCACTTGGTACTATCAAATCAGCCCAACTTGGCACTGGTGCCACCTTGGGTCTGGTCACCATCCTGCCTATCGTAGCTGTTCAGGCGCCACCCGGTCACTCCCAGCCATAGGCCCCCAGAGAAAAACCTCGGCCCGTTTCCCTGGCAAAGAAAAGTAAGCTACCCCGCTTCTGGATGGCAGATTGCAGGAGCCACTTTGCACCATCACACTGGCCCGACTTGTCACTGGTGCCACCTCAAGTCTGGGAACCATCCTGCGTATCGTGGATTCCAATTAGCAAGCCGGCCACTCCCAGCCACAGGCCCCCAAACACAAACAACGGCGCTTTTCCCTGGAAAACAAAACTCGCCTGCCAAATTTTTGATGGCAGATTGCAGGAGCCACTTGGTACTATCAAACCAGCCCAACTTGGCACTGGTGCCACCATGGGTCTGGTCACCATCCTGCCTATCGTAGCTTTTCAGGACCTAGACGGTCACTCCCAGCCATAGGCCCCGTGACACAAAGCTCAGCCCGTTTCCCTGACAAAAAAAAGTAAGCTGTCCCGCTTCTGGATGGCAGATTGCAGGACGCACTTGGTAGTATCAAACCAGCCCGACTTGGCACTGGCGCCACCTCACGTCTGGGAACCATCCTGCGTATCGTGGATTCTAAGCAGCCAGCCGGCCACTCCCAGCCACAGGCCCCCAAACACAAACAACGGCGCTTTTCCCTGGAAAACAAAACTCGCCTGCCAAGTTTTTGATGGCAGATTGCAGGAGCCACTTGGTACTATCAAACCAGCCCAACTTGGCACTGGTGCCACCATGGGTCTGGTCACCATCCTGCCTATCGTAGCTTTTCAGGAGCCAGCCGGTCACTCGCAGCCATAGGCCCCCAGACACAAAGCTCGGCCCGTTTCCCTGGCAAACAAAATTAAGCTGCCCCGCTTCTGGATGGCAGATTGCATGAACCACTTGGTAGTATAAAACCAGCCCGACTTGGCACTGGTGCCACCTCTGGTCTGGGAACCATCCTGTGTATCGTGGATTCTAAGGAGCCAGCCGGTCACTCCCAGCCACAGGCCCCCAAACACAAACAACAGCGCTTTTCCCTGGAAAACAAAACTCGCCTGCCAACATTTTGATGGCAGATTGCAGGAGCCACTTGGTACTATCAAATCAGCCCAACTTGGCACTGGTGCCACCTTGGGTCTGGTCACCATCCTGCCTATCGTAGCTGTTCAGGCGCCACCCGGTCACTCCCAGCCATAGGCCCCCAGAGAAAAACCTCGGCCCGTTTCCCTGGCAAAGAAAAGTAAGCTACCCCGCTTCTGGATGGCAGATTGCAGGAGCCACTTTGCACCATCAAACTGGCCCGACTTGTCACTGGTGCCACCTCAAGTCTGGGAACCATCCTGCGTATCGTGGATTCCAATTAGCAAGCCGGCCACTCCCAGCCACAGGCCCCCAAACACAAACAACGGCGCTTTTCCCTGGAAAACAAAACTCGCCTGCCAAATTTTTGATGGCAGATTGCAGGAGCCACTTGGTACTATCAAACCAGCCCAACTTGGCACTGGTGCCACCATGGGTCTGGTCACCATCCTGCCTATCGTAGCTTTTCAGGACCTAGACGGTCACTCCCAGCCATAGGCCCCGTGACACAAAGCTCAGCCCGTTTCCCTGACAAAAAAAAGTAAGCTGTCCCGCTTCTGGATGGCAGATTGCAGGACGCACTTGGTAGTATCAAACCAGCCCGACTTGGCACTGGCGCCACCTCACGTCTGGGAACCATCCTGCGTATCGTGGATTCTAAGCAGCCAGCCGGCCACTCCCAGCCACAGGCCCCCAAACACAAACAACGGCGCTTTTCCCTGGAAAACAAAACTCGCCTGCCAAGTTTTTGATGGCAGATTGCAGGAGCCACTTGGTACTATCAAACCAGCCCAACTTGGCACTGGTGCCACCATGGGTCTGGTCACCATCCTGCCTATCGTAGCTTTTCAGGAGCCAGCCGGTCACTCCCAGCCATAGGCCCCCAGACACAAACCTCGGCCCGTTTCCCTGGCAAACAAAAGTAAGCTACCCCGCTTCTGGATGGCAGATTGCAGGAGCCACTTTGCACCATCAAACTAGCCCGACTTGGCACTGGTGCCACCTCAGGTCTGGGAATGAGCCTGGGTATGGTGGATTCTAAGGAGCCAGCCGGCCACTCCCAGCCACAGGCCCCCAAACACAAACAACGGCGCTTTCCCCTGGAAAACAAAACTCGCCTGCCAACTTTTTGATGGCAGATTGCAGGAGCCACTTGGTACTATCCAACCAGCCCAACTTGGCACTGGTGCCACCATGGGTCTGGTCACCTTCCTGCCTATCGTAGCTTTTCAGGAGCCAGCCGGTCACTCCCAGCCATAGGCCCCCAGACACAAAGCTCGGCCCGTTTCCCTGGCAAACAAAAGTAAGCTGCCCCGCTTCTGGATGGCAGATTGCAGGAGCCACTTTACACCATCAAACTAGCCCGACTTGGCACTGGTGCCACCTCAGGTCTGGGAACCATGCTGCGTATCGTGGATTCTAATTAGCCAGCCGGTCAGTCCCTGCCATAGGCCCCCAAACACAAACAAGGGCGCTATTCACTGGAAAACAAAACTCGCCTGCCAAATTTTGATGTCAGATTGCCGGAGCCACTTGGTACTATCAAACCAGCCCAACTTGACAGTGGTGCCACCATGGGTCTGGTCACCATCCTGCCTATCGTAGCTTTTCAGGAGCCAGCCGGTCACTCCCAGCCATAGGCCCCCAGACAAAAACCTCGACCCGTTTCCCTGGCAAACAAAAGTAAGTTATCCCGCATGTGGATGGCAGATTGCAGGAGCCAGTTTTCTCCATCAAACCAGCAAAACTTGGCACTGGTACCACCACTGGTCTGGGAACCATCCTCCGTATCGTGGATTCTAAGGAGCCAGCCGGCCACTCCCAGCCACAGGCCCCCAAACACAAACAACGGCGCTTTTCCCTGGATAACAAACTCGCCTGCCAACTTTTTGATGGCAGATTGCAGGAGCCACTAGGTACTATCAAACCAGCCCAACTTGGCACTGGTGCCACCATGGGTCTGGTCACCATCCTGCCTATCGTAGCTTTTCAGGAGCCAACCGGTCACTCCCAGCCATAGGCCCTTAGACACAAACCTCGGCCCGTTTCCCTGGCAAACAAAAGTTAGCTGCCCCGCTTCTGGATGGCAGATTGCAGGACGCACTTGGTACTATCAAACCAGCCCGACTTGGCACTGGTGCCACGACAAGTCTGGGAACCATCCTGCGTATCGTGGATTCTAAGGAGCCAGCCGGCCACTCCCTGCCACAGGCACGCAAACACAAACAACGGCGCTTTTCCCTGGAAAACAAAACTCGCCTGCCAACTTTTTGATGGCGGATTGCAGGAGCCACTTGGTACTATCAAACCAGCCCAACTTGGCACTGGTGCCACCATGGATGTGGTCACCATCCTGCCTATCGTAGCTTTTCAGTACCTAGCAGGTCACTCCCAGCCATAGGCGCCCAGACACAAAGCTCGGCCCGTTTCCCTGGCAAACAAAATTAAGCTGCCCCGCTTCTGGATGGCAGATTGCATGAACCACTTGGTAGTATAAAACCAGCCCGACTTGGCACTGGTGCCACCTCTGGTCTGGGAACCATCCTGTGTATCGTGGATTCTAAGGAGCCAGCCGGTCACTCCCAGCCACAGGCCCCCAAACACAAACAACAGCGCTTTTCCCTGGAAAACAAAACTCGCCTGCCAACATTTTGATGGCAGATTGCAGGAGCCACTTGGTACTATCAAATCAGCCCAACTTGGCACTGGTGCCACCTTGGGTCTGGTCACCATCCTGCCTATCGTAGCTGTTCAGGCGCCACCCGGTCACTCCCAGCCATAGGCCCCCAGAGAAAAACCTCGGCCCGTTTCCCTGGCAAAGAAAAGTAAGCTACCCCGCTTCTGGATGGCAGATTGCAGGAGCCACTTTGCACCATCAAACTGGCCCGACTTGTCACTGGTGCCACCTCAAGTCTGGGAACCATCCTGCGTATCGTGGATTCCAATTAGCAAGCCGGCCACTCCCAGCCACAGGCCCCCAAACACAAACAACGGCGCTTTTCCCTGGAAAACAAAACTCGCCTGCCAAATTTTTGATGGCAGATTGCAGGAGCCACTTGGTACTATCAAACCAGCCCAACTTGGCACTGGTGCCACCATGGGTCTGGTCACCATCCTGCCTATCGTAGCTTTTCAGGACCTAGACGGTCACTCCCAGCCATAGGCCCCGTGACACAAAGCTCAGCCCGTTTCCCTGACAAAAAAAAGTAAGCTGTCCCGCTTCTGGATGGCAGATTGCAGGACGCACTTGGTAGTATCAAACCAGCCCGACTTGGCACTGGCGCCACCTCACGTCTGGGAACCATCCTGCGTATCGTGGATTCTAAGCAGCCATCCGGCCACTCCCACCCACAGGCCCCCAAACACAAACAACGGCGCTTTTCCCTGGAAAACAAAACTCGCCTGCCAAGTTTTTGATGGCAGATTGCAGGAGCCACTTGGTACTATCAAACCAGCCCAACTTGGCACTGGTGCCACCATGGGTCTGGTCACCATCCTGCCTATCGTAGCTTTTCAGGAGCCAGCCGGTCACTCCCAGCCATAGGCCCCCAGACACAAACCTCGGCCCGTTTCCCTGGCAAACAAAAGCAAGCTGCCCCGCTTCTGGATGGCAGATTGCAGGAGCCACTTCGCACCATCAAACTAGCCCGACTTGGCACTGGTGCCACCTCAGGTCTGGGAACCATGCTGCGTATCGTGGATTCTAATTAGCCATCCGGCCACTCCCACCCACAGGCCCCCAAACACAAACAACGGCGCTTTTCCCTGGAAAACAAAACTCGCCTGCCAAATTTTGATGGCAGATTGCCGGAGCCACTTGGTACTATCAAACCAGCCCAACTTGGCACTGGTGCCACCATGGGTCTGGTCACCATCCTGCCTATCGTAGCTTTTCAGGAGCCAGCCGGCAACTCCCTGCCACAGGCCCCCAAACACAAACAACGGCGCTTTTCCCTGGATAACAAAATTCGCCTGCCAATTTTTTGATGGCAGATTGCAGGAGCCACTTGGTACTATCAAATCAGCCCAACTTGGCACTGGTGCCACCATGGGTCTGGTCACCATACTGCCTATCGTAGCTTTTCAGGAGCCAGCCGGTCACTCCCAGCCATAGGCCCCCAGACACAAAGCTCGGCCCGTTTCCCTGGCAAACAAAAGTAAGCTGCCCCGCTTCTGGATGGCAGATTGCAGGAGCCACTTGGTACTATCAAACCAGCCCAACTTGGCACTGGTGCCACCTCTGGTCTGGGAACCATGCTGAGTATCGTGGATTCTAAGGAGCCATCCGGCCACTCCCAGCCACAGGCCCCCAGACACAAACAACGGCGCTTTTCCCTGGAAAACAAAACTCGCCTGCCAAGTTTTTGATGGCAGATTGCAGGAGCCACTTGGTACTATCAAACCAGCCCAACTTGGCACTGGTGCCGTCATGGGTCTGGTCACCATCCTGCCTATCGTAGCTTTTCACGAGCCAGCCGGTCACTTCCAGGCTTAGGCCCCCAGACACAATCCTCGGACCGTTTCCCTGGCAAACAAAAGTAAGCTGCCCCGCTTCTGGATGGCAGATTGCAGGAACCACTTGGTACTATCAAACCAGCCCAACTTGGCACTGGTGCCACCATGGGTCTGGTCACCATCCTGCGTATCGTGGATTCTAAGGAGCCATCCGGCCACTCCCACCCACAGGCCCCCAAACACAAACAACGGCGCTTTTCCCTGGAAAACAAAAGTAAGCTGCCCCGCTTCTGGATGGCAGATTGCAGGAGCAACTTTGCACCATCCAACTAGCCCGACTTGGCACTGGTGCCACCTCAGGTCTGGGAACCATCCTGCGTATCGTGGATTCTAATTAGCCATCCGGCCACTTCCACCCACAGGCCCCTAAACACAAACAACGGCGCTTTTCCCTGGAAAACAAAACTCGCCTGCCAATTTTTGATGGCAGATTGCAGGAGCCACTTGGTACTATCAAACCAGCCCAACTTGGCACTGGTGCCACCATGGGTCTGGTCACCATCCTGCCTATCGTAGCTTTTCAGGAGCCAGCCGGTCACTCGCAGCCATAGGCCCCCAGACACAAAGCTCGGCCCGTTTCCCTGGCAAACAAAAGTAAGCTACCCCGCTTCTGGATGGCAGATTGCAGGAGCCACTTTGCACCATCAAACTAGCCCGACTTGGTACTGGTGCCACCTCAGGTCTGGGAATGAGCCTGGGTATCGTGGATTCTAAGGAGCCAGCCGGCCACTCCCAGCCACAGGCCCCCAAACACAAACAACGGCGCTTTTCCCTGGAAAACAAATCTCGCCTGCCAACTTTTTGATGGCAGATTGCAGGAGCCACTTGGTACTATCAAACCAGCCCAACTTGGCACTGGTGCCACCTTGGGTCTGGTCACCATCCTGCCTATCGTAGCTTTTCAGGAGCCAGCCGGTCACTCCCAGCCATAGGCCCCAGACACAAACCTCGGCCCGTTTCCCTGGCAAACAAAAGCAAGCTGCCCCGCTTCTGGATGGCAGATTGCAGGAGCCACTTTGCACCATCAAACTAGCCCGACTTGGCACTGGTGCCACCTCAGGTCTGGGAACCATGCTGCGTATCGTGGATTCTAATTAGCCATCCGGCCACTCCCAGCCACAGGCCCCCAAACACAAACAACGGCGCTTTTCCCTGGAAAACAAAACTCGCCTGCCAAATTTTGATGGCAGATTGCCGGAGCCACTTGGTACTATCAAACCAGCCCACCTTGACACTGGTGCCACCATGGGTCTGGTCACCATCCTGCCTATCGTAGCTTTTCAGGAGCCAGCCGGTCACTCCCAGCCATAGGCCCCCAGACACAAACCTCGGCCCGTTTCCCTGGCAAACAAAAGTAAGCTGCCCCGCTTCTGGATGGCAGATTGCAGGAGCCACTTTTCACCATCAAACCAGCCCAACTTGGCACTGGTGCCACCACTGCTCTGGGAACCATCCTGCGTATCATGGATTCTAAGGAGCCCGCCGGCCACTCCCAGCCACAGGCCCCCAAACACAAACAACGGCGCTTTTCCCTGGATAACAAACTCGCCTGCCAAGTTTTTGATGGCAGATTGCAGGAGCCACTTGGTACTATCAAACCAGCCCAACTTGGCACTGGTGCCACCATGGGTCTGGTCACCATCCTGCCTATCGTAGCTTTTCAGGAGCCAGCCGGTCACTCCCAGCCATAGGCCCCGAGACACAAACCTCGGCCCGTTTCCCTGGCAAACAAAAGTAAGCTGCCCCGCTTCTGGATGGCAGATTGCAGGACGCACTTGGTACTATCAAACCAGCCCAACTTGGCACTGGTGCCACCTCAGGTCTGGGAACCATCCTGCGTATCGTGGATTCTAAGGAGCCAGCCGGCCACTCCCAGCCATAGGCCCCCAAAAAAAAACAACGGCACTTTTCCCTGGAAAACAAAACTTGCCTGCCAAATTTTTGATGGCAGATTGCAGGAGCCACTTGGTACTATCAAACCAGCCCAACTTGGCACTGGTGCCACCATGGGTCTGGTCACCATCCTGCCTATCGTAGCTTTTCAGGAGCCAGCCGGTCACTCCCAGCCGTAGGCCCACAGACACAAAGCTCGGCCCGTTTCCCTGACAAACAAAAGTAAGCTGTCCCGCTTCTGGATGGCAGATTGCAGGACGCACTTGGTACTATCAAACCAGCCCGACTTGGCACTGGTGCCACCTCTGGTCTGGGAACCATCCTGCGTATGGTAGATTCTAAGCAGCCAGCCGGCCACTCCCAGCCACAGGCCCCCAAACACAAACAACGGCGCTTTTCCCTTGAAAACAAAACTCGTCTGCCAACTTTTTGATGGCAGATTGCCGGAGCCACTTGGTACTATCAAACCAGCCCAACTTGGCACTAATGCCACCATGGGTCTCGTCACCATCCTGCCTATCGTAGCTTTTCAGGAGCCAGCCGGCCACTCCCTGCCACAGGCCCCCAAACACAAACAACGGCGCTTTTCCCTGGAAAACAAAATTCGCCTGCCAACTTTTTGATGGCAGATTGCAGGAGCCACTTGGTACAATCAAATCAGCCCAACTTGGCACTGGTGCCACCATGGGTCTGGTCACCATCCTGCCTATCGTAGCTTTTCAGGAGCCAGCCGGTCACTCCCAGCCATAGGCCCCCAGACACAAACCTCGGCCCGTTTCCCTGGCCAACAAATGTAAGCTGCCCCGCTTCTGGATGGCAGATTGCAGGAACCACTTGGTACTATCAAACCAGCCCAACTTGGCACTGGTGCCACCTTTGGTCTGGGAACCATGCTGAGTATCGTGGATTCTAAGGAGCCAGCCGGCCACTCCCAGCCACAGGCCCCCAAACAAAAACAACGGCGCTTTTCCCTGGAAAACAAAACTCGCCTGCCAAGTTTTTGATGGCAGATTGCAGGAGCCACTTGGTACTATCAAACCAGCCCAACTTGGCACTGGTGCCGTCATGGGTCTGGTCACCATCCTGCCTATCGTAGCTTTTCACGAGCCAGCCGGTCACTTCCAGGCTTAGGACCCCAGACACAAACCTCGGACCGTTTCCCTGGCAAACAAAAGTAAGCTGCCCCGCTTCTGGATGGCAGATTGCAGGACGCACTTGGTACTATCAAACCAGCCCAACTTGGCACTGGTGCCACCATGGGTCTGGGAACCATCCTGTGTATCGTGGATTCTAATTAGCCATCCGTCCACTCCAGGCGATAGGGCCCCAGGCACAAACAACGGCGCTTTTCCCTGGATAACAAACTCGCCTGCCAACTTTTTGATGGCAGATTGCAGGAGCCACTTGGTACTATCAAACCAGCCCAACTTGGCACTGGTGCCACCATGGGTCTGGTCACCATCCTGCCTATCGTAGATTTTCAGGAGCCAGCCGGTCACTCCCAGCCATATGCCCCGAGACACAAACCTCGGCCCGTTTCCCTGGCAAACAAAAGTAAGCTACCCCACTTCTGGATGGCAGATTGCAGGACGCACTTGGTACTATCAAACCAGCCCAACTTGGCACTGGTGCCACGTCAAGTCTAGGAACCATCCTGCGTATCGTGGATTCTAAGGAGCCAGCCGGCCACTCCCAGCCATAGGCCCCCAAACAAAAACAACGGCGCTTTTCCCTGGTAAAGAAAACTTGCCTGCCAACTTTTTGATGGCAGATTGCAGGAGCCACTTGGTACTATCAAACCAGCCCAACTTGGCACTGGTGCCACCATGGGTCTGGTCACCATCCTGCCTATCGTAGCTTTTCAGGAGCCAGCCGGTCACTCCCAGCCATAGGCCCCCAGACACAAAGCTCGGCCCGTTTCCCTGGCAAACAAAAGTAAGCTGCCCCGATTCTGGATGGCAGATTGCAGGAGCCACTTGGTACTATCAAACCAGCCCGACTTGGCACTGGTGCCACCTCTGGTCTGGGAACCATCCTGCGTATCGTGGATTCTAAGGAGCCAGCCGACCACTCCCAGCCACAGGCCGCCAAACACAAACAACGGCGCTTTTCCCTGGAAAACAAAACTCGCCTGCCAACTTTTTGATGGCAGATTGCAGGAGCCACTTGCTACTATCAAACCAGCCCAACTTGGCACTGGTGCCGCCATGGGTCTGGTCACCATCCTGCCTATCGTAGCTTTTCACGAGCCAGCCGGTCACTCCCAGCCATAGGCCCCCAGACAAAAACCTCGGCCCGTTTCCCTGGCAAACAAAAGTAAGCTGCCCCGCTTCTGGATGGCAGATTGTAGGACGCACTTGTTACTATCTAACCCGCCCGACTTGGCACTGGTGCCACCACTGGTCTGGGAACCATCCTGCGTATCGTGGATTCTAAAGAGCCAGCCGGCCACTCCCAGCCACAGGCACCCAAACACAAACAACGGCGCTTTTCCCTGGAAAACAAAACTCGCCTGCCAACTTTTTGATGGCAGATTGCAGGAGCCACTTGGTACTATCAAACCAGCCCAACTTGGCACTGCTGCCACCATGGGTCTGGTCACCATCCTGCCTATCGTAGCTTTTCAGGAGCCAGCCGGTCACTCCCAGCCATAGGCCCCCAGACAAAAACCTCGGCCCGTTTCCCTGGCAAACAAAAGTAAGCTGCCCCGCTTCTGGATGGCAGATTGCAGGATCCACTTGGTACTATCAAACCAGCCCGACTTGGCACTGGTGCCACCTCTGGTCTGGGAACCATCCTGCGTATCGTGGATTTTATGGAGCCAGCCGGTCAGTCCCAGCCATAGGCCCCCAAACACAAACAACGATCCGTTTCCCTGGCAAACAAAAGTAAGCTGCCCCGCTTCTGGATGGCAGATTGCAGGAACCACTTGGTAGTATCAAACCAGCCCAACTTGGCACTGGTGGCACCTCTTGTCTGGGAACCATGCTGCGTATCGTGGTTTCTAAGGAGCCAGCCGGCCACTCCCAACCATAGACCCCCAGACACAAACCTCGGCCCGTTTCCCTGGAAAACAAAAGTAAGCTACCCCGATTCTGGATGGCAGATTGCAGGAGCCACTTGGTACTATCAAATCAGCCCAACTTGGCACTGGTGCCACCATGGGTCTGGTAAACATCCTGCCTATCGTAGCTTTTCAGGAGCCAGCCGGCCACTCTCAGCCATATGCCCCCAAAAACAAACCACGTCCCTTTTCTCTGGCAAACAAAACTCAACTGCCCCTCTTCTGGATGGCAAATTTTAGGACGCACTTTGTACTACGAAAACCGCCCGACGTGGCACTGGTGCCACCTTGTGTCAGGGAACCATCCTGCATATCGAGCTTTTTAAGGAGCCAGCCGGCCACACCCAGCCATAAACCCCCAAAAACAAACCACGGACCATTTCTCTTGGAAACAAAAATCCGCTGCCCCGCGTCTGTATGGCAGATTGCAGGAGCCACTTTGCACCATCAAACCAGCCCGACTTGGCACTGGTGCCACCTTGGGTCTGGGAACAATCCTGCATATCGTGGATTCTAAGGAGCCAGCCGGCCACTCCCAGCCACAGGCCCCCAAACACAAACAACGGCGCTTTTCCCTGGAAAACAAAATTCGCATGCCAAATTTTGATGGCAGATTGCAGGAGCCACTTGGTACTATCAAATCATCCCAACTTGGCACTGGTGCCACTCTGGGTCTGGGAACCATCCTGCCTATTGTAGCATTTCAGGAGCCAGCCGGTCACTCCCAGCCATAGGCCCCCAGACACAAACCTCGGACCGTTTCCCTGGCAAACAAAATTAAGCTGCCCTGATTCTGGATGGCAGATTGCAGGAGCCACTTGGTTGTGTCAAACCAGCCCGACTTGGCACTGGTGCCACCTTGGGTCTGGGAACCATCCTGCGTATCGTGGATTCTAAGCAGCCACCCGGCCACTCTGAGCCACAGGCCCCCAAACAAAAACTACGGCGCTTTTCCCTGGAAAACAAAACTCGCCTGCCAACTTTTTGATGGCAGATTGCAGGAGCCACTTGGTACTATCAAACCAGCCCAACATTGGCACTGGTGCCACCACTGGTCTGGGAACCATCCTGCCTATCGTAGCTTTTCACGAGCCAGCCGGTCACTCCCAGCCATAGACCCCCAGACACAAACCTCGGCCCGTTTCCCTGGCAAACAAAAGTAAGCTGCCCCGCTTTTGGATGGCAGATTGCAGGAGCCACGTTGCACCATCAAACCAGCCCCACTTGGCACTGGTGCCACCTTGGGTCTGGGAACAAGTTGGGCTGGTTTGATAGTACCAAGTGGCTCCTGCAATCTGCCATCCAGAAGCGGGACAGCTTACTTTTGTTTCCCAGGGAAACGGGCCGAGGTATTTGTCTGGGGGCCTATGGCTGGGAGTGACCGGCTGACTACTGAAAAGCTACGATAGGCAGGATGGTTACCAGACTCATGGTGCCACCAGTGCCAAGTCGGGCTGGTTTGATAATACTAAATAGCTCCTGCAATCTGCCATCCAGACGCGGGGCAGCGGATTTTTGTTTGCTGGAGGAAAGTTCCGTGGTTTTTTTTTTGGGGGTATATGACTGGACGTGGCCGGCTGGCTCCATAAAAAGCTCTATACACAGGATTGTTCCCTGACCCAAGGTGGCATCAGTGCCAAGTCGGGCTGTTTTCGTAGTACCAAGTGCGTCCTGCAATTTGCCATCCAGAAGCGGGGCAGCCTACTTTTGTTTGCCAGGGAAACGTGCCGAGGTATTTGTCTGGGGGCCTATGGCTGGGAGTGAGCGGCTGGCTCCTGAAAAGCTACGATAGGCAGGATGGTGACCAGACCCATGGTGGCACCAGTGCCAAGTTGGGCTGGTTTGATAGTACCAAGTGGCTCCTGCAATCTGCCATCAAGAAGTTGGCAGGCGAGTTTTGTTTTCCAGGGAAAAGCGCCGTTGTTTTTGTTTAGAGGCCTGTGGCTGGGAGTGGCCGCCTGTCCTCGTAGAATCTACGTTACGCAGCATGGTTCCCAGACCAGAGGTGGCACCAGGGCCAAGTCGGGCTGGTTTGTAAGTACCAACTGCATCCTGCAATCTGCCATCCAAAAGCGGGGCAGCTTACTTTTGTTTGCCAGGGAAACGGGCCGAGGTTTGTGTCCGGGGGCCTATGGCAGGGAGTGACCGGCTGGCTCCTGAAAAGCTACGATAGGCAGGATGTTTACCAGACCCATGGTGGCACCAGTGCCAAGTTGGGCTGATTTGATAGTACCAAGTGGCTCCTGCAATCTGCCATCCAGAATCGGGGTAACTTACTTTTGTTTTCCAGGGAAACGGGCCGAGGTTTGTGTCTGGGGGTCTATGGCTGGGAGTGACCGGCTGGCTCCTGAAAAGCTACGATAGGCAGGATGGTTCCCAGACCAGAGGTGGCACCAGTGCCAAGTTGGGCTGGTTTGATAGTACCAAGTGGCTCCTGCAATCTGCCATCAAAAAGTTGGCAGGCGAGTTTTGTTTTCCAGGGAAAAGCGCCGTTGTTTGTGTTTGGGGGCCTGTGGCTCAGAGTGGCCGGGTGGCTGCTTAGAATCCACGTTACGCAGGATGGTTCCCAGACCCAAGGTGGCACCAGTTCCAAGTCGGGCTGGTTTGACACAACCAAGTGGCTCCTGCAATCTGCCATCCAGAATCGGGGCAGCTTAATTTTGTTTGCCAGGGAAACGGTCCGAGGTTTGTGTCTGGGGGCCTATGGCTGGGAGTGACCGGCTGGCTCCTGAAATGCTACAATAGGCAGGATGGTTCCCAGACCCATAGTGGCACCAGTGCCAAGTTGGGATGATTTGATAGTACCAAGTGGCTCCTGCAATCTGCCATCAAAATGCTGGCAGGCGAATTTTGTTTTCCAGGGAAAAGCGCCGTTGTTTTTGTTTGGGGGCCTATGGCAGGGAGTGGCCGGCTGGCTCCTTAGAATCCACGATATGCAGGATTGTTCCCAGACCCAAGGTGGCACCAGTGCCAAGTCGGGCTGGTTTGATGGTGCAAAGTGGCTCCTGCAATCTGCCATCCAGACGCGGGGCAGCGGATTTTTGTTTCCAAGAGAAATGGTCCGTGGTTTGTTTTTGGGGGTATATGGCTGGGCGTGGCCGGCTGGCTCCTTAAAAAGCTCGATATGCAGGATGGTTCCCTGACACAAGGTGGCACCAGTGCCACGTCGGGCGGTTTTCGTAGTACAAAGTGCGTCCTAAAATTTGCCATCCAGAAGAGGGGCAGTTGAGTTTTGTTTGCCAGAGAAAAGGGCCGTGGTTTGTTTTTGGGGCATATGGCTGAGAGTGGCCGGCTGGCCCCTGAAAATCCACGATAGGCAGGATGGTTCCCAGACCAGAGGTGTCACCAGTGCCAAGTCGGGCTGGTTTGATAGTACTAAGTAGCTCCTGCAATCTGCCATCCAGAAGCGGGGCAGCTTACTTTTGTTTGCCAGGGAAACGGGCCGAGGTTTGTGTCTGGGGGCCTATGGCTGGGAGTGACCGGCTGGCTCCTGAAAAGCTACGATAGGCAGGATGGTGACCAGACCCATGGTGGCACCAGTGCCAAGTTGGGCTGGTTTGATAGTACCAAGTGGCTCCTGCAATCTGCCATCAAAAAGTTGGCAGGCGAGTTTTGTTTTCCAGGGAAAAGCGCCGTTGTTTGTGTTTGGGGGCCTGTGGCTGGGAGTGGCCAGCTGGCTCCTTAGAACCCACGATACGCAGCATGGTTCCCAGACCTGAGTTGGCACCAGTGCCAAGTTGGGCTGGTTTGATGGTACCAAGTGGCTCCTGCAATCTGCCATCCAGAAGCGGGGCAGCTTACTTTTGTTTGCCAGGGAAACGGGCCGAAATATTTGTCTGGGGGCCTCTGGCTGGGGGTGGCTGGCTGGCTCCTGAAAAGCTACGATAGGCAGGATGGTGACCAGACCCATGGTGGCACCAGTGCCAAGTTGGGCTGGTTTGATAATACCAAGTGGCTCCTGCAATCTGCCATCAAAAGTTTGGCAGGCGAGTTTTGTTTTCCAGGGAAAAGCACCGTTGTGTGTGTTTTGGGGCCTGTGGCTGGGAGTGGCCAGCTGGCTCCTTAGAATCCACGATACGCAGGATGGTTCCCAGACCCAAGGTGGCATCAGTGCCAAGTCGGGCTGGTTTGTTAGTACCAAGTGGTTCCTGCAATCTGCCATCCAGAAGCGGGGCAGCTGAATTTTGTTTGCCAGACAAAAAGGCTGTTGTTTGTGTTTCGGGGCCTGTGGCTGGCAGTGGCCGGCTGGCTCCTGAAAATCCATGATACGCAGCATGGTTCCCAGATGCAATGTGGCACCAGTGCCAAGTAGGGCTGGTTTCATAGTACCCAGTGGCTCCTGCAATCTCCCATCCAGAAGCGGGGCAGCTGAGTTTTGTTTGCCTGTGAAACGGGCCGTTGTTTTTAATTGGGGTCTGTGGCCGAGAGTGTTCGGCTGGCTCCTGACAACCCACAATACGCAGGATGGTTCCCAGACCCAAGGTGGCACCAGTGCCAAGTCGGGCTGGTTTGATAGTACCAAGTGGCTCCTGCAATCTGCCATCCAGAAGCGGTGCAGTTGAGTTTTGTTTGCCAGAGAAAAGGGCCGTGGGTTGTGTTTGGGGGCATATGGCTGGGAGTGGCCGGCTGTCTCATTAAAAAGATCGATACGCAGGATGGTTCCCAGACCCAAGGGGGCACCAGTGCCAAGTCGGGCTGTTTTTATAGTACCAAGTGCGTCCTGCAATTTGCCATCCAGAAGAGGGGCAGTTGAGTTTTGTTTGCCAGAGAATAGCGCCGTTGTTTGTGTTTGGGGGCTTGTGGCTCGTAGTGGCCGACTGGCGCCTTAGAATCTGTGTTACGCAGCATGGTTCCCAGACCCAAGGTGGCACCAGTGCCAAGTTGGGCTGGTTTGATAGTACCAAGTGGCTCCTGCAATCTGCCATCCAGAAGCGGGGTAGCTTACTTTTGTTTGCCAGGGAAACGGGCCGAGGTTTGTGACTGGGGACCTATGGCTGGGAGTGAGCGGCTGGCTCCTGGAAAGCTACGATAGGCAGGATGGTTACCAGACCCATGGTGGCACCAGTGCCAAGTTGGGCTGGTTTGATAGTACCAAGTGGCTCCTGCAATCTGCCATCAAAAAGTTGGCAGGCGAGTTTTGTTTTCCAGGGAAAAGCGACATTGTTTGTATTTGGGGGCCTGTGGCTGGGAGTGACCGGCTGGCTCCTTTGAACCCACGATACGCAGGATGGTGCCCAGACCCAAGGTGGCACCAGTGCCAAGTTTTGCTGGTTTGATACTACCAAGTGCGTCCTGCAATCTGCCATCCAGAAGCGGGGCAGCTTAATTTTGTTTGCCAGGGAAACGGGCCGTGGGTTTTGTTTGGGGGCATATAGCTGAGAGTGGCCGGCTGGCTCCTGAAAATCCACGCTAGGCAGCATGGTTCCCAGATGCAATGTGGCACCAGTGCCAAGTCGGGCTGGTTTGATGGTGCAAAGTGGCTCCTGCAATCTGCCATCCAGAAGCGAGGCAGCTGATTTTTGTTTGCCAGAGGAAAATTCCGTGGATTGTTTTTGGGGGCATATTGCTGGGAGTGGCCGGCTGGCTCCTTAAAATGCTCGATACGCATGATGGTTCCCAGGCCCAAGGTGTCACCACTACCAAGTCGGCCTGCGGTTTTAGTATCAAGTTCATCCTGCAATTTGCCATCCAGAAGAGGGGCAGTTGAGTTTTGTTTGCCAGAGAAACGGGCCGAGGTTTCTGTTTGGGGACATATGGCTGAGAGCGGCCGGCTGGCCCCTGAATATCCACGATACAGAGCATGGTTCCCAGATCCAAGGTGGCACCAGTGCCAAGTTGGGCTGGTTTGATAGTACCAAGTGTCTCCTGCAATCTGCCATCCAGAAGCAGGGCAGCTTACTTTTGTTTGCCAGAGAAATAGGCCTAGGTTTTTGTTTGGGGGCCTGTGGCTAGGAGTGGCCGGCTGGCTCCTTAGAATCCACGATACGCAGGATGGTTCCCAGACCCAAGGTGGCACCAGTGCCAAGTCGGGCTGGTTTGATAGTACCAAGTGGCTCCTGCAAACTCCATCAAAAAGTTGGCAGGCGTGTTTTGTTTTCCAGGGAACAGCGCCGTTGATTTTGTTTGGGGGCCTGTGGCTAGGAGTGGCCGGCTGGCTCCTTAGAATCCACGATACGCAGGATGGTTCCCAGAACCAAGGTGGCACCAGTGCCAAGTCGGGCTGGTTTGATTACACCAAGTGGCTCCTGCAATCTGCCATCCAGAAGTGAGGCAGCTAAGTTTTGTTTGCGAGAAAAAAGGGCCGTGGTTTTTGTTGGGGGCCTGTGGCTGGGAGTAGCCGGCTGGCTCCTTAAAATCCACGATAGGCAGGATGGTTCCCAGACCCAAGTTGGCACCAGTGCCAAGTCGGGCTGGTTTGATAGTACCAAGTGGCTCCTGCAATCTGCCATCCAGAAGCGGGGCAGCTGAGTTTTGTTTGCCAGAGAAAAAGGCTGTGGTTTGTGTTTGGGGGCCTATGGCTGGCAGTGGCCGGCTGGCTCCTGAAAATCCACGATACGCAGCATGGTTCCCAGACCCAAGGTGGCACCAGTGCCAAGTGGGGCTCGTTTGACAGTGTCAAGTGCCTCCTGCAATCTCCCATCCAGAAGCGGGGCAGCTGAGTTTTTTTTGCCAGGGAAACGGACCTTTGTTTTTGATTGGGCTCTGTGGCCGAGAGTGGTCGGCTGTCTCCTGACAATCCACAATACGCAGGATGGTTCCCAGACCCAAGGTGGCACCAGTGCCAAGTCGGGCTGGTTTGATAGTACCAAGTGTCTCCTGCAATCTGCCATCCAGAAGCGGGGCAGCTGAGTTTTGTTTGCCAGAGAAAAGGGCCGTGGGTTGTGTTTGGGGGCATATGGCTGGGAGTGGCCACCTGGCTCCTTAAAATGCACGATACGCCGCATGGTAACCAGACGCAAGGTGGCACCAGTGCCAAGTCAGGCTGTTTTTGTAGTACCCAGTGGCTCCTGCAATTTGCCATCCAGAAGCGGGGCAGTTGAATTTTGTTTGCTAGAGAAAAGGGCTGTGGTTTGTGTTTGGGGGCCTATGGCTGAGAGTGGCCGGCTGGCCCCTGAAAATCAACGATAGGCAGGATGGTTCCCAGATCCAAGGTGGCACCAGTGCCAAGTAAGGCTGGTTGTATGGTTCAAAGTAACTCCTGCAATCTGCCATCCAGAAGCGGGACAGCTGAGTTTTTTTTGCCAGAGAAAAGGTCCATGGTTTCTTTTTGGGGCATACGGCTGGGAATTGCCGGCTGGCTCCTTAAAATGCTCGATACGCAGGATGGTTCCCAGAGCCAAGGTGGCACCACTGCCAAGTCGGGCTCTTTTTGTAGTACCAAGTGCGTCCTGCAATTTGCCATCCAGAAGAGGGGCAGTTGAGTTTTGTTTGCCAGAGAAAAGGGCCGTTGTTTGTGTTTGGGGGCCTGTGGCTGGGAGTGTTCGGCTGGTTCCTGAATATGTACGATACGCAGGATTGTTCCCAGATCCAAGGTGGCAGCAGTGCCATGTTGTGCTGGTGTGATAGTCCCAAGTGGCTCCTGCAATCTGCCATCCAGAAGTGGGGCAGCTGATTTTTGTTTGCCAGAGAAAAGGTCCGTGGTTTGTTTTTGGGGGCATATGGCTGAGAGTGGCCGGCTGGCCCCTGAAAATCCACGATACACAGGATGGTTCCCAGATCCAAGGTGGCACCTGTGCCAAGTCGGGCTGATTTGATAGTACTAAGTAGCTCCTGCAATCTGCCATGCAGAAGCGGGGCAGCTTACTTTTGTTTGCCAGGGAAACGGGCCGAGGTTTGTGTTTGGGGGCCTATGGCTGAGAGTGACCGGCTGGCTCCTGAAAAGCTACAATAGGCAGGATGGTGACCAGACCCATGGTGGCACCAGTGCCAAGTTGGGCTGGTTTGATAGTACCAAGTGGTTCCTGCAATCTGCCATCCAGAAGCAGGGCAGCTGAGTTTTGTTTGCCAGAGAAAAGGGCCTTGGTTTGTGTTTGGGGGCATATGGCTGGGTGTGGCCAGCTGGCTCCTTAAAATGCACGATATGCAACATGGCTCCCAGACCCAAGGTGGCACAAGTGCCAAGTTGGGCTGGTTTGATAGTACCAAGTGGCTCCTGCAATCTTCCATGATCACGTGGAGAAATACTTTCTGGTTTCAGCCTCATGCTCTTTCTTCTCTCCCTCAACTTCTCTATCACCTCTCATCTGGTTCACATGCGCTGTCTTCAAGGTCCACAGGCTACTTTTCACAGAATCTTCTGGCCTGATGAAGTAAGGATGATGAATAGAACAGAGCTGGGATCTATTTTCCAGTTTGGATAAAATGCATTCTGCCACAAATCCAAGGAGAACGGGCTGCCCCGATGCCCAGAAAATCTTTCACTCCTGCTAGTGTTCTACGTCAACCGCAACTTAGTCTGAAAGAAAAGCTTTTTCTCTGAGAGCATCTGAGAGGTTTGCATGAAGCACTGATATCTGACATATGCAATTTTGAATAGGAGAGGAAAAAGAAAATGGCAAGGAGTTTTTAATTTTAGTGGTTTCAATTTTAATTTCCGTGCACTTTTTCAAAACTTGTCAGCTCAAATGCCCATCAACATCTTTTAGTCATCTGTAAGTCAGTATTCATATAAAATGTGCTTCAAATCCAAAGAATTTCAAATTTGCACTCCAAGCTTCTATGCCTAGATTTATGATTTCCTACACATATTAGATGAAAGGAAGGCCTTTTTTACTGTGGGAGTGCTGGAACACTGGAACAGGTTGCCCAGAGAAGTTGTGGGTGTCCCATCCCTGAAAGTATTCAAGGTCACCTTGGACGGGGCTTGGAGCAGCAACAAAGGAGAAGCTTGATGGTAGAGAAACAAAGTTGGACTATAGAAGAAACTCGGATTGAAGTATAGGATCAAGTTTTCTCTCAGCTCTTGGGGTAAATTCAAAGTTGTACAAAATGACATTTATCTGTGCTATTCACTACTGTAACAGAAAGTTTCATGAAAACTGTACAGAAGATAGTAAATTTTAAAAGAGATAAGAATTACAGCATAAAATCCATGGGATAGGTTACAACATGAGACACTCTCTAAGAGAAAATCTCTGTGTTTCAGCACTTCATCGGGGTAAGATTTCATGAAGTGCCAAAGAAGGCGGCAAAATATCATTCGGGACATTATTTACTGGAATTCAGCCTGGCCATTAGTAGGAACTGCCTTTGAACATATCATGTAGATATACCACACACACTTTCCCTTCACTGAAAAATTACTGTTTACAACAAATAAGCAATTGACGATCAAAATTGATTGAAAGCATCTTAAACATGTCAAGTATTTCATTGTAGATGATCTGTGATCCAAATGCTTCTTCCACCTTCGAGAGGGACAGAAGAATTCTTCCATATCATGATGGTTTAAAATTGTATCAACCAATGTTTTCTGCTGAAAAGATATCATCTATTTTTTTCTATTTTTGGAAGAAAATATTCCTAGACATACAACAGGTGAGAACTAAGTAATTTTAAAGAAACAAATGAAATGAAAATATTCTGTAAATAGAATGAAATGAAAAGCTGTGTTTTAAATAGGAGCTAAATATTAAACAGAATTTTTGTACCAGGCATTTGAATTACTGCACCAGCTCTTTTGCCCATCAAGAGAGGCATTTAGCATTTCAGTCTTTTCCAAGGTGTTCATGATCTGCTATGCTGATCTCTGTGTGTGCCTAGGTGTGTGTGGAGGGGGGGGCATATGAAGGGGAGTGTGTATGTTTGCTTTACAATTGTTGTGGCAGATTCATGCCTCAGCTCCACATTTTGTTTTAAAAAGGTCACACCGAGTGGATATGAAGTTTACTATCAACAAGAGATCGATTCCCAAATCATCCATTTGACTCTCCCTTATAAATCATGTGCTTTGTTGCATATTTTATCAAATATACTTTCAAGCCAGATGGAGGAAGGAGGATGTGGGAATCCCTCCACCATCTTGCAACTTTTATGTAAGTAGGTTTTCAAGAAAATCATCATTTCTCTTTTAAATATGTCTGGAACAGGCATGATGGTAGTGTCAACCTGTTGGAGTTTTTGTTGCTGGAAGAAGTTGTACAAAAGGATTGGTTTTTACATTGACCAGTTACTGAATCAAGCGCAGGAATACATTGGAAATTTAGCTGGGGGTTCCTTTTCCCAGCAGACTACTTCTAGAACGAGCTTGTACACTGAAGCTGACTCTTTTGCTCTCTTTTTGTTTCTTTCCTATTTTCTTGGCTTCTTTGCCACTATCTAGACAATTTTGGAACTTTGTTCCCAACTAAAATGGTTTCAATAGTCTGATTGTGATCATACATTTTTACAAGGAATTTTTAAAATCTTTCCTCGAGTCCAGAAAGTCAAGGACTTAGATCTTTTTCTTCCCTTATCAATATTGCCATGAAATTGATAAATAAAGACCAACTCTTTATTTTTGTTTTTAACCCACGTAGATAATTCCCATCCATTAATCCATTTTGTGGACCAATAGCTGCCATTCTGATGGAAGCTGTCACTTCTTAACAATAGGCATTCTGTGACTATGTTGACAGCACTTTGGGTGAAGATCCTAACTGGTCTTAGATATACATAGGGAGAAATTTGCTCAGCCAGTGTCAGTCTTAAGCATGCGTATCAGAAGATCTTTCTAGAGCTGGGAATTTTCCCATGAAAGGGATTCAGTTAGGGAAGAGACACTTGTGCCAGAGTTTTACATTCTTCTTGAACACTGCTTAAGGAACTTAGATGCCATGTCCATTTGGATCTCTGTCTGCACAGAACTTTGTCATGCCAGTGCTTTGAAATGCATCTTGAAGAGAATTCACTAGCACAGAATGAAAGAGAGTGGAAGGGGTTGGTGGGGCTAACCAGGCCCAACCCCCCTGCCTAAACCAGGATACCTAGAGCCTCTTGCCCAGGATTCTATCTGGGTGTACTTTTAATGTCTTCAAAGATCCAGGCTCCACAATCTTTCTGGGCAGTCTGTGCCGTGGTTCAGTCACCCTGACAGTAAAGAAACATTTACTGATGTTCAAAGGCAATCTCCTGTATTTCAGTGTGTGCCCACTGCCTCTTGTCTTTTCCCTCAGCATCACTGAAAAGACACTGATTCCCTCCCCTTTGCACTATTGCTTCCATATGTATGTGTGATGCCATGTAGAGGTATGTCAAAAACCTCCCTGAAGCCCAGGCAGATAATATTCCCTTCATCTACCAGTCAAGTTGATTCATCAGAGGAGTTTAAAGTGATGTTCAGCATGAAATTCCCCTGAAAAATCATGCTAACTACATTATTTGGTCATCTGTCATGTGCCTGGCAAGGATTTCCAGGAAGAGCTGCTTCATCAACTTCCTGGGGATAAAAAAGAGGCTGGCTGGTTTGTACTATGGCGAGTCCTCTTAATTGCCTTATTTGAAGATGGGTGTCATTTGCTAACATCCACTCTTTAGCCTCTCTTGTCGTCTACATCTTAGCAAAACGCTTTTCCACTATGTCTGGCTAGGAAAAACTGTGCCAGCACAGAAAACATCTCCCATCGTGTTCTAGAAGTTGCACGGATGTCTGCCAAGTGTTTGGCAGGAAGAAAAGAAAAGTTGTCCAAAACAGCTTCCAATCGAATGTTCCTGTGATTGGAAAAGTCAGGAGAGTGCAAAGGTACTGTTTTCTATCAGTTGGCAAGGTGCGCACACAATCCCAGTGTTGTACAGCTTGCTTCTTCACCTTCCCGAAGCTGCCGCTCTCGCCGGCTGCCGGAGCCCAAGAAGCGGCTTCTTCGCGCAAAGACGATTGTGCCGCTCACAGGGCTCTCCTTAGCGCGGCTTCTGCCGAAAGACGCCCGGCAGCGGCTCTTACCTCCGGAGAGCATCCTACCTTCGTCTTTAGCTCCTCTTCTCATCTACACCTCGGCAAAAAGCTTTTCCACTATGTCTGGCTAGGAAAAACTGTGCCAGCACAGAAAACATCTCCCATCGTGTTCTAGAAGTTGCACGGATGTCTGCCAAGTGTTTGGCAGGAAGAAAAGAAAAGTTGTCCAAAACAGCTTCCAATCGAATGTTCCTGTGATTGGAAAAGTCAGGAGAGTGCAAAGGTACTGTTTTCTATCAGTTGGCAAGGTGCGCACACAATCCCAGTGTTGTACAGCTTGCTTCTTCACCTTCCCGAAGCTGCCGCTCTCGCCGGCTGCCGGAGCCCAAGAAGCGGCTTCTTCGCGCAAAGACGATTGTGCCGCTCACAGTGCTCTCCTTAGCGCGGCTTCTGCCGAAAGACGCCCGGCAGCGGCTCTTACCTCCGGAGAGCATCCTACCTTCGTCTTTCGCGTCTTTTGTAGTCTACATCTTAGCAAAACGCTTTTCCACTATGTCTGGCTAGGAAAAACTGTGCCAGCACAGAAAACATCTCCCATCGTGTTCTAGAAGTTGCACGGATGTCTGCCAAGTGTTTGGCAGGAAGAAAAGAAAAGTTGTCCAAAACAGCTTCCAATCGAATGTTCCTGTGATTGGAAAAGTCAGGAGAGTGCAAAGGTACTGTTTTCTATCAGTTGGCAAGGTGCGCACACAATCCCAGTGTTGTACAGCTTGCTTCTTCACCTTCCCGAAGCTGCCGCTCTCGCCGGCTGCCGGAGCCCAAGAAGCGGCTTCTTCGCGCAAAGACGATTGTGCCGCTCACAGTGCTCTCCTTAGCGCGGCTTCTGCCGAAAGACGCCCGGCAGCGGCTCTTACCTCCGGAGAGCATCCTACCTTCGTCTTTCGCGTCTTTTGTAGTCTACATCTTAGCAAAACGCTTTTCCACTATGTCTGGCTAGGAAAAACTGTGCCAGCACAGAAAACATCTCCCATCGTGTTCTAGAAGTTGCACGGATGTCTGCCAAGTGTTTGGCAGGAAGAAAAGAAAAGTTGTCCAAAACAGCTTCCAATCGAATGTTCCTGTGATTGGAAAAGTCAGGAGAGTGCAAAGGTACTGTTTTCTATCAGTTGGCAAGGTGCGCACACAATCCCAGTGTTGTACAGCTTGCTTCTTCACCTTCCCGAAGCTGCCGCTCTCGCCGGCTGCCGGAGCCCAAGAAGCGGCTTCTTCGCGCAAAGACGATTGTGCCGCTCACAGTGCTCTCCTTAGCGCGGCTTCTGCCGAAAGACGCCCGGCAGCGGCTCTTACCTCCGGAGAGCATCCTACCTTCGTCTTTCGCGTCTTTTGTAGTCTACATCTTAGCAAAACGCTTTTCCACTATGTCTGGCTAGGAAAACCCGTGCCAGCACAGAAAACATCTCCCATCGTTTTCTAGAAGTTGCACGGATGTCTGCCAAGTGTTTGGGAGGAAGAAAAGAAAAGTTGTCCAAAACAGCTTCCAATCGAATGTTCCTGTGATTGGAAAAGTCAGGAGAGTGCAAAGGTACTGTTTTCTATCAGTTGGCAAGGTGCGCACACAATCCCAGTGTTGTACAGCTTGCTTCTTCACCTTCCCGAAGCTGCCACTCTCAGGAGGTAAGAGCCGCTGCCGGGCGTCTTTCGGCAGAAGCTGCGCTAAGGAGAGCACTGTGAGCGGCACAATCGTCTTTGCGCGAAGAAGCCGCTTCTTGGGCTCCGGCAGCCGGCGAGAGCGGCAGCTTCGGGAAGGTGAAGAAGCAAGCTGTACAACACTGGGATTGTGTGCGCACCTTGCCAACTGATAGAAAACAGTACCTTTGCACTCTCCTGACTTTTCCAATCACAGGAACATTCGATTGGAAGCTGTTTTGGACAACTTTTCTTTTCTTCCTGCCAAACACTTGGCAGACATCCGTGCAACTTCTAGAACACGATGGGAGATGTTTTCTGTGCTGGCACAGTTTTTCCTAGCCAGACATAGTGGAAAAGCGTTTTGCTAAGATGTAGACTACAAAAGACGCGAAAGACGAAGGTAGGATGCTCTCCGGAGGTAAGAGCCGCTGCCGGGCGTCTTTCGGCAGAAGCCGCGCTAAGGAGAGCCCTGTGAGCGGCACAATCGTCTTTGCGCGAAGAAGCCGCTTCTTGGGCTCCGGCAGCCGGCGAGAGCGGCAGCTTCGGGAAGGTGAAGAAGCAAGCTGTACAACACTGGGATTGTGTGCGCACCTTGCCAACTGATAGAAAACAGTACCTTTGCACTCTCCTGACTTTTCCAATCACAGGAACATTCGATTGGAAGCTGTTTTGGACAACTTTTCTTTTCTTCCTGCCAAACACTTGGCAGACATCCGTGCAACTTCTAGAACACGATGGGAGATGTTTTCTGTGCTGGCACAGTTTTTCCTAGCCAGACATAGTGGAAAAGCGTTTTGCTAAGATGTAGACTACAAAAGACGCGAAAGACGAAGGTAGGATGCTCTCCGGAGGTAAGAGCCGCTGCCGGGCGTCTTTCGGCAGAAGCCGCGCTAAGGAGAGCACTGTGAGCGGCACAATCGTCTTTGCGCGAAGAAGCCGCTTCTTGGGCTCCGGCAGCCGGCGAGAGCGGCAGCTTCGGGAAGGTGAAGAAGCAAGCTGTACAACACTGGGATTGTGTGCGCACCTTGCCAATTGATAGAAAACAGTACCTTTGCACTCTCCTGACTTTTCCAATCACAGGAACATTCGATTGGAAGCTGTTTTGGACAACTTTTCTTTTCTTCCTGCCAAACACTTGGCAGACATCCGTGCAACTTCTAGAACACGATGGGAGATGTTTTCTGTGCTGGCACAGTTTTTCCTAGCCAGACATAGTGGAAAAGCGTTTTGCTAAGATGTAGACTACAAAAGACGCGAAAGACGAAGGTAGGATGCTCTCCGGAGGTAAGAGCCGCTGCCGGGCGTCTTTCGGCAGAAGCCGCGCTAAGGAGAGCACTGTGAGCGGCACAATCGTCTTTGCGCGAAGAAGCCGCTTCTTGGGCTCCGGCAGCCGGCGAGAGCGGCAGCTTCGGGAAGGTGAAGAAGCAAGCTGTACAACACTGGGATTGTGTGCGCACCTTGCCAACTGATAGAAAACAGTACCTTTGCACTCTCCTGACTTTTCCAATCACAGGAACATTCGATTGGAAGCTGTTTTGGACAACTTTTCTTTTCTTCCTGCCAAACACTTGGCAGACATCCGTGCAACTTCTAGAACACGATGGGAGATGTTTTCTGTGCTGGCACAGTTTTTCCTAGCCAGACATAGTGGAAAAGCGTTTTGCTAAGATGTAGACTACAAAAGACGCGAAAGACGAAGGTAGGATGCTCTCCGGAGGTAAGAGCCGCTGCCGGGCGTCTTTCGGCAGAAGCCGCGCTAAGGAGAGCCCTGTGAGCGGCACAATCGTCTTTGCGCGAAGAAGCCGCTTCTTGGGCTCCGGCAGCCGGCGAGAGCGGCAGCTTCGGGAAGGTGAAGAAGCAAGCTGTACAACACTGGGATTGTGTGCGCACCTTGCCAACTGATAGAAAACAGTACCTTTGCACTCTCCTGACTTTTCCAATCACAGGAACATTCGATTGGAAGCTGTTTTGGACAACTTTTCTTTTCTTCCTGCCAAACACTTGGCAGACATCCGTGCAACTTCTAGAACACGATGGGAGATGTTTTCTGTGCTGGCACAGTTTTTACTAGCCAGACATAGTGGAAAAGCGTTTTGCTAAGATGTAGACTACAAAAGACGCGAAAGACGAAGGTAGGATGCTCTCCGGAGGTAAGAGCCGCTGCCGGGCGTCTTTCGGCAGAAGCCGCGCTAAGGAGAGCACTGTGAGCGGCACAATCGTCTTTGCGCGAAGAAGCCGCTTCTTGGGCTCCGGCAGCCGGCGAGAGCGGCAGCTTCGGGAAGGTGAAGAAGCAAGCTGTACAACACTGGGATTGTGTGCGCACCTTGCCAACTGATAGAAAACAGTACCTTTGCACTCTCCTGACTTTTCCAATCACAGGAACATTCGATTGGAAGCTGTTTTGGACAACTTTTCTTTTCTTCCTGCCAAACACTTGGCAGACATCCGTGCAACTTCTAGAACACGATGGGAGATGTTTTCTGTGCTGGCACAGTTTTTCCTAGCCAGACATAGTGGAAAAGCGTTTTGCTAAGATGTAGACTACAAAAGACGCGAAAGACGAAGGTAGGATGCTCTCCGGAGGTAAGAGCCGCTGCCGGGCGTCTTTCGGCAGAAGCCGCGCTAAGGAGAGCACTGTGAGCGGCACAATCGTCTTTGCGCGAAGAAGCCGCTTCTTGGGCTCCGGCAGCCGGCGAGAGCGGCAGCTTCGGGAAGGTGAAGAAGCAAGCTGTACAACACTGGGATTGTGTGCGCACCTTGCCAACTGATAGAAAACAGTACCTTTGCACTCTCCTGACTTTTCCAATCACAGGAACATTCGATTGGAAGCTGTTTTGGACAACTTTTCTTTTCTTCCTGCCAAACACTTGGCAGACATCCGTGCAACTTCTAGAACACGATGGGAGATGTTTTCTGTGCTGGCACAGTTTTTCCTAGCCAGACATAGTGGAAAAGCGTTTTGCTAAGATGTAGACTACAAAAGACGCGAAAGACGAAGGTAGGATGCTCTCCGGAGGTAAGAGCCGCTGCCGGGCGTCTTTCGGCAGAAGCCGCGCTAAGGAGAGCACTGTGAGCGGCACAATCGTCTTTGCGCGAAGAAGCCGCTTCTTGGGCTCCGGCAGCCGGCGAGAGCGGCAGCTTCGGGAAGGTGAAGAAGCAAGCTGTACAACACTGGGATTGTGTGCGCACCTTGCCAACTGATAGAAAACAGTACCTTTGCACTCTCCTGACTTTTCCAATCACAGGAACATTCGATTGGAAGCTGTTTTGGACAACTTTTCTTTTCTTCCTGCCAAACACTTGGCAGACATCCGTGCAACTTCTAGAACACGATGGGAGATGTTTTCTGTGCTGGCACAGTTTTTCCTAGCCAGACATAGTGGAAAAGCGTTTTGCTAAGATGTAGACGACAAGAGAGGCTAAAGAGTGGATGTTAGCAAATGACACCCATCTTCAAAAAAGGCAATTAAGAGGACTCGCCATAGTACAAACCAGCCAGCCTCTTTTTTATCCCCAGGAAGTTGATGAAGCAGCTCTTCCTGGAAATCCTTGCCAGGCACATGACAGATGACCAAATAATGTAGTTAGCATGATTTTTCAGGGGAATTTCATGCTGAACATCACTTTAAACTCCTCTGATGAATCAACTTGACTGGTAGATGAAGGGAATATTATCTGCCTGGGCTTCAGGGAGGTTTTTGACATACCTCTACATGGCATCACACATACATATGGAAGCAATAGTGCAAAGGGGAGGGAATCAGTGTCTTTTCAGTGATGCTGAGGGAAAAGACAAGAGGCAGTGGGCACACACTGAAATACAGGAGATTGCCTTTGAACATCAGTAAATGTTTCTTTACTGTCAGGGTGACTGAACCACGGCACAGACTGCCCAGAAAGATTGTGGAGCCTGGATCTTTGAAGACATTAAAAGTACACCCAGATAGAATCCTGGGCAAGAGGCTCTAGGTATCCTGGTTTAGGCAGGGGGGTTGGGCCTGGTTAGCCCCACCAACCCCTTCCACTCTCTTTCATTCTGTGCTAGTGAATTCTCTTCAAGATGCATTTCAAAGCACTGGCATGACAAAGTTCTGTGCAGACAGAGATCCAAATGGACATGGCATCTAAGTTCCTTAAGCAGTGTTCAAGAAGAATGTAAAACTCTGGCACAAGTGTCTCTTCCCTAACTGAATCCCTTTCATGGGAAAATTCCCAGCTCTAGAAAGATCTTCTGATACGCATGCTTAAGACTGACACTGGCTGAGCAAATTTCTCCCTATGTATATCTAAGACCAGTTAGGATCTTCACCCAAAGTGCTGTCAACATAGTCACAGAATGCCTATTGTTAAGAAGTGACAGCTTCCATCAGAATGGCAGCTATTGGTCCACAAAATGGATTAATGGATGGGAATTATCTACGTGGGTTAAAAACAAAAATAAAGAGTTGGTCTTTATTTATCAATTTCATGGCAATATTGATAAGGGAAGAAAAAGATCTAAGTCCTTGACTTTCTGGACTCGAGGAAAGATTTTAAAAATTCCTTGTAAAAATGTATGATCACAATCAGACTATTGAAACCATTTTAGTTGGGAACAAAGTTCCAAAATTGTCTAGATAGTGGCAAAGAAGCCAAGAAAATAGGAAAGAAACAAAAAGAGAGCAAAAGAGTCAGCTTCAGTGTACAAGCTCGTTCTAGAAGTAGTCTGCTGGGAAAAGGAACCCCCAGCTAAATTTCCAATGTATTCCTGCGCTTGATTCAGTAACTGGTCAATGTAAAAACCAATCCTTTTGTACAACTTCTTCCAGCAACAAAAACTCCAACAGGTTGACACTACCATCATGCCTGTTCCAGACATATTTAAAAGAGAAATGATGATTTTCTTGAAAACCTACTTACATAAAAGTTGCAAGATGGTGGAGGGATTCCCACATCCTCCTTCCTCCATCTGGCTTGAAAGTATATTTGATAAAATATGCAACAAAGCACATGATTTATAAGGGAGAGTCAAATGGATGATTTGGGAATCGATCTCTTGTTGATAGTAAACTTCATATCCACTCGGTGTGACCTTTTTAAAACAAAATGTGGAGCTGAGGCATGAATCTGCCACAACAATTGTAAAGCAAACATACACACTCCCCTTCATATGCCCCCCCCTCCACACACACCTAGGCACACACAGAGATCAGCATAGCAGATCATGAACACCTTGGAAAAGACTGAAATGCTAAATGCCTCTCTTGATGGGCAAAAGAGCTGGTGCAGTAATTCAAATGCCTGGTACAAAAATTCTGTTTAATATTTAGCTCCTATTTAAAACACAGCTTTTCATTTCATTCTATTTACAGAATATTTTCATTTCATTTGTTTCTTTAAAATTACTTAGTTCTCACCTGTTGTATGTCTAGGAATATTTTCTTCCAAAAATAGAAAAAAATAGATGATATCTTTTCAGCAGAAAACATTGGTTGATACAATTTTAAACCATCATGATATGGAAGAATTCTTCTGTCCCTCTCGAAGGTGGAAGAAGCATTTGGATCACAGATCATCTACAATGAAATACTTGACATGTTTAAGATGCTTTCAATCAATTTTGATTGTCAATTGCTTATTTGTTGTAAACAGTAATTTTTCAGTGAAGGGAAAGTGTGTGTGGTATATCTACATGATATGTTCAAAGGCAGTTCCTACTAATGGCCAGGCTGAATTCCAGTAAATAATGTCCCGAATGATATTTTGCCGCCTTCTTTGGCACTTCATGAAATCTTACCCCGATGAAGTGCTGAAACACAGAGATTTTCTCTTAGAGAGTGTCTCATGTTGTAACCTATCCCATGGATTTTATGCTGTAATTCTTATCTCTTTTAAAATTTACTATCTTCTGTACAGTTTTCATGAAACTTTCTGTTACAGTAGTGAATAGCACAGATAAATGTCATTTTGTACAACTTTGAATTTACCCCAAGAGCTGAGAGAAAACTTGATCCTATACTTCAATCCGAGTTTCTTCTATAGTCCAACTTTGTTTCTCTACCATCAAGCTTCTCCTTTGTTGCTGCTCCAAGCCCCGTCCAGGGTGACCTTGAATACTTTCAGGGATGGGACACCCACAACTTCTCTGGGCAACCTGTTCCAGTGTTCCAGCACTCCCACAGTAAAAAAGGCCTTCCTTTCATCTAATATGTGTAGGAAATCATAAATCTAGGCATAGAAGCTTGGAGTGCAAATTTGAAATTCTTTGGATTTGAAGCACATTTTATATGAATACTGACTTACAGATGACTAAAAGATGTTGATGGGCATTTGAGCTGACAAGTTTTGAAAAAGTGCACGGAAATTAAAATTGAAACCACTAAAATTAAAAACTCCTTGCCATTTTCTTTTTCCTCTCCTATTCAAAATTGCATATGTCAGATATCAGTGCTTCATGCAAACCTCTCAGATGCTCTCAGAGAAAAAGCTTTTCTTTCAGACTAAGTTGCGGTTGACGTAGAACACTAGCAGGAGTGAAAGATTTTCTGGGCATCGGGGCAGCCCGTTCTCCTTGGATTTGTGTGCAGAATGCATTTTATCCAAACTGGAAAATAGATCCCAGCTCTGTTCTATTCATCATCCTTACTTCATCAGGCCAGAAGATTCTGTGAAAAGTAGCCTGTGGACCTTGAAGACAGCGCATGTGAACCAGATGAGAGGTGATAGAGAAGTTGAGGGAGAGAAGAAAGAGCATGAGGCTGAAACCAGAAAGTATTTCTCCACGTGATCATGGAAGATTGCAGGAGCCACTTGGTACTATCAAACCAGCCCAACTTGGCACTTGTGCCACCTTGGGTCTGGGAGCCATGTTGCATATCGTGCATTTTAAGGAGCCAGCTGGCCACACCCAGCCATATGCCCCCAAACACAAACCAAGGCCCTTTTCTCTGGCAAACAAAACTCAGCTGCCCTGCTTCTGGATGGCAGATTGCAGGAACCACTTGGTACTATCAAACCAGCCCAACTTGGCACTGGTGCCGCCATGGGTCTGGTCACCATCCTGCCTATTGTAGCTTTTCAGGAGCCAGCCGGTCACTCTCAGCCATAGGCCCCCAAACACAAACCTCGGCCCGTTTCCCTGGCAAACAAAAGTAAGCTGCCCCGCTTCTGGATGGCAGATTGCAGGAGCTACTTAGTACTATCAAATCAGCCCGACTTGGCACAGGTGCCACCTTGGATCTGGGAACCATCCTGTGTATCGTGGATTTTCAGGGGCCAGCCGGCCACTCTCAGCCATATGCCCCCAAAAACAAACCACGGACCTTTCCTCTGGCAAACAAAAATCAGCTGCCCCACTTCTGGATGGCAGATTGCAGGAGCCACTTGGGACTATCACACCAGCACAACATGGCACTGCTGCCACCTTGGATCTGGGAACAATCCTGCGTATCGTACATATTCAGGAACCAGCCGAACACTCCCAGCCACAGGCCCCCAAACACAAACAACGGCCCTTTTCTCTGGCAAACAAAACTCAACTGCCCCTCTTCTGGATGGCAAATTGCAGGACGCACTTGGTACTACAAAAAGAGCCCGACTTGGCAGTGGTGCCACCTTGGCTCTGGGAACCATCCTGCGTATCGAGCATTTTAAGGAGCCAGCCGGCAATTCCCAGCCGTATGCCCCAAAAAGAAACCATGGACCTTTTCTCTGGCAAAAAAAACTCAGCTGTCCCGCTTCTGGATGGCAGATTGCAGGAGTTACTTTGAACCATACAACCAGCCTTACTTGGCACTGGTGCCACCTTGGATCTGGGAACCATCCTGCCTATCGTTGATTTTCAGGGGCCAGCCGGCCACTCTCAGCCATAGGCCCCCAAACACAAACCACAGCCCTTTTCTCTAGCAAACAAAATTCAACTGCCCCGCTTCTGGATGGCAAATTGCAGGAGCCACTGGGTACTACAAAAACAGCCTGACTTGGCACTGGTGCCACCTTGCGCCTGGTTACCATGCGGCGTATCGTGCATTTTAAGGAGCCAGGTGGCCACTCCCAGCCATATGCCCCCAAACACAACCCACGGCCCTTTTCTCTGGCAAACAAAACTCAGCTGCCCCGCTTCTGGATGGCAGATTGCAGGAGACACTTGGTACTATCAAACCAGCCCGACTTGGCACTGGTGCCACCTTGGGTCTGGGAACCATCCTGCGTATTGTGGATTGTCAGGAGACAGCCGACCACTCTCGGCCACAGAGCCCAATCAAAAACAAAGGTCCGTTTCCCTGGCAAAAAAAACTCAGCTGCCCCGCTTCTGGATGGGAGATTGCAGGAGGCACTTGACACTGTCAAACGAGCCCCACTTGGCACTGGTGCCACCTTGGGTCTGGGAACCATGCTGCGTATCGTGGATTTTCAGGAGCCAGCCGGCCACTGCCAGCCACAGGCCCCCAAACACAAACCACAGCCTTTTTCTCTGGCAAACAAAACTCAGCTGCCCCGCTTCTGGATGGCAGATTGCAGGAGCCACTTGGTACTATCAAACCAGCCCGACTTGGCACTGGTGCCACCTTGGGTCTGGGAACCATCCTGCCTATCGTGGATTTTAAGGAGCCAGCCGGCTACTCCCAGCCACAGGCCCCCAACAAAAACCACGGCCCTTTTTTCTCGCAAACAAAACTTAGCTGCCTCACTTCTGGATGGCAGATTGTAGGAGCCACTTGGTGTAATCAAACCAGCCCGACTTGGCACTGGTGCCACCTTGGGTCTGGGAACCATCCTGCGTATCGTGGATTCTAAGGAGCCACCCGGCCACTCTGAGCCACAGGCCCCCAAACAAAATCAACGGCGCTGTTCCCTGGAAAACAAAACACGCCTGCCAACTTTTTGATGGAGTTTGCAGGAGCCACTTGGTACTATCAAACCAGCCCGACTTGGCACTGGTGCCACCTTGGGTCTGGGAAACATCCTGCGTATCGTGGATTCTTAGGAGCCAGCCGGCCACTCCTAGCCACAGGCCCCCAAACAAAAACCTAGGCCTATTTCTCTGGCAAACAAAAGTAAGCTGCCCTGCTTCTGGATGGCAGATTGCAGGAGACACTTGGTACTATCAAACCAGCCCAACTTGGCACTGGTGCCACCTTGGGTCTGGGAACCATCCTGCGTATCGTGGATTCTAAGGAGCCAGCTGGCCACTCCCAGCCACAGCCCCCAAACACAACAACGGCGCTTTTCCCTGGAAAACAAAACTCGCCTGCCAACTTTTTGATGGCAGATTGCAGAGCCACTTGGTACTATCAAATCAGCCCAACTTGGCACTGGTGCCACCATGGGTCTGGTCACCATCCTGCGTATCGTAGCTTTTCAGGAGCCAGCCGGTCACTCCCAGCCATAGGCCCCCAGACAAAAACCTCGGCCCGTTTCCCTGGCAAACAAAAGTAAGCTGCCCCGCTTCTGGATGGCAGATTGCAGTACGCACTTGGTACTATCAAACCAGCCCGACTTGGAAATGGTGCCACCTTGGGTCTGGGAACCATCCTGCGTATCGTGGATTCTAAGGAGCCAGCGGGCCACTCCCAGCCACAGGCCCCCAAATACAAACAACGGCGCTTTTCCCTGGAAAACAAAACTCGCCTGCCAAATTTTTGATGGCAGATTGCAGGAGCCACTTGGTACTATCAAATCAGCCCAACTTGGCACTGGTGCCACCATGGATCTGGTCACCATCCTGCCTATCGTAGCTTTTCAGGTGCCAGCCGGTCACTCCCAGCCATAGGAACCCAGACACAAACCTCGGCCCGTTTCCCTGGCAAACAAAAGTAAGCTGCCCCGCTTCTGGATGGCAGATTGCAGGAGCCACTTTGCACCATCAAACTGGCCCGACTTGTCACTGGTGCCACCTCAGGTCTGGGAACCCTCCTGCGTATCGTGGATTCCAATTAGCAAGACGGCCACTCCCAGCCACAGGCCCCCAAACACAAACAACGGCGCTTTTCCCTGGAAAACAAAACTCGCCTGCCAACTTTTTGATGGCAGATTGCAGGAGCCACTTGGTACTATCAAACCAGCCCAACTTGGCACTGCTGACACCATGGGTCTGGTCACCATCCTGCCTTTCGTAGCTTTTCAGGAGCCAGCCGGTCACTCCCAGCCATAGGCCCCCAGACACAAAGCTCGGCCCGTTTCCCTGGCAAACAAAAGTAAGCTGCCCCGCTTCTGGATGGCAGATTTCAGGATCCACTTGTTATTATCAAACCAGCCCGACTTGGTACTGGTGCCACCTCTGGTCTGGGAACCATCCTGCGTATCTTGGATTCTAAGGAGCCAGCCGGCCACCCCCAGCCACAGGCCCCCAAAAAAAAACATCGGCGCTTTTCCCTGGAAAACAAAACTCGCCTGCCAACATTTTGATTGCAGATTGCAGGAACCACTTGGTACTATCAAACCAGCCCAACTTGGCACTGGTGCCAACTTGGGTCTGGGAACCATCCGGCGTATCGTGTGTTTAAAGGAGCCAGCCGGCCACTCCAGCCACAGGCCCGCAGACACAAACAACGGCGCTTTTCCCTGGAAAACAAAACTCGCCTGCCAACTTTTGATGGCAGATTGCAGGAGCCACTTGGTACTATCAAACCAGCCCAACTTGGCACTGGTGCCACCATGGGTCTGGTCACCATCCTGCCTATCGTAGCTTTTCAGGAGCCAGCCGGTCACTCCCAGCCATAGGCCCCCAGACACAAACCTCGGCCCGTTTCCCTGGCAAACAAAAGTAAGCTGCCCCGCTTCTGGATGGCAGATTGCAGGACGCACTTGGTACTATCAAACCAGCCCGACTTGGCACTGGTGCTACCTCAGGTCTGGGAACCATCCTGCGTATCGTGGATTCTAAGGAGCCAGCCGGCCACTCCCAGCCACAGGCCCCCAAACACAAACATCGGCGCTTTTCCCTGGAAAACAAAACTCGCTTGCCAACTTTTTGATGGCAGATTGCCGGAGCCACTTGGTACTATCAAACCAGCCCAACTTGGCACTGGTGCCACCATGGGTCTGGTCACCATCCTGCCTATCGTAGCTTTTCAGGAGCCAGCCGGTCACTCCCAGCCATAGACCCCAGACACAAACCTCGGCCCGTTTCCCTGGCAAAAAAAAGTAAGCTGCCCCGCTTCTGGATGGCAGATTGCAGGAGCCACTTTGCACCATCAAACTAGCCCGACTTGGCACTGGTGCCACCTCAGGTCTGGGAACCATCCTGCGTATCGTGGATTCTAAGGAGCCAGCCGGACACTCCCAGCCACAGGCCCTCAAACACAAACAGCGGCGCTTTTCCCTGGAAAACAAAACTCGCCTGCCAAATTTTGATGGCAGACTGCCGGAGCAACTTGGTACTATCAAACCAGCCCAACTTGGCACTGGTGCCACCATGGGTCTGGTCACCATCCTGCCTATCGTAGATTTTCAGGACCTAGCCGGTCACTCCCAGCCATAGGCCCCCAGACACAAACCTCGGCCCGTTTCCGTGGCAAACAAAACTAAGCGGCGCCGCTTGTGGATGGCAGATTGCAGGACGCACTTGGTACTATCAAACCAGCCCGACTTGGCACTGGTGCCACCTCTGGTCTGGGAACCATCCTGCGTATCGTGGATTCCAATTAGCAAGCTGGCCACTCCCAGCCACAGGCCCCCAAACACAAACAACGGCGCTTTTCCCTGGAAAACAAAACTCGCCTGCCAACATTTTGATGGCAGATTGCAGGAGCCACTTGGTACTATCAAATCAGCCCAACATGGCACTGGTGCCACCATGGGTCTTGGAACCATCCTGCCTATCGTAGCTGTTCAGGCGCCAGCCGGTCACTCCCAGCCATAGGCCCCCAGAGAAAACCTCGGCCCTTTTCCCTGGAAAACAAAAGTAAGCTGCCCCGCTTCTGGATGGCAGATTGCAGGAGCCACTTTGCACCATCAAACTGGCCCGACTTGTCACTGGTGCCACCTCAGGTCTGGGAACCATCCGGCGTATCGTGGATTCCAATTAGAAGCTGGCCACTCCCAGCCACAGGCCCCCAAACACAAACAACGGCGCTTTTCCCTGGAAAACAAAACTCGCCTGCCAACATTTTGATGGCAGATTGCAGGAGCCACTTGGTACTATCAAACCAGCCCAACTTGGCACTGGTGCCACCATGGGTCTGGTCACCATCCTGCCTATCGTAGCTTTTCAGGACCTAGACGGTCACTCCCAGCCATAGGCCCCCAGACACAAAGCTCTGCCCGTTTCCCTGGCAAACAAAAGTAAGCTGTCCCGCTTCTGGATGGCAGATTGCAGGATCCACTTGGTACTATCAAACCAGCCCAACTTGGCACTGGTGCCACCTCTGGTCTGGGAACCATCCTGCGTATCGTGGATTCTAAGCAGCCAGCCGGCCACTCCCAGCCACAGGCCCCCAAACACAAACAACGGCGCTTTTCCCTGGAAAACAAAACTCGCCTGCCAACTTTTTGATGGCAGATTGCAGGAGCCACTTGGTACTATCAAACCAGCCCAACTTGGCACTGGTGCCACCATGGGTCTGGTCACCATCCTGCCTATCGTAGCTTTTCAGGAGCCAGCCGGTCACTCCCAGCCATAGGCCCCCAGACACAAACCTCGGCCCGTTTCCCTGGCAAACAAAAGTAAGCTGCCCCGCTTCTGGATGGCAGATTGCAGGAGCCACTTTGCACCATCAAACTAGCCCGACTTGGCACTGGTGCCACCTCAGGTCTGGGAACCATGCTGCGTATCGTGGATTCTAATTAGCCAGCCGGTCACTCCCTGCCATAGGCCCCCAAACACAAACAAGGGCGCTATTCGCTGGAAAACAAAACTCGCCTGCCAACTTTTTGATGGCAGATTGCCGGAGCCACTTGGTACTATCAAACCAGCCCAACTTGGCACTGGTGCCACCATGGGTCTGGTCACCATCCTGCCTATCGTAGCTTTTCAGGAGCCAGCCGGTCACTCCCAGCCATAGGCCCCCAGACACAAACCTCGGCCCGTTTCCCTGGCAAACAAAAGTAAGCTGCCCCGCTTCTGGATGGCAGATTGCAGTACGCACTTGGTACTATCAAACCAGCCCGACTTGGCACTGGTGCCACCTCTGGTCTGGGAACCATCCTGCGTATCGTGGATTCTAAGGAGCCAGCCGGCCACTCCCAGCCATAGGCCCCCAAACAAAAACAACGGCGCTTTTCCCTGGAAAACAAAACTCGCCTGCCAACTTTTTGATGGCAGATTGCAGGAGCCACTTGGTACTATCAAACCAGCCCAACTTGGCACTGGTGCCACCATGGGTCTGGTCACCATCCTGCCTATCGTAGCTTTTCAGGACCTAGACGGTCACTCCCAGTCATAGGCTCCCAGACACAAAGCTCTGCCCGTTTCCCTGGCAAACAAAAGTAAGCTGTCCCGCTTCTGGATGGCAGATTGCAGGATCCACTAGGTAGTATCAAACCAGCCCGACTTGGCACTGGTGCCACCTCTGGTCTGGGAACCATCCTGCGTATCGTGGATTCTAAGCAGCCAGCCGGCCACTCCCAGCCACAGGCCCCCAAACACAAACAACGGCGCTTTTCCCTGGAAAACAAAACTCGCCTGCCAACTTTTTGATGGCAGATTGCAGGAGCCACTTGGTACTATCAAACCAGCCCAACTTGGCACTGGTGCCACCATGGGTCTGGTCACCATCCTGCCTATCGTAGCTTTTCAGGAGCCAGCCGGTCACTCCCAGCCATAGGCCCCCAGACACAAACCTCGGCCCGTTTCCCTGGCAAACAAAAGTAAGCTGCCCCGCTTCTGGATGGCAGATTGCAGGAGCCACTTTGCACCATCAAACTAGCCCGACTTGGCACTGGTGCCACCTCAGGTTTGGGAACCATGCTGCGTACCATGGATTCTAATTAGCCAGCCGGTCACTCCCTGCCATAGGCCCCCAAACACAAACAAGGTCGCTATTCACTGGAAAACAAAACTCGCCTGCCAAATTTTGATGGCAGATTGCCGGAGCCACTTGGTACTATCAAACCAGCCCAACTTGACAGTGGTGCCACCATGGGTCTGGTCACCATCCTGCCTATCGTAGCTTTTCAGGAGCCAGCCGGTCACTCCCAGCCATAGGCCCCCAGACACAAACCTCGGCCCGTTTCCCTGGCAAACAAAAGTAAGCTGCCCCGCTTCTGGATGGCAGATTGCAGTACGCACTTGGTACTATCAAACCAGCCCGACTTGGCACTGGTGCCACCTCTGGTCTGGGAACCATCCTGCGTATCGTGGATTCTAAGGAGCCAGCCGGCCACTCCCAGCCACAGGCCCCCAAACAAAAACAACGGCGCTTTTCCCTGGAAAACAAAACTCGCCTGCCAACTTTTTGATGGCAGATTGCAGGAGCCACTTGGTACTATCAAACGAGCCCAACTTGGCACTGGTGCCACCATGGGTCTGGTCACCATCCTGCCTATCGTAGCTTTTCAGGAGCCAGCCGGTCACTCCCAGCCATAGGCCCCCAGACACAAACCTCGGCCCGTTTCCCTGGCAAACAAAAGTAAGCTGCCCCGCTTCTGGATGGCAGATTGCAGGAGCCACTTTGCACCATCAAACTAGCCCGACTTGGCACTGGTGCCACCTCAGGTCTGGGAACCATCCTCCCGATCGTGGATTCTAAGGAGCCAGCCGGCCACTCCCAGTCACAGGCCCCCAAACACAAACAACGGCGCTTTTCCCTGGATAACAAACTCGCCTGCCAACTTTTTGATGGCAGATTGCAGGAGCCACTTGGTACTATCAAACCAGCCCAACTTGGCACTGGTGCCACCATGGGTCTGGTCACCATCCTGCCTATCGTAGCTTTTCAGGATCTAGACGGTCACTCCCAGCAATAGGCCCCGTGACACAAAGCTCAGCCGGTTTCCCTGACAAAAAAAAGTAAGCTGTCCCGCTTCTGGATGGCAGATTGCAGGATCCACTAGGTAGTATCAAACCAGCCCGACTTGGCACTGGTGCCACGTCAGGTCTGGGAACCATCCTGCGTATCGTGGATTCTAAGCATCCAGCCGGCCACTCCCAGCCACAGGCCCCCAAACAAAAACAACGGCGCTTTTCCCTGGAAAACAAAACTCGCCTGCCAACATTTTGATGGCAGATTGCAGGAACCACTTGTTACTATCAAACCAGCCCAACTTGGCACTGGTGCCACCATGGGTCTGGTCACCATCCTGCCTATCGTAGCTTTTCAGGAGCCAGCCGGTCACTCCCTGCCATAGGCCCCGAGATACAAACCTCGGCCCGTTTCCCTGGCAAACAAAAGTAAGCTGCCCCGCTTCTGGATGGCAGATTGCAGGAGCCACTTGGTACTATCAAACCAGCCCGACTTGGCACTGGTGCCACCTCTGGTCTGGGAACCATCCTGCGTATCGTGGATTTTATGGAGCCAGCCGGTCATTCCCAGCCATAGGCCCCCAAACACAAACAACGGTCCGTTTCCCTGGCAAACAAAAGTAAGCTGCCCCGCTTCTGGATGGCAGATTGCAGCAGCCACTTGGTAGTATCAAACCAGCCCAACTTGGCACTGGTGGCACCTCTTGTCTGGGAACCATGCTGCGTATCGTGGTTTCTAAGGAGCCAGCCGGCCACTCCCAACCATAGACCCCCAGACACAAACCTCGGCCCGTTTCCCTGGAAAACAAAAGTAAGCTACTCCGATTCTGGATGGCAGATTGCAGGAGCCACTTGGTACTATCAAATCAGCCCAACTTGGCACTGGTGCCACCATGGGTCTGGTAAACATCCTGCCTATCGTAGCTTTTCAGGAGCCAGCCGGCCACTCTCAGCCATATGCCCCCAAAAACAAACCACGGCCCTTTTCTCTGGCAAACAATACTCAACTGCCCCTCTTCTGGATGGCAAATTTTAGGACGCACTTTGTACTACGAAAACCGCCCGACGTGGCACTGGTGCCACCTTGTGTCAGGGAACCATCCTGCATATCGAGCTTTTTAAGGAGCCAGCCGGCCACGCCCAGCCATAAACCCCCAAAAACAAACCACGGATCATTTCTCTTGGAAACAAAAATCCGCTGCCCCGCGTCTGGATGGCAGATTGCCGGAGCCACTTTGCACCATCAAACCAGCCCGACTTGGCACTGGTGCCACCTTGGGTCTGGGAACAATCCTGCATATCGTGGATTCTAAGGAGCCAGCCGGCCACTCCCAGCCACAGGCCCCCAAACACAAACAACGGCGCTTTTCCCTGGAAAACAAAATTCGCCTGCCAACTTTTTGATGGCAGATTGCAGGAGCCACTTGGTACTATCAAATCATCCCAACTTGGCACTGGTGCCACTATGGGTCTGGGAACCATCCTGCCTATTGTAGCATTTCAGGAGCCAGCCGGTCACTCCCAGCCATAGGCTCCCAGACACAAACCTCGGACCGTTTCCCTGGCAAACAAAATTAAGCTGCCCCGATTCTGGATGGCAGATTGCAGGAGCCACTTGGTTGTGTCAAACCAGCCCGACTTGGCACTGGTGCCACCTTGGGTCTAGGAACCATCCTGCGTATCGTGGATTCTAAGAAGCCACCCGGCCACTCTGAGCCACAGGCCCCCAAACAAAAACTACGGCGCTTTTCCCTGGAAAACAAAACTCGCCTGCCAACTTTTTGATGGCAGATTGCAGGAGCCACTTGGTACTATCAAACCAGCCCAACTTGGCACTGGTGGCACCTCTTGTCTGGGAACCATCCTGCCTATCGTAGCTTTTCAGGAGCCAGCCGGTCACTCCCAGCCATAGACCCCCAGACACAAACCTCGGCCCGTTTCCCTGGCAAACAAAAGTAAGCTGCCCCGCTTTTGGATGGCAGATTGCAGGAGCCACGTTGCACCATCAAACCAGCCCCACTTGGCACTGGTGCCACCTTGGGTCTGGGAACAAGTTGGGCTGGTTTGATAGTACCAAGTGGCTCCTGCAATCTGCCATCCAGAAGCGGGACAGCTTACTTTTGTTTCCCAGGGAAACGGGCCGAGGTATTTGTCTGGGGGCCTATGGCTGGGAGTGACCGGCTGACTACTGAAAAGCTACGATAGGCAGGATGGTTACCAGACTCATGGTGCCACCAGTGCCAAGTCGGGCTGGTTTGATAATACTAAATAGCTCCTGCAATCTGCCATCCAGACGCGGGGCAGCGGATTTTTGTTTGCTGGATAAAAGTTCCGTGGGTTTTTTTTGGGGGTATATGACTGGACGTGGCCGGCTGGCTCCTTAAAAAGCTCTATACGCAGGATTGTTCCCTGACCCAAGGTGGCATCAGTGCCAAGTCGGGCTGTTTTCGTAGTACCAAGTGCGTCCTGCAATTTGCCATCCAGAAGCGGGGCAGCCTACTTTTGTTTGCCAGGGAAACGTGCCGAGGTATTTGTCTGGGGGCCTATGGCTGGGAGTGAGCGGCTGGCTCCTGAAAAGCTACGATAGGCAGGATGGTGACCAGACCCATGGTGGCACCAGTGCCAAGTTGGGCTGGTTTGATAGTACCAAGTGGCTCCTGCAATCTGCCATCAAGAAGTTGGCAGGCGAGTTTTGTTTTCCAGGGAAAAGCGCCGTTGATTTTATTTAGAGGCCTGTGGCTGGGAGTGGCCGCCTGTCCTCGTAGAATCTACGTTACCCAGCATGGTTCCCAGAGCCAAGGTGGCACCAGGGCCAAGTCGGGCTGGTTTGTAAGTACCAAGTGCATCCTGCAATCTGCCATCCAAAAGCGGGGCAGCTTACTTTTGTTTGCCAGGGAAACGGGCAGAGGTTTGTGTCCGGGGGCCTATGGCAGGGAGTGACCGGCTGGCTCCTGAAAAGCTACGATAGGCAGGATGTTTACCAGTCCCATGGTGGCACCAGTGCCAAGTTGGGCTGATTTGATAGTACCAAGTGGCTCCTGCAATCTGCCATCCAGAATCGGGGTAACTTACTTTTGTTTTCCAGGGAAACGGGCCGAGGTTTGTGTCTGGGGGTCTATGGCTGGGAGTGACCGGCTGGCTCCTGAAAAGCTACGATAGGCAGGATGGTTCCCAGACCAGAGGTGGCACCAGTGCCAAGTTGGGCTGGTTTGATAGTACCAAGTGGCTCCTGCAATCTGCCATCAAAAAGTTGGCAGGCGAGTTTTGTTTTCCAGGGAAAAGCGCCGTTGTTTGTGTTTGGGGGCCTGTGGCTCAGAGAGGCCGGGTGGCTGCTTAGAATCCACGTTACGCAGGATGGTTCCCAGACCTGAGTTGGCACCAGTGCCAAGTTGGGCTGGTTTGATGGTGCAAAGTGGCTCCTGCAATCTGCCATCCAGAAGCGGGGCAGCTTACTTTTGTTTGCCAGGGAAACGGGCCGAAATATTTGTCTGGGGGCCTCTGGCTGGGGGTGGCTGGCTGGCTCCTGAAAAGCTACGATAGGCAGGATGGTGACCAGACCCATGGTGGCACCAGTGCCAAGTTGGGCTGGTTTGATAATACCAAGTGGCTCCTGCAATCTGCCATCAAAAGTTTGGCAGGCGAGTTTTGTTTTCCAGGGAAAAGCACCGTTGTGTGTGTTTTGGGGCCTGTGGCTGGGAGTGGCCAGCTTGCTAATTGGAATCCACGATACGCCGGATGGTTCCCAGACCTGAGGTGGCACCAGTGCCAAGTCGGGCTGGTTTGTTAGTACCAAGTGGTTCCTGCAATCTGCCATCCAGAAGCGGGGCAGCTGAATTTTGTTTGCCAGAGAAAAAGGCTGTTGTTTGTGTTTCGGGGCCTGTGGCTGGCAGTGCCCGGCTGGCTTCTGAAAATCCATGATACGCAGCATGGTTCCCAGACCTGAGGTGGCATCAGTGCCAAGTTGGGCTGGTTTGATAGTACCAAGTGGTTCCTGCAATCTGCCATCCAGAAGCGGGGCAGCTTACTTTTGTTTGCCAGGGAAACGGTCCGAGGTTTGTGTCTGGGGGCCTAAGCCTGGAAGTGACCGGCTGGCTCGTGAAAAGCTACGATAGGCAGGATGGTGACCAGACCCATGACGGCACCAGTGCCAAGTTGGGCTGGTTTGATAGTACCAAGTGGCTCCTGCAATCTGCCATCAAAAACTTGGCAGGCGAGTTTTGTTTTCCAGGGAAAAGCGCCGTTGTTTGTGTTTGGGGGCCTGTGGTTGGGAGTGGCCGGCTGGCTCCTTAGAATCCACGATACTCAGCATGGTTCCCAGACCAGAGGTGGCACGAGTGCCAAGTTGGGCTGGTTTGAGAGTACCAAGTGGCTCCGGCAATCTGCCATCAAAAAGTTGGCAGGCAAGTTTTGTTTTCCAGGGAAAAGTGCCGTTGTTTTTGTTTGGGGGCCTATGGCTGGGAGTGGCCGGCTGGCTCCTTAGAATCCACGATACGCAGGATGGTTCCCAGACCTGAGGTGGCACCAGTGCCAAGTTGGGCTGGTTTGATACTCCCAAGTGCGTCCTGCAATCTGCCATCCAGAAGCGGGGTAGCTTACTTTTTTTTGCCAGGGAAACGGGCCGAGCTTTTTGTCTCGGGGTATATGGCTGGGGGTGACCGGCTGGCTCCTGAAAAGCTACGATAGGCAGGATGGTGACCAGACCCATGGTGGCACCAGTGCCAAGTTGGGCTCGTTTGATAGTACCAAGTGGCTCCTGCAATCTGCCATCAAAAATTTGGCAGGTGAGTTTTGTTTTCCAGGGAAAAGCGCCGTTGTTTGTGTTTGGGGGCCTGTGGCTGGGAGTGGCCGGCTGGCTGCTTAGAATCCACGATACGCAGGATGGTTCCCAGACCAGAGGTGACACCAGTGACAAGTCGGGCTGGTTTGATACTACCAAGTGCGTCCTGCAATCTGCCATCCAGAAGCGGGGTAGCTTACTTTTGTTTGCCAGGGAAACGGGCCGAGGTTTTTCTCTGGGGGCCTATGGCTGGGAGTGACCGGCTGGCTCCTGAAAAGCTACGATAGGCAGGATGGTGACCAGACCCATGGTGGCACCAGTGCCAAGTTGGGCTGGTTTGATAGTACCAAGTGGCTCCTGCAATCTGCCCTCAAAATTTGGCAGGCGAGTTTTGTTTTCCAGGGAAAAGCGCCGTTGTTTGTGTTTGGGGGACTGTGGCAGGGAGTGGCCGGCTGGCTCCTTAGAATCCACGATACGCAGGATGGTTCCCAGACCTGACGTGGCACCAGTGCCAAGTCGGGCTGGTTTTATAGTACCAAGTGGTTCCTGCAATCTGCCATCCAGAAGCGGGGCAGCTTACTTTTGTTTGCCAGGGAAACGGGCCAAGCTTTGTGTCTGGGCGCCTATGGCTGGGAGTGACCTGCTAGGTCCTGAAAAGCTACGATAGGCAGGATGGTGACCATATCCATGGTGGCACCAGTGCCAAGTTGGGCTGGTTTGATAGTACCAAGTGGCTCCTGCAATCCGCCATCAAAAAGTTGGCAGGCGAGTTTTGTTTTCCAGGGAAAAGTGCCGTTGTTTGTGTTTGGGTGCCTGTGGCACGGAGTGGCTGGCTGGCTGCTTAGAATCCACGATACGCAGGATGGTTCCCAGACGTGAGGTGGCACCAGTGCCAAGTTGGGCTGGTTTGATACTACCAAGTGCGTCCTGCAATCTGCCATCCAGAAGCTGGGTAGCTTACTTTTTTTTGCCAGGGAAACGGGCCGAGGTTTTTGTCTCGGGGCCTGTGGCTGGGGGTGACCGGCTGGCTCCTGAAAAGCTACGATAGGCAGGATGGTGACCAGACCCATGGTGGCACCAGTGCCAAGTTGGGCTGATTTGATAGTACCAAGTGGCTCCTGCAATCTGCCATCAAAAATTTGGCAGGCGAGTTTTGTTTTCCAGGGAAAAGCGCCGTTGTTTGTGTTTGGGGGCCTGTGGATGGGAGTGGCCGGCTGGCTAATTAGAATCAACGATACGCAGGATGGTTCCCAGACCAGAGGTGGCACCAGTGACAAGTCGGTCTGGTTTGATACTACCAAGTGCGTCCTGCAATCTGCCATCCAGAAGCGGGGCAGCTTACTTTTGTTTGCTAGGGAAACGGGCCGAGGTTTGTGTCTGGGGGCCTATGGCTGGGAGTGACCGGCAGGCTCCTGAAAATCTACGATAGGCAGGATGGTGACCAGACCCATGGTGGCACCAGTGCCAAGTTGGGCTGGTTTGATAGTACCAAGTGGCTCCTGTAATCTGCCATCAAAAAGTTGGCAGGCGAGTTTTGTTTTCCAGGGAAAAGCGCCGTTGTTTTTGTTTGGGGGCCTGTGGCTGGGAGTGGCCGGCTGGCTCCTTAGAATCCACGATACGCAGGATGGTTCCCAGACCAGACGTTGCACCAGTGCCAAGTCGGGCTAGTTTGATGGTGCAAAGTGACTCCTGCAATCTGCCATCCAGAAGCGGGGTAGCTTAATTTTGTTTGCCAGGGAAACGGGCCGAGCTTTGTGTCTGGGGGCCTATGGCTGGGAGTGACCGGCTGGCTCCTGAAAAGCTATGATAGGCAGGATGGTGACCAGACCCAAGGTGGCACCAGTGCCAAGTTGGGCTGATTTGATAGTACCAAGTGGCTCCTGCAATCTGCCATCAAAAAGTTGGCACGCGAGTTTGTTATCCAGGGAAAAGCGCCGTTGTTTTTGTTTGGGGGCCTGTGGCTGGGAGTGGCCGGCTGGCTCCTTAGAATCCACGATACGGAGGATGGTTCCCAGACCAGAGGTGGCACCAGTGCCAAGTTTTGCTGGTTTGATGGTGCAAAGTGGCTCCTGCAATCTGCCATCCACATGCGGGATAACTTAGTTTTGTTTGCCAGGGAAACGGGCCGAGGTTTGTGTCTGGGGGCCTATGGCTGGGAGTGACCGGCTGGCTCCTGAAAAGCTACGATAGGCAGGATGGTGACCAGACCCATGGTGGCACCAGTGCCAAGTTGGGCTGGTTTGATAGTACCAAGTGGCTCCTGCAATCTGCCATCAAAAAGCTTGCAGGCGAGTTTTGTTTTCCAGGGAAAAGCGCCGTTGTTTGTATTTGGGGGCCTGTGGCTGGGAGTGGCCGCCTGGCGCCTTAGAATCTACGTTACGCAGCATGGTTCCCAGACCCAAAGTGGCACCAGTGTCAAGTTGGGCTGGTTTGATAGTACCAAGTGGCTCCTGCAATCTGCCATCCAGAAGCGGGGTAGCTTACTTTTGTTTGCCAGGGAAACGGGCAGAGCTTTCTGTCTGGGGGCCTATGGTTGGGAGTAACCGGCTGGCTCCTGAAAAGCTACGATAGGCAGGATGGTTCCCAGATCCAAGATGGCACCAGTGCCAAGTCGGGGTGGTTTGATGGTGCAAAGTGGCTCCTGCAATCTGCCATCCTGACGCGGGGCAGCGGATTTTTGTTTCCAAGAGAAATGGTCCGTGGTTTGTTTTTGGGGGTATATGGCTGGGCGTGGCCTGCTGGCTCCTTAAAAAGCTACGATAGGCAGGATGGTTCCCTGACCCAAGGTGGCACCAGTGCCAAGTCGGGCGGTTTTCGTAGTACAAAGTGCGTCCTAAAATTTGCCATCCAGAAGAGGGGCAGTTGAGTTTTGTTTACCAGAGAAAAGGGCCGTGGTTTGTTTTTGGGGGCATATGGCTGATAGTGGCCGTCTGGCCCCTGAAAATCCACGATGGGCAGGATGGTTCCCAGACCTGAGGTGGCACCAGTGCCAGGTCGGGCTGGTTTGATAGTACTAAATAGCACCTGCAATGTGCCATGCAGAAGCGGGGCAGCTTACTTTTGTTTGCCAGGGAAACGGGCCAAGGTTTGTGTCTGGGGGCCTATGGCTGGGAGTGACCGCCTGGCTCCTGAAAAGCTACGATAGGCAGGATGGTGACCAGACCCATGGTGGCACCAGTGCCAAGTTGGGCTGGTTTGATAGTACCAAGTGGCTCCTGCAATCTGCCATCAAAAAGTTGGCAGGCGAGTTTTGTTTTCCAGGGAAAAGCGCCGTTGTTTGTGTTTGGGGGACTGTGGCTGGGAGTGGCCGGCTGGCTCCTTAGAACACACGATACGCAGGATGGTTCCCAGACCCAAGGTGGCACCAGTGCCACGTCGGGCTGGTTTGATGGTGCCAAGTGGTTCCTGCAATCTGCCATCCTGAAGCGGGGTAGCTTACCTTTGTGTGCCAGGGAAACGGGCCGAGGTTTATGACTGGGGGCCTAGGGCTAGGAGTGACCGGCTGGCTCCTGAAAAGCTACGATAGGCAGGATGGTGACCAGATCCATGGTGGCACCAGTGCCAAGTTGGGCTGGTTTGATAGTACCAAGTGGCTCCTGCAATCTGCCATCAAAAAGTTGGCAGGCGAGTTTTGTTTTCCAGGGAAAAGCGCCGTTGTTTGTGTTTGGGGGACTGTGGGTGGGAGTGGCCGGCTGGCTCCTTAGAACACACGATACGCAGGATGGTTCCCAGACCCAAGGTGGCACTAGTGCCAAGTCGGGCTGGTTTGATAGTACCAAGTGGCTCCTGCAATCTGCCATCCAGAAGCGGGGAAGCTTACTTTTGTTTGCCAGGGAAACGGACCGAGGTTTTTTTTGGGGGCCTATGGCTGGGAGTGACCGGCTGGCTCCTTAGAATCCACGATACGCAGCATGGTTCCCAGACCAGAGGTGGCACCAGTGCCAAGTCGGGCTGGTTTGATGGTGCAAAGTGGCTCCTGCAATCTGCCATCCAGAAGTGCGGTAGCTTACTTTTGTGTGCCAGGGAAACAGGCCGAGGTTTGTGTCTGGGGGCCTATGGCTGGGAGTGACCGGCTGGCTCCTGAAAAGCTACGATAGGCAGGATGGTGACCAGACCCATGGTGGCACCAGTGCCAAGTTGGGCTGGTTTGATAGTACCAAGTGGCTCCTGCAATCTGCCATCAAAATGTTGGCAGGCGAGTTTTGTTTTCCAGGGAAAAGCGCCGTTGTGTGTGTTTTGGGGCCTGTGGCTGGGAGTGGCCAGCTGGCTCCTTAGAATCCACGATACGCAGGATGGTTCCCAGACCCAAGGTGGCACCAGTGCCAAGTCGGGCTGGTTTGTTAGTACCAAGTGGTTCCTGCAATCTGCCATCCAGAAGCGGGGCAGCTGAATTTTGTTTGCCAGACAAAAAGGCTGTTGTTTGTGTTTCGGGGCCTGTGGCTGGCAGTGGCCGGCTGGCTCCTGAAAATCCATGATACACAGCATGGTTCCCAGACCCAAGGTGGCATCAGTGCCAAGTAGGGCTGGTTTTATAGTACCCAGTGGCTCCTGCAATCTCCCATCCAGAAGCGGGGCAGCTGAGTTTTGTTTGCCTGTGAAACGGGCCGTTGTTTTTAATTGGGGTCTGTGGCCGAGAGTGTTCGGCTGGCTCCTGACAACCTACAATACGCAGGATGGTTCCCAGACCCAAGGTGGCACCAGTGCCAAGTCGGGCTGGTTTGATAGTACCAAGTGGCTCCTGCAATCTGCCATCCAGAAGCGGTGCAGTTGAGTTTTGTTTGCCAGAGAAAAGGGCCGTGGGTTGTGTTTGGGGGCATATGGCTGGGAGTGGCCGGCTGTCTCATTAAAAAGATCGATACGCAGGATGGTTCCCAGACCCAAGGGGGCACCAGTGCCAAGTCGGGCTGTTTTTATAGTACCAAGTGCGTCCTGCAATTTGCCATCCAGAAGAGGGGCAGTTGAGTTTTGTTTGCCAGAGAATAGCGCCGTTGTTTGTGTTTGGGGGCTTGTGGCTCGTAGTGGCCGACTGGCGCCTTAGAATCTGTGTTACGCAGCATGGTTCCCAGACCCAAGGTGGCACCAGTGCCAAGTTGGGCTGGTTTGATAGTACCAAGTGGCTCCTGCAATCTGCCATCCAGAAGCGGGGTAGCTTACTTTTGTTTGCCAGGGAAACGGGCCGAGGTTTGTGACTGGGGACCTATGGCTGGGAGTGACCGGCTGGCTCCTGGAAAGCTACGATAGGCAGGATGGTTACCAGACCCATGGTGGCACCAGTGCCAAGTTGGGCTGGTTTGATAGTACCAAGTGGGTCCTGCAATCTGCCATCAAAAAGTTGGCAGGCGAGTTTTGTTTTCCAGGGAAAAGCGACATTGTTTGTATTTGGGGGCCTGTGGCTGGGAGTGACCGGCTGGCTCCTTTGAACCCACGATACGCAGGATGGTTCCCAGACCCAAGGTGGCACCAGTGCCAAGTTTTGCTGGTTTGATACTACCAAGTGCGTCCTGCAATCTGCCATCCAGAAGCGGGGCAGCTTAATTTTGTTTGCCAGGGAAACGGGCCGTGGGTTTTGTTTGGGGGCATATAGCTGAGAGTGGCCGGCTGGCTCCTGAAAATCCACGCTAGGCAGCATGGTTCCCAGATGCAATGTGGCACCAGTGCCAAGTCGGGCTGGTTTGATGGTGCAAAGTGGCTCCTGCAATCTGCCATCCAGAAGCGAGGCAGCTGATTTTTGTTTGCCAGAGGAAAATTCCGTGGATTGTTTTTGGGGGCATATTGCTGGGAGTGGCCGGCTGGCTCCTTAAAATGCTCGATACGCATGATGGTTCCCAGGCCCAAGGTGTCACCACTACCAAGTCGGCCTGCGGTTTTAGTATCAAGTTCATCCTGCAATTTGCCATCCAGAAGAGGGGCAGTTGAGTTTTGTTTGCCAGAGAAACGGGCCGAGGTTTCTGTTTGGGGACATATGGCTGAGAGTGGCCGGCTGGCCCCTGAATATCCACGATACAGAGCATGGTTCCCAGATCCAAGGTGGCACCAGTGCCAAGTTGGGCTGGTTTGATAGTACCAAGTGTCTCCTGCAATCTGCCATCCAGAAGCAGGGCAGCTTACTTTTGTTTGCCAGAGAAATAGGCCTAGGTTTTTGTTTGGGGGCCTGTGGCTAGGAGTGGCCGGCTGGCTCCTTAGAATCCACGATACGCAGGATGGTTCCCAGACCCAAGGTGGCACCAGTGCCAAGTCGGGCTGGTTTGATAGTACCAAGTGGCTCCTGCAAACTCCATCAAAAAGTTGGCAGGCGTGTTTTGTTTTCCAGGGAACAGCGCCGTTGATTTTGTTTGGGGGCCTGTGGCTAGGAGTGGCCGGCTGGCTCCTTAGAATCCACGATACGCAGGATGGTTCCCAGACCCAAGGTGGCACCAGTGCCAAGTCGGGCTGGTTTGATAGTACCAAGTGGCTCCTGCAATCTGCCATCCAGAAGCGGGGCAGCTGAGTTTTGTTTGCCAGAGAAAAAGGCTGTGGTTTGTGTTTGGGGGCCTATGGCTGGCAGTGGCCGGCTGGCTCCTGAAAATCCACGATACGCAGCATGGTTCCCAGACCCAAGGTGGCACCAGTGCCAAGTGGGGCTCGTTTGACAGTGTCAAGTGCCTCCTGCAATCTCCCATCCAGAAGCGGGGCAGCTGAGTTTTTTTTGCCAGGGAAACGGACCTTTGTTTTTGATTGGGCTCTGTGGCCGAGAGTGGTTGGCTGTCTCCTGACAATCCACAATACGCAGGATGGTTCCCAGACCCAAGGTGGCACCAGTGCCAAGTCGGGCTGGTTTGATAGTACCAAGTGTCTCCTGCAATCTGCCATCCAGAAGCGGGGCAGCTGAGTTTTGTTTGCCAGAGAAAAGGGCCGTGGGTTGTGTTTGGGGGCATATGGCTGGGAGTGGCCACCTGGCTCCTTAAAATGCACGATACGCCGCATGGTTCCCAGATCCAAGGTGGCACCAGTGCCAAGTCAGGCTGTTTTTGTAGTACCCAGTGGCTCCTGCAATTTGCCATCCAGAAGCGGGGCAGTTGAATTTTGTTTGCTAGAGAAAAGGGCTGTGGTTTGTGTTTGGGGGCCTATGGCTGAGAGTGGCCGGCTGGCCCCTGAAAATCAACGATAGGCAGGATGGTTCCCAGATCCAAGGTGGCACCAGTGCCAAGTAAGGCTGGTTGTATGGTTCAAAGTAACTCCTGCAATCTGCCATCCAGAAGCGGGACAGCTGAGTTTTTTTTGCCAGAGAAAAGGTCCATGGTTTCTTTTTGGGGCATACGGCTGGGAATTGCCGGCTGGCTCCTTAAAATGCTCAATACGCAGGATGGTTCCCAGAGCCAAGGTGGCACCACTGCCAAGTCGGGCTCTTTTTGTAGTACCAAGTGCGTCCTGCAATTTGCCATCCAGAAGAGGGGCAGTTGAGTTTTGTTTGCCAGAGAAAAGGGCCGTTGTTTGTGTTTGGGGGCCTGTGGCTGGGAGTGTTCGGCTGGTTCCTGAATATGTACGATACGCAGGATTGTTCCCAGATCCAAGGTGGCAGCAGTGCCATGTTGTGCTGGTGTGATAGTCCCAAGTGGCTCCTGCAATCTGCCATCCAGAAGTGGGGCAGCTGATTTTTGTTTGCCAGAGAAAAGGTCCGTGGTTTGTTTTTGGGGGCATATGGCTGAGAGTGGCCGGCTGGCCCCTGAAAATCCACGATACACAGGATGGTTCCCAGATCCAAGGTGGCACCTGTGCCAAGTCGGGCTGATTTGATAGTACTAAGTAGCTCCTGCAATCTGCCATGCAGAAGCGGGGCAGCTTACTTTTGTTTGCCAGGGAAACGGGCCGAGGTTTGTGTTTGGGGGCCTATGGCTGAGAGTGACCGGCTGGCTCCTGAAAAGCTACAATAGGCAGGATGGTGACCAGACCCATGGTGGCACCAGTGCCAAGTTGGGCTGGTTTGATAGTACCAAGTGGTTCCTGCAATCTGCCATCCAGAAGCAGGGCAGCTGAGTTTTGTTTGCCAGAGAAAAGGGCCTTGGTTTGTGTTTGGGGGCATATGGCTGGGTGTGGCCAGCTGGCTCCTTAAAATGCACGATATGCAACATGGCTCCCAGACCCAAGGTGGCACAAGTGCCAAGTTGGGCTGGTTTGATAGTACCAAGTGGCTCCTGCAATCTTCCATGATCACGTGGAGAAATACTTTCTGGTTTCAGCCTCATGCTCTTTCTTCTCTCCCTCAACTTCTCTATCACCTCTCATCTGGTTCACATGCGCTGTCTTCAAGGTCCACAGGCTACTTTTCACAGAATCTTCTGGCCTGATGAAGTAAGGATGATGAATAGAACAGAGCTGGGATCTATTTTCCAGTTTGGATAAAATGCATTCTGCACACAAATCCAAGGAGAACGGGCTGCCCCGATGCCCAGAAAATCTTTCACTCCTGCTAGTGTTCTACGTCAACCGCAACTTAGTCTGAAAGAAAAGCTTTTTCTCTGAGAGCATCTGAGAGGTTTGCATGAAGCACTGATATCTGACATATGCAATTTTGAATAGGAGAGGAAAAAGAAAATGGCAAGGAGTTTTTAATTTTAGTGGTTTCAATTTTAATTTCCGTGCACTTTTTCAAAACTTGTCAGCTCAAATGCCCATCAACATCTTTTAGTCATCTGTAAGTCAGTATTCATATAAAATGTGCTTCAAATCCAAAGAATTTCAAATTTGCACTCCAAGCTTCTATGCCTAGATTTATGATTTCCTACACATATTAGATGAAAGGAAGGCCTTTTTTACTGTGGGAGTGCTGGAACACTGGAACAGGTTGCCCAGAGAAGTTGTGGGTGTCCCATCCCTGAAAGTATTCAAGGTCACCCTGGACGGGGCTTGGAGCAGCAACAAAGGAGAAGCTTGATGGTAGAGAAACAAAGTTGGACTATAGAAGAAACTCGGATTGAAGTATAGGATCAAGTTTTCTCTCAGCTCTTGGGGTAAATTCAAAGTTGTACAAAATGACATTTATCTGTGCTATTCACTACTGTAACAGAAAGTTTCATGAAAACTGTACAGAAGATAGTAAATTTTAAAAGAGATAAGAATTACAGCATAAAATCCATGGGATAGGTTACAACATGAGACACTCTCTAAGAGAAAATCTCTGTGTTTCAGCACTTCATCGGGGTAAGATTTCATGAAGTGCCAAAGAAGGCGGCAAAATATCATTCGGGACATTATTTACTGGAATTCAGCCTGGCCATTAGTAGGAACTGCCTTTGAACATATCATGTAGATATACCACACACACTTTCCCTTCACTGAAAAATTACTGTTTACAACAAATAAGCAATTGACAATCAAAATTGATTGAAAGCATCTTAAACATGTCAAGTATTTCATTGTAGATGATCTGTGATCCAAATGCTTCTTCCACCTTCGAGAGGGACAGAAGAATTCTTCCATATCATGATGGTTTAAAATTGTATCAACCAATGTTTTCTGCTGAAAAGATATCATCTATTTTTTTCTATTTTTGGAAGAAAATATTCCTAGACATACAACAGGTGAGAACTAAGTAATTTTAAAGAAACAAATGAAATGAAAATATTCTGTAAATAGAATGAAATGAAAAGCTGTGTTTTAAATAGGAGCTAAATATTAAACAGAATTTTTGTACCAGGCATTTGAATTACTGCACCAGCTCTTTTGCCCATCAAGAGAGGCATTTAGCATTTCAGTCTTTTCCAAGGTGTTCATGATCTGCTATGCTGATCTCTGTGTGTGCCTAGGTGTGTGTGGAGGGGGGGGCATATGAAGGGGAGTGTGTATGTTTGCTTTACAATTGTTGTGGCAGATTCATGCCTCAGCTCCACATTTTGTTTTAAAAAGGTCACACCGAGTGGATATGAAGTTTACTATCAACAAGAGATCGATTCCCAAATCATCCATTTGACTCTCCCTTATAAATCATGTGCTTTGTTGCATATTTTATCAAATATACTTTCAAGCCAGATGGAGGAAGGAGGATGTGGGAATCCCTCCACCATCTTGCAACTTTTATGTAAGTAGGTTTTCAAGAAAATCATCATTTCTCTTTTAAATATGTCTGGAACAGGCATGATGGTAGTGTCAACCTGTTGGAGTTTTTGTTGCTGGAAGAAGTTGTACAAAAGGATTGGTTTTTACATTGACCAGTTACTGAATCAAGCGCAGGAATACATTGGAAATTTAGCTGGGGGTTCCTTTTCCCAGCAGACTACTTCTAGAACGAGCTTGTACACTGAAGCTGACTCTTTTGCTCTCTTTTTGTTTCTTTCCTATTTTCTTGGCTTCTTTGCCACTATCTAGACAATTTTGGAACTTTGTTCCCAACTAAAATGGTTTCAATAGTCTGATTGTGATCATACATTTTTACAAGGAATTTTTAAAATCTTTCCTCGAGTCCAGAAAGTCAAGGACTTAGATCTTTTTCTTCCCTTATCAATATTGCCATGAAATTGATAAATAAAGACCAACTCTTTATTTTTGTTTTTAACCCACGTAGATAATTCCCATCCATTAATCCATTTTGTGGACCAATAGCTGCCATTCTGATGGAAGCTGTCACTTCTTAACAATAGGCATTCTGTGACTATGTTGACAGCACTTTGGGTGAAGATCCTAACTGGTCTTAGATATACATAGGGAGAAATTTGCTCAGCCAGTGTCAGTCTTAAGCATGCGTATCAGAAGATCTTTCTAGAGCTGGGAATTTTCCCATGAAAGGGATTCAGTTAGGGAAGAGACACTTGTGCCAGAGTTTTACATTCTTCTTGAACACTGCTTAAGGAACTTAGATGCCATGTCCATTTGGATCTCTGTCTGCACAGAACTTTGTCATGCCAGTGCTTTGAAATGCATCTTGAAGAGAATTCACTAGCACAGAATGAAAGAGAGTGGAAGGGGTTGGTGGGGCTAACCAGGCCCAACCCCCCTGCCTAAACCAGGATACCTAGAGCCTCTTGCCCAGGATTCTATCTGGGTGTACTTTTAATGTCTTCAAAGATCCAGGCTCCACAATCTTTCTGGGCAGTCTGTGCCGTGGTTCAGTCACCCTGACAGTAAAGAAACATTTACTGATGTTCAAAGGCAATCTCCTGTATTTCAGTGTGTGCCCACTGCCTCTTGTCTTTTCCCTCAGCATCACTGAAAAGACACTGATTCCCTCCCCTTTGCACTATTGCTTCCATATGTATGTGTGATGCCATGTAGAGGTATGTCAAAAACCTCCCTGAAGCCCAGGCAGATAATATTCCCTTCATCTACCAGTCAAGTTGATTCATCAGAGGAGTTTAAAGTGATGTTCAGCATGAAATTCCCCTGAAAAATCATGCTAACTACATTATTTGGTCATCTGTCATGTGCCTGGCAAGGATTTCCAGGAAGAGCTGCTTCATCAACTTCCTGGGGATAAAAAAGAGGCTGGCTGGTTTGTACTATGGCGAGTCCTCTTAATTGCCTTTTTTGAAGATGGGTGTCATTTGCTAACATCCACTCTTTAGCCTCTCTTGTCGTCTACATCTTAGCAAAACGCTTTTCCACTATGTCTGGCTAGGAAAAACTGTGCCAGCACAGAAAACATCTCCCATCGTGTTCTAGAAGTTGCACGGATGTCTGCCAAGTGTTTGGCAGGAAGAAAAGAAAAGTTGTCCAAAACAGCTTCCAATCGAATGTTCCTGTGATTGGAAAAGTCAGGAGAGTGCAAAGGTACTGTTTTCTATCAGTTGGCAAGGTGCGCACACAATCCCAGTGTTGTACAGCTTGCTTCTTCACCTTCCCGAAGCTGCCGCTCTCGCCGGCTGCCGGAGCCCAAGAAGCGGCTTCTTCGCGCAAAGACGATTGTGCCGCTCACAGGGCTCTCCTTAGCGCGGCTTCTGCCGAAAGACGCCCGGCAGCGGCTCTTACCTCCGGAGAGCATCCTACCTTCGTCTTTAGCTCCTCTTCTCATCTACACCTCGGCAACAAGCTTCTCCACTATGTCTGGCTAGGAAAAACTGTGCCAGCACAGAAAACATCTCCCATCGTGTTCTAGAAGTTGCACGGATGTCTGCCAAGTGTTTGGCAGGAAGAAAAGAAAAGTTGTCCAAAACAGCTTCCAATCGAATGTTCCTGTGATTGGAAAAGTCAGGAGAGTGCAAAGGTACTGTTTTCTATCAGTTGGCAAGGTGCGCACACAATCCCAGTGTTGTACAGCTTGCTTCTTCACCTTCCCGAAGCTGCCGCTCTCGCCGGCTGCCGGAGCCCAAGAAGCGGCTTCTTCGCGCAAAGACGATTGTGCCGCTCACAGTGCTCTCCTTAGCGCAGCTTCTGCCGAAAGACGCCCGGCAGCGGCTCTTACCTCCGGAGAGCATCCTACCTTCGTCTTTCGCGTCTTTTGTAGTCTACATCTTAGCAAAACGCTTTTCCACTATGTCTGGCTAGGAAAAACTGTGCCAGCACAGAAAACATCTCCCATCGTGTTCTAGAAGTTGCACGGATGTCTGCCAAGTGTTTGGCAGGAAGAAAAGAAAAGTTGTCCAAAACAGCTTCCAATCGAATGTTCCTGTGATTGGAAAAGTCAGGAGAGTGCAAAGGTACTGTTTTCTATCAGTTGGCAAGGTGCGCACACAATCCCAGTGTTGTACAGCTTGCTTCTTCACCTTCCCGAAGCTGCCGCTCTCGCCGGCTGCCGGAGCCCAAGAAGCGGCTTCTTCGCGCAAAGACGATTGTGCCGCTCACAGTGCTCTCCTTAGCGCGGCTTCTGCCGAAAGACGCCCGGCAGCGGCTCTTACCTCCGGAGAGCATCCTACCTTCGTCTTTCGCGTCTTTTGTAGTCTACATCTTAGCAAAACGCTTTTCCACTATGTCTGGCTAGGAAAAACTGTGCCAGCACAGAAAACATCTCCCATCGTGTTCTAGAAGTTGCACGGATGTCTGCCAAGTGTTTGGCAGGAAGAAAAGAAAAGTTGTCCAAAACAGCTTCCAATCGAATGTTCCTGTGATTGGAAAAGTCAGGAGAGTGCAAAGGTACTGTTTTCTATCAGTTGGCAAGGTGCGCACACAATCCCAGTGTTGTACAGCTTGCTTCTTCACCTTCCCGAAGCTGCCGCTCTCGCCGGCTGCCGGAGCCCAAGAAGCGGCTTCTTCGCGCAAAGACGATTGTGCCGCTCACAGTGCTCTCCTTAGCGCGGCTTCTGCCGAAAGACGCCCGGCAGCGGCTCTTACCTCCGGAGAGCATCCTACCTTCGTCTTTCGCGTCTTTTGTAGTCTACATCTTAGCAAAACGCTTTTCCACTATGTCTGGCTAGGAAAAACTGTGCCAGCACAGAAAACATCTCCCATCGTGTTCTAGAAGTTGCACGGATGTCTGCCAAGTGTTTGGCAGGAAGAAAAGAAAAGTTGTCCAAAACAGCTTCCAATCGAATGTTCCTGTGATTGGAAAAGTCAGGAGAGTGCAAAGGTACTGTTTTCTATCAGTTGGCAAGGTGCGCACACAATCCCAGTGTTGTACAGCTTGCTTCTTCACCTTCCCGAAGCTGCCGCTCTCGCCGGCTGCCGGAGCCCAAGAAGCGGCTTCTTCGCGCAAAGACGATTGTGCCGCTCACAGTGCTCTCCTTAGCGCGGCTTCTGCCGAAAGACGCCCGGCAGCGGCTCTTACCTCCGGAGAGCATCCTACCTTCGTCTTTCGCGTCTTTTGTAGTCTACATCTTAGCAAAACGCTTTTCCACTATGTCTGGCTAGGAAAAACTGTGCCAGCACAGAAAACATCTCCCATCGTGTTCTAGAAGTTGCACGGATGTCTGCCAAGTGTTTGGCAGGAAGAAAAGAAAAGTTGTCCAAAACAGCTTCCAATCGAATGTTCCTGTGATTGGAAAAGTCAGGAGAGTGCAAAGATACTGTTTTCTATCAGTTGGCAAGGTGCGCACACAATCCCAGTGTTGTACAGCTTGCTTCTTCACCTTCCCGAAGCTGCCGCTCTCGCCGGCTGCCGGAGCCCAAGAAGCGGCTTCTTCGCGCAAAGACGATTGTGCCGCTCACAGGGCTCTCCTTAGCGCGGCTTCTGCCGAAAGACGCCCGGCAGCGGCTCTTACCTCCGGAGAGCATCCTACCTTCGTCTTTAGCTCCTCTTCTCATCTACACCTCGGCAACAAGCTTCTCCACTATGTCTGGCTAGGAAAAACTGTGCCAGCACAGAAAACATCTCCCATCGTGTTCTAGAAGTTGCACGGATGTCTGCCAAGTGTTTGGCAGGAAGAAAAGAAAAGTTGTCCAAAACAGCTTCCAATCGAATGTTCCTGTGATTGGAAAAGTCAGGAGAGTGCAAAGGTACTGTTTTCTATCAGTTGGCAAGGTGCGCACACAATCCCAGTGTTGTACAGCTTGCTTCTTCACCTTCCCGAAGCTGCCGCTCTCGCCGGCTGCCGGAGCCCAAGAAGCGGCTTCTTCGCGCAAAGACGATTGTGCCGCTCACAGTGCTCTCCTTAGCGCAGCTTCTGCCGAAAGACGCCCGGCAGCGGCTCTTACCTCCGGAGAGCATCCTACCTTCGTCTTTCGCGTCTTTTGTAGTCTACATCTTAGCAAAACGCTTTTCCACTATGTCTGGCTAGGAAAAACTGTGCCAGCACAGAAAACATCTCCCATCGTGTTCTAGAAGTTGCACGGATGTCTGCCAAGTGTTTGGCAGGAAGAAAAGAAAAGTTGTCCAAAACAGCTTCCAATCGAATGTTCCTGTGATTGGAAAAGTCAGGAGAGTGCAAAGGTACTGTTTTCTATCAGTTGGCAAGGTGCGCACACAATCCCAGTGTTGTACAGCTTGCTTCTTCACCTTCCCGAAGCTGCCGCTCTCGCCGGCTGCCGGAGCCCAAGAAGCGGCTTCTTCGCGCAAAGACGATTGTGCCGCTCACAGGGCTCTCCTTAGCGCGGCTTCTGCCGAAAGACGCCCGGCAGCGGCTCTTACCTCCGGAGAGCATCCTACCTTCGTCTTTCGCGTCTTTTGTAGTCTACATCTTAGCAAAACGCTTTTCCACTATGTCTGGCTAGGAAAAACTGTGCCAGCACAGAAAACATCTCCCATCGTGTTCTAGAAGTTGCACGGATGTCTGCCAAGTGTTTGGCAGGAAGAAAAGAAAAGTTGTCCAAAACAGCTTCCAATCGAATGTTCCTGTGATTGGAAAAGTCAGGAGAGTGCAAAGGTACTGTTTTCTATCAGTTGGCAAGGTGCGCACACAATCCCAGTGTTGTACAGCTTGCTTCTTCACCTTCCCGAAGCTGCCGCTCTCGCCGGCTGCCGGAGCCCAAGAAGCGGCTTCTTCGCGCAAAGACGATTGTGCCGCTCACAGTGCTCTCCTTAGCGCGGCTTCTGCCGAAAGACGCCCGGCAGCGGCTCTTACCTCCGGAGAGCATCCTACCTTCGTCTTTCGCGTCTTTTGTAGTCTACATCTTAGCAAAACGCTTTTCCACTATGTCTGGCTAGGAAAAACTGTGCCAGCACAGAAAACATCTCCCATCGTGTTCTAGAAGTTGCACGGATGTCTGCCAAGTGTTTGGCAGGAAGAAAAGAAAAGTTGTCCAAAACAGCTTCCAATCGAATGTTCCTGTGATTGGAAAAGTCAGGAGAGTGCAAAGGTACTGTTTTCTATCAGTTGGCAAGGTGCGCACACAATCCCAGTGTTGTACAGCTTGCTTCTTCACCTTCCCGAAGCTGCCGCTCTCGCCGGCTGCCGGAGCCCAAGAAGCGGCTTCTTCGCGCAAAGACGATTGTGCCGCTCACAGTGCTCTCCTTAGCGCAGCTTCTGCCGAAAGACGCCCGGCAGCGGCTCTTACCTCCTGAGTGTGGCAGCTTCGGGAAGGTGAAGAAGCAAGCTGTACAACACTGGGATTGTGTGCGCACCTTGCCAACTGATAGAAAACAGTACCTTTGCACTCTCCTGACTTTTCCAATCACAGGAACATTCGATTGGAAGCTGTTTTGGACAACTTTTCTTTTCTTCCTCCCAAACACTTGGCAGACATCCGTGCAACTTCTAGAACACGATGGGAGATGTTTTCTGTGCTGGCACAGTTTTTCCTAGCCAGACATAGTGGAAAAGCGTTTTGCTAAGATGTAGACTACAAAAGACGCGAAAGACGAAGGTAGGATGCTCTCCGGAGGTAAGAGCCGCTGCCGGGCGTCTTTCGGCAGAAGCCGCGCTAAGGAGAGCACTGTGAGCGGCACAATCGTCTTTGCGCGAAGAAGCCGCTTCTTGGGCTCCGGCAGCCGGCGAGAGCGGCAGCTTCGGGAAGGTGAAGAAGCAAGCTGTACAACACTGGGATTGTGTGCGCACCTTGCCAACTGATAGAAAACAGTACCTTTGCACTCTCCTGACTTTTCCAATCACAGGAACATTCGATTGGAAGCTGTTTTGGACAACTTTTCTTTTCTTCCTGCCAAACACTTGGCAGACATCCGTGCAACTTCTAGAACACGATGGGAGATGTTTTCTGTGCTGGCACAGTTTTTCCTAGCCAGACATAGTGGAAAAGCGTTTTGCTAAGATGTAGACTACAAAAGACGCGAAAGACGAAGGTAGGATGCTCTCCGGAGGTAAGAGCCGCTGCCGGGCGTCTTTCGGCAGAAGCCGCGCTAAGGAGAGCACTGTGAGCGGCACAATCGTCTTTGCGCGAAGAAGCCGCTTCTTGGGCTCCGGCAGCCGGCGAGAGCGGCAGCTTCGGGAAGGTGAAGAAGCAAGCTGTACAACACTGGGATTGTGTGCGCACCTTGCCAACTGATAGAAAACAGTACCTTTGCACTCTCCTGACTTTTCCAATCACAGGAACATTCGATTGGAAGCTGTTTTGGACAACTTTTCTTTTCTTCCTGCCAAACACTTGGCAGACATCCGTGCAACTTCTAGAACACGATGGGAGATGTTTTCTGTGCTGGCACAGTTTTTCCTAGCCAGACATAGTGGAAAAGCGTTTTGCTAAGATGTAGACTACAAAAGACGCGAAAGACGAAGGTAGGATGCTCTCCGGAGGTAAGAGCCGCTGCCGGGCGTCTTTCGGCAGAAGCCGCGCTAAGGAGAGCACTGTGAGCGGCACAATCGTCTTTGCGCGAAGAAGCCGCTTCTTGGGCTCCGGCAGCCGGCGAGAGCGGCAGCTTCGGGAAGGTGAAGAAGCAAGCTGTACAACACTGGGATTGTGTGCGCACCTTGCCAACTGATAGAAAACAGTACCTTTGCACTCTCCTGACTTTTCCAATCACAGGAACATTCGATTGGAAGCTGTTTTGGACAACTTTTCTTTTCTTCCTGCCAAACACTTGGCAGACATCCGTGCAACTTCTAGAACACGATGGGAGATGTTTTCTGTGCTGGCACAGTTTTTCCTAGCCAGACATAGTGGAAAAGCGTTTTGCTAAGATGTAGACTACAAAAGACGCGAAAGACGAAGGTAGGATGCTCTCCGGAGGTAAGAGCCGCTGCCGGGCGTCTTTCGGCAGAAGCCGCGCTAAGGAGAGCCCTGTGAGCGGCACAATCGTCTTTGCGCGAAGAAGCCGCTTCTTGGGCTCCGGCAGCCGGCGAGAGCGGCAGCTTCGGGAAGGTGAAGAAGCAAGCTGTACAACACTGGGATTGTGTGCGCACCTTGCCAACTGATAGAAAACAGTACCTTTGCACTCTCCTGACTTTTCCAATCACAGGAACATTCGATTGGAAGCTGTTTTGGACAACTTTTCTTTTCTTCCTGCCAAACACTTGGCAGACATCCGTGCAACTTCTAGAACACGATGGGAGATGTTTTCTGTGCTGGCACAGTTTTTCCTAGCCAGACATAGTGGAAAAGCGTTTTGCTAAGATGTAGACTACAAAAGACGCGAAAGACGAAGGTAGGATGCTCTCCGGAGGTAAGAGCCGCTGCCGGGCGTCTTTCGGCAGAAGCCGCGCTAAGGAGAGCACTGTGAGCGGCACAATCGTCTTTGCGCGAAGAAGCCGCTTCTTGGGCTCCGGCAGCCGGCGAGAGCGGCAGCTTCGGGAAGGTGAAGAAGCAAGCTGTACAACACTGGGATTGTGTGCGCACCTTGCCAACTGATAGAAAACAGTACCTTTGCACTCTCCTGACTTTTCCAATCACAGGAACATTCGATTGGAAGCTGTTTTGGACAACTTTTCTTTTCTTCCTGCCAAACACTTGGCAGACATCCGTGCAACTTCTAGAACACGATGGGAGATGTTTTCTGTGCTGGCACAGTTTTTCCTAGCCAGACATAGTGGAAAAGCGTTTTGCTAAGATGTAGACTACAAAAGACGCGAAAGACGAAGGTAGGATGCTCTCCGGAGGTAAGAGCCGCTGCCGGGCGTCTTTCGGCAGAAGCCGCGCTAAGGAGAGCACTGTGAGCGGCACAATCGTCTTTGCGCGAAGAAGCCGCTTCTTGGGCTCCGGCAGCCGGCGAGAGCGGCAGCTTCGGGAAGGTGAAGAAGCAAGCTGTACAACACTGGGATTGTGTGCGCACCTTGCCAACTGATAGAAAACAGTACCTTTGCACTCTCCTGACTTTTCCAATCACAGGAACATTCGATTGGAAGCTGTTTTGGACAACTTTTCTTTTCTTCCTGCCAAACACTTGGCAGACATCCGTGCAACTTCTAGAACACGATGGGAGATGTTTTCTGTGCTGGCACAGTTTTTCCTAGCCAGACATAGTGGAAAAGCGTTTTGCTAAGATGTAGACTACAAAAGACGCGAAAGACGAAGGTAGGATGCTCTCCGGAGGTAAGAGCCGCTGCCGGGCGTCTTTCGGCAGAAGCCGCGCTAAGGAGAGCACTGTGAGCGGCACAATCGTCTTTGCGCGAAGAAGCCGCTTCTTGGGCTCCGGCAGCCGGCGAGAGCGGCAGCTTCGGGAAGGTGAAGAAGCAAGCTGTACAACACTGGGATTGTGTGCGCACCTTGCCAACTGATAGAAAACAGTACCTTTGCACTCTCCTGACTTTTCCAATCACAGGAACATTCGATTGGAAGCTGTTTTGGACAACTTTTCTTTTCTTCCTGCCAAACACTTGGCAGACATCCGTGCAACTTCTAGAACACGATGGGAGATGTTTTCTGTGCTGGCACAGTTTTTCCTAGCCAGACATAGTGGAAAAGCGTTTTGCTAAGATGTAGACTACAAAAGACGCGAAAGACGAAGGTAGGATGCTCTCCGGAGGTAAGAGCCGCTGCCGGGCGTCTTTCGGCAGAAGCCGCGCTAAGGAGAGCACTGTGAGCGGCACAATCGTCTTTGCGCGAAGAAGCCGCTTCTTGGGCTCCGGCAGCCGGCGAGAGCGGCAGCTTCGGGAAGGTGAAGAAGCAAGCTGTACAACACTGGGATTGTGTGCGCACCTTGCCAACTGATAGAAAACAGTACCTTTGCACTCTCCTGACTTTTCCAATCACAGGAACATTCGATTGGAAGCTGTTTTGGACAACTTTTCTTTTCTTCCTGCCAAACACTTGGCAGACATCCGTGCAACTTCTAGAACACGATGGGAGATGTTTTCTGTGCTGGCACAGTTTTTCCTAGCCAGACATAGTGGAAAAGCGTTTTGCTAAGATGTAGACTACAAAAGACGCGAAAGACGAAGGTAGGATGCTCTCCGGAGGTAAGAGCCGCTGCCGGGCGTCTTTCGGCAGAAGCCGCGCTAAGGAGAGCACTGTGAGCGGCACAATCGTCTTTGCGCGAAGAAGCCGCTTCTTGGGCTCCGGCAGCCGGCGAGAGCGGCAGCTTCGGGAAGGTGAAGAAGCAAGCTGTACAACACTGGGATTGTGTGCGCACCTTGCCAACTGATAGAAAACAGTACCTTTGCACTCTCCTGACGTTTCCAATCACAGGAACATTCGATTGGAAGCTGTTTTGGACAACTTTTCTTCCTGCCAAACACTTGGCAGACATCCGTGCAACTTCTAGAACACGATGGGAGATGTTTTCTGTGCTGGCACAGTTTTTCCTAGCCAGACATAGTGGAAAAGCTTTTTGCCGAGGTGTAGATGAGAAGAGGAGCTAAAGACGAAGGTAGGATGCTCTCCGGAGGTAAGAGCCGCTGCCGGGCGTCTTTCGGCAGAAGCCGCGCTAAGGAGAGCCCTGTGAGCGGCACAATCGTCTTTGCGCGAAGAAGCCGCTTCTTGGGCTCCGGCAGCCGGCGAGAGCGGCAGCTTCGGGAAGGTGAAGAAGCAAGCTGTACAACACTGGGATTGTGTGCGCACCTTGCCAACTGATAGAAAACAGTACCTTTGCACTCTCCTGACTTTTCCAATCACAGGAACATTCGATTGGAAGCTGTTTTGGACAACTTTTCTTTTCTTCCTGCCAAACACTTGGCAGACATCCGTGCAACTTCTAGAACACGATGGGAGATGTTTTCTGTGCTGGCACAGTTTTTCCTAGCCAGACATAGTGGAAAAGCGTTTTGCTAAGATGTAGACGACAAGAGAGGCTAAAGAGTGGATGTTAGCAAATGACACCCATCTTCAAAAAAGGCAATTAAGAGGACTCGCCATAGTACAAACCAGCCAGCCTCTTTTTTATCCCCAGGAAGTTGATGAAGCAGCTCTTCCTGGAAATCCTTGCCAGGCACATGACAGATGACCAAATAATGTAGTTAGCATGATTTTTCAGGGGAATTTCATGCTGAACATCACTTTAAACTCCTCTGATGAATCAACTTGACTGGTAGATGAAGGGAATATTATCTGCCTGGGCTTCAGGGAGGTTTTTGACATACCTCTACATGGCATCACACATACATATGGAAGCAATAGTGCAAAGGGGAGGGAATCAGTGTCTTTTCAGTGATGCTGAGGGAAAAGACAAGAGGCAGTGGGCACACACTGAAATACAGGAGATTGCCTTTGAACATCAGTAAATGTTTCTTTACTGTCAGGGTGACTGAACCACGGCACAGACTGCCCAGAAAGATTGTGGAGCCTGGATCTTTGAAGACATTAAAAGTACACCCAGATAGAATCCTGGGCAAGAGGCTCTAGGTATCCTGGTTTAGGCAGGGGGGTTGGGCCTGGTTAGCCCCACCAACCCCTTCCACTCTCTTTCATTCTGTGCTAGTGAATTCTCTTCAAGATGCATTTCAAAGCACTGGCATGACAAAGTTCTGTGCAGACAGAGATCCAAATGGACATGGCATCTAAGTTCCTTAAGCAGTGTTCAAGAAGAATGTAAAACTCTGGCACAAGTGTCTCTTCCCTAACTGAATCCCTTTCATGGGAAAATTCCCAGCTCTAGAAAGATCTTCTGATACGCATGCTTAAGACTGACACTGGCTGAGCAAATTTCTCCCTATGTATATCTAAGACCAGTTAGGATCTTCACCCAAAGTGCTGTCAACATAGTCACAGAATGCCTATTGTTAAGAAGTGACAGCTTCCATCAGAATGGCAGCTATTGGTCCACAAAATGGATTAATGGATGGGAATTATCTACGTGGGTTAAAAACAAAAATAAAGAGTTGGTCTTTATTTATCAATTTCATGGCAATATTGATAAGGGAAGAAAAAGATCTAAGTCCTTGACTTTCTGGACTCGAGGAAAGATTTTAAAAATTCCTTGTAAAAATGTATGATCACAATCAGACTATTGAAACCATTTTAGTTGGGAACAAAGTTCCAAAATTGTCTAGATAGTGGCAAAGAAGCCAAGAAAATAGGAAAGAAACAAAAAGAGAGCAAAAGAGTCAGCTTCAGTGTACAAGCTCGTTCTAGAAGTAGTCTGCTGGGAAAAGGAACCCCCAGCTAAATTTCCAATGTATTCCTGCGCTTGATTCAGTAACTGGTCAATGTAAAAACCAATCCTTTTGTACAACTTCTTCCAGCAACAAAAACTCCAACAGGTTGACACTACCATCATGCCTGTTCCAGACATATTTAAAAGAGAAATGATGATTTTCTTGAAAACCTACTTACATAAAAGTTGCAAGATGGTGGAGGGATTCCCACATCCTCCTTCCTCCATCTGGCTTGAAAGTATATTTGATAAAATATGCAACAAAGCACATGATTTATAAGGGAGAGTCAAATGGATGATTTGGGAATCGATCTCTTGTTGATAGTAAACTTCATATCCACTCGGTGTGACCTTTTTAAAACAAAATGTGGAGCTGAGGCATGAATCTGCCACAACAATTGTAAAGCAAACATACACACTCCCCTTCATATGCCCCCCCCTCCACACACACCTAGGCACACACAGAGATCAGCATAGCAGATCATGAACACCTTGGAAAAGACTGAAATGCTAAATGCCTCTCTTGATGGGCAAAAGAGCTGGTGCAGTAATTCAAATGCCTGGTACAAAAATTCTGTTTAATATTTAGCTCCTATTTAAAACACAGCTTTTCATTTCATTCTATTTACAGAATATTTTCATTTCATTTGTTTCTTTAAAATTACTTAGTTCTCACCTGTTGTATGTCTAGGAATATTTTCTTCCAAAAATAGAAAAAAATAGATGATATCTTTTCAGCAGAAAACATTGGTTGATACAATTTTAAACCATCATGATATGGAAGAATTCTTCTGTCCCTCTCGAAGGTGGAAGAAGCATTTGGATCACAGATCATCTACAATGAAATACTTGACATGTTTAAGATGCTTTCAATCAATTTTGATTGTCAATTGCTTATTTGTTGTAAACAGTAATTTTTCAGTGAAGGGAAAGTGTGTGTGGTATATCTACATGATATGTTCAAAGGCAGTTCCTACTAATGGCCAGGCTGAATTCCAGTAAATAATGTCCCGAATGATATTTTGCCGCCTTCTTTGGCACTTCATGAAATCTTACCCCGATGAAGTGCTGAAACACAGAGATTTTCTCTTAGAGAGTGTCTCATGTTGTAACCTATCCCATGGATTTTATGCTGTAATTCTTATCTCTTTTAAAATTTACTATCTTCTGTACAGTTTTCATGAAACTTTCTGTTACAGTAGTGAATAGCACAGATAAATGTCATTTTGTACAACTTTGAATTTACCCCAAGAGCTGAGAGAAAACTTGATCCTATACTTCAATCCGAGTTTCTTCTATAGTCCAACTTTGTTTCTCTACCATCAAGCTTCTCCTTTGTTGCTGCTCCAAGCCCCGTCCAGGGTGACCTTGAATACTTTCAGGGATGGGACACCCACAACTTCTCTGGGCAACCTGTTCCAGTGTTCCAGCACTCCCACAGTAAAAAAGGCCTTCCTTTCATCTAATATGTGTAGGAAATCATAAATCTAGGCATAGAAGCTTGGAGTGCAAATTTGAAATTCTTTGGATTTGAAGCACATTTTATATGAATACTGACTTACAGATGACTAAAAGATGTTGATGGGCATTTGAGCTGACAAGTTTTGAAAAAGTGCACGGAAATTAAAATTGAAACCACTAAAATTAAAAACTCCTTGCCATTTTCTTTTTCCTCTCCTATTCAAAATTGCATATGTCAGATATCAGTGCTTCATGCAAACCTCTCAGATGCTCTCAGAGAAAAAGCTTTTCTTTCAGACTAAGTTGCGGTTGACGTAGAACACTAGCAGGAGTGAAAGATTTTCTGGGCATCGGGGCAGCCCGTTCTCCTTGGATTTGTGTGCAGAATGCATTTTATCCAAACTGGAAAATAGATCCCAGCTCTGTTCTATTCATCATCCTTACTTCATCAGGCCAGAAGATTCTGTGAAAAGTAGCCTGTGGACCTTGAAGACAGCGCATGTGAACCAGATGAGAGGTGATAGAGAAGTTGAGGGAGAGAAGAAAGAGCATGAGGCTGAAACCAGAAAGTATTTCTCCACGTGATCATGGAAGATTGCAGGAGCCACTTGGTACTATCAAACCAGCCCAACTTGGCACTTGTGCCACCTTGGGTCTGGGAGCCATGTTGCATATCGTGCATTTTAAGGAGCCAGCTGGCCACACCCAGCCATATGCCCCCAAACACAAACCAAGGCCCTTTTCTCTGGCAAACAAAACTCAACTGCCCTGCTTCTGGATGGCAGATTGCAGGAACCACTTGGTACTATCAAACCAGCCCAACTTGGCACTGGTGCCACCATGGGTCTGGTCACCATCCTGCCTATTGTAGCTTTTCAGGAGCCAGCCGGTCACTCTCAGCCATAGGCCCCCAAACACAAACCTCGGCCCGTTTCCCTGGCAAACAAAAGTAAGCTGCCCCGCTTCTGCATGGCAGATTGCAGGAGCTACTTAGTACTATCAAATCAGCCCGACTTGGCACAGGTGCCACCTTGGATCTGGGAACCATCCTGTGTATCGTGGATTTTCAGGGGCCAGCCGGCCACTCTCAGCCATATGCCCCCAAAAACAAACCACGGACCTTTTCTCTGGCAAACAAAAATCAGCTGCCCCACTTCTGGATGGCAGATTGCAGGAGCCACTTGGGACTATCACACCAGCACAACATGGCACTGCTGCCACCTTGGATCTGGGAACAATCCTGCGTATCGTACATATTCAGGAACCAGCCGAACACTCCCAGCCACAGGCCCCCAAACACAAACAACGGCCCTTTTCTCTGGCAAACAAAACTCAACTGCCCCTCTTCTGGATGGCAAATTGCAGGACGCACTTGGTACTACAAAAAGAGCCCGACTTGGCAGTGGTGCCACCTTGGCTCTGGGAACCATCCTGCGTATCGAGCATTTTAAGGAGCCAGCCGGCAATTCCCAGCCGTATGCCCCAAAAAGAAACCATGGACCTTTTCTCTGGCAAAAAAAACTCAGCTGTCCCGCTTCTGGATGGCAGATTGCAGGAGTTACTTTGAACCATACAACCAGCCTTACTTGGCACTGGTGCCACCTTGGATCTGGGAACCATCCTGCCTATCGTTGATTTTCAGGGGCCAGCCGGCCACTCTCAGCCATAGGCCCCCAAACACAAACCACAGCCCTTTTCTCTAGCAAACAAAATTCAACTGCCCCGCTTCTGGATGGCAAATTGCAGGAGCCACTGGGTACTACAAAAACAGCCTGACTTGGCACTGGTGCCACCTTGCGTCTGGTTACCATGCGGCGTATCGTGCATTTTAAGGAGCCAGGTGGCCACTCCCAGCCATATGCCCCCAAACACAACCCACGGCCCTTTTCTCTGGCAAACAAAACTCAGCTGCCCCGCTTCTGGATGGCAGATTGCAGGAGACACTTGGTACTATCAAACCAGCCCGACTTGGCACTGGTGCCACCTTGGGTCTGGGAACCATCCTGCGTATTGTGGATTGTCAGGAGACAGCCAACCACTCTCGGCCACAGAGCCCAATCAAAAACAAAGGTCCGTTTCCCTGGCAAAAAAAACTCAGCTGCCCCGCTTCTGGATGGGAGATTGCAGGAGGCACTTGACACTGTCAAACGAGCCCGACTTGGCACTGGTGCCACCTTGGGTCTGGGAACCATGCTGCGTATCGTGGATTTTCAGGAGCCAGCCGGCCACTGCCAGCCACAGGCCCCCAAACACAAACCACAGCCTTTTTCTCTGGCAAACAAAACTCAGCTGCCCCGCTTCTGGATGGCAGATTGCAGGAGCCACTTGGTACTATCAAACCAGCCGGACTTGGCACTGGTGCCACCTTGGGTCTGGGAACCATCCTGCCTATCGTGGATTTTAAGGAGCCAGCCGGCTACTCCCAGCCACAGGCCCCCAACAAAAACCACGGCCCTTTTTTCTCGCAAACAAAACTTAGCTGCCTCACTTCTGGATGGCAGATTGCAGGAGCCACTTGGTGTAATCAAACCAGCCCGACTTGGCACTGGTGCCACCTTGGGTCTGGGAACCATCCTGCGTATCGTGGATTCTAAGGAGCCAGCCGGCCACTCCCAGCCACAGGCCCCCAAACAAAATCAACGGCGCTGTTCCCTGGAAAACAAAACACGCCTGCCAACTTTTTGATGGAGTTTGCAGGAGCCACTTGGTACTATCAAACCAGCCCGACTTGGCACTGGTGCCACCTTGGGTCTGGGAACCATCCTGCGTATCGTGGATTCTAAGGAGCCAGCCGGCCACTCCTAGCCACAGGCCCCCAAACAAAAACCTAGGCCTATTTCTCTGGCAAACAAAAGTAAGCTGCCCTGCTTCTGGATGGCAGATTGCAGGAGACACTTGGTACTATCAAACCAGCCCAACTTGGCACTGGTGCCACCTTGGATCTGGGAACCATGCTCTGTATCGTGGATATTCAGGGGCCAGCCGGCCACTCTCAGCCATATGCCCCCAAAAACAAACCACGGACCTTTTCTCTGGCAAACAAAACTCAACTGCCCCACTTCTGGATGGCAGATTGCAGGAGCCACTTGGGACTATCACACCAGCACAACATGGCACTGCTGCCACCTTGGATCTGGGAACAATCCTGCGTATCGTACATATTCAGGAACCAGCCGAACACTCCCAGCCACAGGCCCCCAAACACAAACAACGGCCCTTTTCTCTGGCAAACAAAACTCAACTGCCCCTCTTCTGGATGGCAAATTGCAGGACGCACTTGGTACTACAAAAAGAGCCCGACTTGGCAGTGGTGCCACCTTGGCTCTGGGAACCATCCTGCGTATCGAGCATTTTAAGGAGCCAGCCGGCAATTCCCAGCCGTATGCCCCAAAAAGAAACCATGGACCTTTTCTCTGGCAAAAAAAACTCAGCTGTCCCGCTTCTGGATGGCAGATTGCAGGAGTTACTTTGAACCATACAACCAGCCTTACTTGGCACTGGTGCCACCTTGGATCTGGGAACCATCCTGCCTATCGTTGATTTTCAGGGGCCAGCCGGCCACTCTCAGCCATAGGCCCCCAAACACAAACCACAGCCCTTTTCTCTAGCAAACAAAATTCAACTGCCCCGCTTCTGGATGGCAAATTGCAGGAGCCACTGGGTACTACAAAAACAGCCTGACTTGGCACTGGTGCCACCTTGCGTCTGGTTACCATGCGGCGTATCGTGCATTTTAAGGAGCCAGGTGGCCACTCCCAGCCATATGCCCCCAAACACAACCCACGGCCCTTTTCTCTGGCAAACAAAACTCAGCTGCCCTGCTTCTGGATGGCAGATTGCAGGAGACACTTGGTACTATCAAACCAGCCCGACTTGGCACTGGTGCCACCTTGGGTCTGGGAACCATCCTGCGTATTGTGGATTGTCAGGAGACAGCCAACCACTCTCGGCCACAGAGCCCAATCAAAAACAAAGGTCCGTTTCCCTGGCAAAAAAAACTCAGCTGCCCCGCTTCTGGATGGGAGATTGCAGGAGGCACTTGACACTGTCAAACGAGCCCCACTTGGCACTGGTGCCACCTTGGGTCTGGGAACCATGCTGCGTATCGTGGATTTTCAGGAGCCAGCCGGCCACTGCCAGCCACAGGCCCCCAAACACAAACCACAGCCTTTTTCTCTGGCAAACAAAACTCAGCTGCCCCGCTTCTGGATGGCAGATTGCAGGAGCCACTTGGTACTATCAAACCAGCCCGACTTGGCACTGGTGCCACCTTGGGTCTGGGAACCATCCTGCCTATCGTGGATTTTAAGGAGCCAGCCGGCTACTCCCAGCCACAGGCCCCCAACAAAAACCACGGCCCTTTTTTCTCGCAAACAAAACTTAGCTGCCTCACTTCTGGATGGCAGATTGCAGGAGCCACTTGGTGTAATCAAACCAGCCCGACTTGGCACTGGTGCCACCTTGGGTCTGGGAACCATCCTGCGTATCGTGGATTCTAAGGAGCCAGCCGGCCACTCCCAGCCACAGGCCCCCAAACAAAATCAACGGCGCTGTTCCCTGGAAAACAAAACACGCCTGCCAACTTTTTGATGGAGTTTGCAGGAGCCACTTGGTACTATCAAACCAGCCCGACTTGGCACTGGTGCCACCTTGGGTCTGGGAACCATCCTGCGTATCGTGGATTCTAAGGAGCCAGCCGGCCACTCCTAGCCACAGGCCCCCAAACAAAAACCTAGGCCTATTTCTCTGGCAAACAAAAGTAAGCTGCCCTGCTTCTGGATGGCAGATTGCAGGAGACACTTGGTACTATCAAACCAGCCCAACTTGGCACTGGTGCCACCTTGGATCTGGGAACCATGCTCTGTATCGTGGATATTCAGGGGCCAGCCGGCCACTCTCAGCCATATGTCCCCAAACAGAAACCTCGGCCCGTTTCTCTGGCAAACAAAACTCAACTGCCCCTCTTCTGGATGGCAAATTGCAGGATGAACTTGATACTAAAACCGCAGGCCGACTTGGTAGTGGTGACACCTTGGGCCTGGGAACCATCATGCGTATCGAGCATTTTAAGGAGCCAGCCGGCCACTCCCAGCAATATGCCCCCAAAAACAATCCACGGAATTTTCCTCTGGCAAACAAAAATCAGCTGCCTCGCTTCTGGATGGCAGATTGCAGGAGCCACTTTGCACCATCAAACCAGCCCGACTTGGCACTGGTGCCACATTGCATCTGGGAACCATGCTGCCTAGCGTGGATTTTCAGGAGCCAGCCGGCCACTCTCAGCTATATGCCCCCAAACAAAACCCACGGCCCGTTTCCCTGGCAAACAAAATTAAGCTGCCCCGCTTCTGGATGGCAGATTGCAGGACGCACTTGGTAGTATCAAACCAGCAAAACTTGGCACTGGTGCCACCTTGGGTCTGGGAACCATCCTGCGTATCGTGGGTTCAAAGGAGCCAGCCGGTCACTCCCAGCCACAGGCCCCCAAATACAAACAATGTCGCTTTTCCCTGGAAAACAAAACTCGCCTGCCAACTTTTTGATGGCAGATTGCAGGAGCCACTTGGTACTATCAAACCAGCCCAACTTGGCACTGGTGCCACCATGGGTCTGGTAACCATCCTGCCTATTGTAGCTTTCCAGGAGCCAGCCGGACACTCCCAGCCATAGGTCCCCAGTCACAAACCTCGGCCCGTTTCCCTGGCAAACAAAAGTAAGCTACCCCGCTTCTGGATGGCAGATTGCAGGAGCCACTTGGTACTATCAAACCAGCCCAACTTGGCACTGGTGCCACCTTGGGTCTGGGAACCATGCTGCGTAACACAGATTCTAAGGCGCCAGTCGGCCACTACGAGCCACAAGCCCCCAAACACAAACAACGGCGCTATTCTCTGGCAAACAAAACTCAACTGCCCCTCTTCTGGATGGCAAATTGCAGGACGCACTTGGTACTATAAAAACAGCCCGACTTGGCACTGGTGCCCCCTTGGGTCTGGGAACCATCCTGCGTATCGATCTTTTTAATGAGACAGCCGGCCACTCCCAGCCATATGCCCCCAAACACAACCCACGGCCCTTTTCTCTGGCAAACAAAACTCAACTGCACCGCTTCTGGATGGCAGATTGCAGGAGCCACTTGGTACTATCAAACCAGCCCGACTTGGCACTGGTGCCACCTTGGGTCTGGGAACCATCCTGCGTATTGTGGGTTGTCAGGAGCCAGCCGAACACTCTCGGCCACAGACCCCAATTAAAAACAACGGCCCGTTTCACAGGCAAACAAAACTCAGCTGCCCCGCTTCTGGATGGGAGATTGCAGGAGGCACTTGGTGTAATCAAACCAGCCCGACTTGGCACTGGTGCCACCTTGGGTCTGGGAACCATCCTGCGTATCGTGGATTCTAAGGAGCCAGCCGGCCACTCCTAGCCACAGGCCCCCAAACAAAAACCTAGGCCTATTTCTCTGGCAAACAAAAGTAAGCTGCCCTGCTTCTGGATGGCAGATTGCAGGAGACACTTGGTACTATCAAACCAGCCCGACTTGGCACTGGTGCCACCTTGGATCTGGGAACCATGCTCTGTATCGTGGATATTCAGGGGCCAGCCGGCCACTCTCAGCCATATGTCCCCAAACAGAAACCTCGGCCCGTTTCTCTGGCAAACAAAACTCAACTGCCCCTCTTCTGGATGGCAAATTGCAGGATGAACTTGATACTAAAACCGCAGGCCGACTTGGTAGTGGTGACACCTTGGGCCTGGGAACCATCATGCGTATCGAGCATTTTAAGGAGCCAGCCGGCCACTCCCAGCAATATGCCCCCAAAAACAATCCACGGAATTTTCCTCTGGCAAACAAAAATCAGCTGCCTCGCTTCTGGATGGCAGATTGCAGGAGCCACTTTGCACCATCAAACCAGCCCGACTTGGCACTGGTGCCACATTGCATCTGGGAACCATGCTGCCTAGCGTGGATTTTCAGGAGCCAGCCGGCCACTCTCAGCTATATGCCCCCAAACAAAACCCACGGCCCGTTTCCCTGGCAAACAAAATTAAGCTGCCCCGCTTCTGGATGGCAGATTGCAGGACGCACTTGGTACTATCAAACCAGCAAAACTTGGCACTGGTGCCACCTTGGGTCTGGGAACCATCCTGCGTATCGTGGGTTCAAAGGAGCCAGCCGGTCACTCCCAGCCACAGGCCCCCAAATACAAACAATGTCGCTTTTCCCTGGAAAACAAAACTCGCCTGCCAACTTTTTGATGGCAGATTGCAGGAGCCACTTGGTACTATCAAACCAGCCCAACTTGGCACTGGTGCCACCATGGGTCTGGTCACCATCCTGCCTATCGTAGCTTTCCAGGAGCCAGCCGGTCACTCCCAGCCATAGGTCCCCAGTCACAAACCTCGGCCCGTTTCCCTGGCAAACAAAAGTAAGCTACCCCGCTTCTGGATGGCAGATTGCATGAGCCACTTGGTACTATCAAACCAGCCCAACTTGGCACTGGTGCCACCTTGGGTCTGGGAACCATGCTGCGTAACACAGATTCTAAGGCGCCAGTCGGCCACTACGAGCCACAAGCCCCCAAACACAAACAACGGCGCTATTCTCTGGCAAACAAAACTCAACTGCCCCTCTTCTGGATGGCAAATTGCAGGACGCACTTGGTACTATAAAAACAGCCCGACTTGGCACTGGTGCCCTCTTGGGTCTGGGAACCATCCTGCGTATCGATCTTTTTAATGAGACAGCCGGCCACTCCCAGCCATATGCCCCCAAACACAACCCACGGCCCTTTTCTCTGGCAAACAAAACTCAACTGCACCGCTTCTGGATGGCAGATTGCAGGAGCCACTTGGTACTATCAAACCAGCCCGACTTGGCACTGGTGCCACCTTGGGTCTGGGAACCATCCTGCGTATTGTGGGTTATCAGGAGCCAGCCGAACACTCTCGGCCACAGACCCCAATTAAAAACAACGGCCCGTTTCACAGGCAAACAAAACTCAGCTGCCCCGCTTCTGGATGGGAGATTGCAGGAGCCACTGGGTACTATAAAACCAGCCCTACTTGGCACTGATGCCACCTTGGGTCTGGGAACCATGCTGCGTATCATGGATTTTCAGGAGCCAGCCGGCCACTGCCAGCCACAGGCCCCGAAACACAAAAAACAGCCTTTTTCTCTGGCAAACAAAATTCAGCTGCCCCGCTTCTGGATGGCAGATTGCAGGAACCACTTGGTACTAACAAACCAGCCCGACTTGGCACTGATGCCACCTTGGGTCTGGGAACCATCCTGCGTATCGTGGATTCTAAGGAGCCAGCTGGCCACTCCCAGCCACAGGCCCCAAAACACACACAACGGTGCTTTTCCCTGGAAAACAAAACTCGCCTGCCAAACTTTTGATGGCAGATTGCAGGAGCCACTTGGTATTATCAAACCAGCCCAACTTGGCACTGGTGCCACCATGGGTCTGGTCACCATCCTGCCTATCGTAGCTTTTCAGGAGCCAGCCAGCCACCCCCAGCCAGAGGCCCCCAGACAAATATTTCGGCCCGTTTCCCTGGCAAACAAAAGTAAGCTGCCCTGCTTCTGGATGGCAGATTGCAGGAGCCACTTGGTACCATCAAACCAGCCCAACTTGGCACTGGTGCCAACTCAGGTCTGGGAACCATGCTGCGTATCGTGGGTTCTAAGGAGCCAGCTGGCCACTCCCAGCCACAGGCACCCAAACACAAACAACGGCGCTTTTCCCTGGAAAACAAAACTCGCCTGCCAACTTTTTGATGGCAGATTGCAGGAGCCACTTGGTACTATCAAACCAGCCCAACTTGGCACTGGTGCCACCATGGGTCTGGTCACCATCCTGCCTATCGTAGCTTTTCAGGAGCCAGCCGGTCACTCCCAGCCATAGGCCCCCAGACACAAACCTCGGCCCGTTTCCCTGGCAAACAAAAGTAAGCTGCCCCGCTTCTGCATGGCAGATTGCAGGAGCTACTTAGTACTATCAAACCAGCCCGACTTGGCACTGGTGACACCTCTGGTCTGGGAACCATCCTGCCTATCGTGGATTTTCAGGGGCCAGCCGGCCACTCTCAGCCATATGCCCCAAAAACAAACCACGGCCCTTTTCTCTGGCAAACAAAACTCAACTGCCCCTCTTCTGGATGGCAAATTTTAGGACGCACTTTGTACTACGAAAACCGCCCGACGTGGCACTGGTGCCACCTTGTGTCAGGGAACCATCCTGCATATCGAGCTTTTTAAGGAGCCAGCCGGCCACGCCCAGCCATACACCCCCAAAGACAAACCACGGACCATATCTCTTGGAAACAAAAATCCGCTGCCCCGCGTCTGGATGGCAGATTGCAGGAGCCACTTTGCACCATCAAACTAGCCCGACTTGGCACTGGTGCCACCTTGGGTCTGGGAACAATCCTGCATATCGTGGATTCTAAGGAGCCAGCCGGCCACTCCCAGCCACAGGCCCCCAAACAAAAACAACGGCGCTTTTCCCTGGAAAACAAAATTCGCCTGCCAGCATTTTGATGGCAGATTGCAGGAGCCACTTGGTACGTTCAAATCATCCCAACTTGGCACTGGTGCCACTATGGGTCTGGGAACCATCCTGCCTATTGTAGCATTTCAGGAGCCAGCCGGTCACTCCCAGCCATAGGCCCCCAGACACAAACCTCGGACCGTTTCCCTGGCAAACAAAATTAAGCTGCCCCGATTCTGGATGGCAGATTGCAGGAGCCACTTGGTTGTGTCAAACCAGCCCGACTTGGCACTGGTGCCACCTTGGGTCTGGGAACCATCCTGCGTAACGTGGATTCTAAGCAGCCACCCGGCCACTCTGAGCCACAGGCCCCCAAACACAAACAACGGCGCTTTTCCCTGGAAAACAAAACTCGCCTGCCAACTTTTTGATGGCAGACTGCAGGAGCCACTTGGTACTATCAAACCAGCCCAACTTGGCACTGGTGCCACCTCTGGTCTGGGAACCATCCTGCCTATCGTAGCTTTTCAGGAGCCAGCCGGTCACTCCCAGCCATAGACCCCCAGACACAAACCTCGGCCCGTTTCCCTGGAAAACAAAAGTAAGTTACCCCGATTCTGGATGGCAGATTGCAGGAGCCACTTGGTACTATCAAATCAGCCCAACTTGGCACTGGTGCCACCCTGGGTCTGGTAAACATCCTGCCTATCGTAGCTTTTCAGGAGCCAGCCGGTCACTCCCTGCCATAGGCCCCCGGACACAAACCTCGGCCCGTTTCCCTGGCAAACAAAAGTAAGCTGCCCCGCTTTTGGATGGCAGATTGCTGGATGCACTTGGTACTTACAAACCAGCCCGACTTGGCCCTGGTGCCACCTTGGCTCTGGGAACCATGCTGCGTAACGTAGATTCTACGAGGACAGGCGGCCACTCCCAGCCACAGGCCTCTAAACAAAAACAACGGCGCTTTTCCCTGGAAAACAAAACTCGCCTGCCAACTTCTTGATGGCAGATTGCAGGAGCCACTTGGTACTATCAAACCAGCCCAACTTGGCACTGGGGCCACCATGGGTCTGGTCACCATCCTGCCTATCGTAGCTTTTCAGGAGCCAGCCGCTCACTCCCAGCCATAGGCCCCCAGACAAATACCTCGGCACGTTTCCCTGGCAAACAAAAGTAGGCTGCCCCGCTTCTGGATGGCAAATTGCAGGACGCACTTGGTACTACGAAAACAGCCCGACTTGGCACTGATGCCACCTTGGGTCAGGGAACAATCCTGTGTATAGAGCTTTTTAAGGAGCCAGCCGGCCACGTCCAGTCATATACCCCCAAAAAAAAAACCACGGAACTTTTCTCCAGCAAACAAAAATCCGCTGCCCCGCGTCTGGATGGCAGATTGCAGGAGCTATTTAGTATTATCAAAGCAGCCCGACTTGGCACTGGTGGCACCATGAGTCTGGTAACCATCCTGCCTATCGTAGCTTTTCAGTAGTCAGCCGGTCACTCCCAGCCATAGGGCCCCAGACAAATACCTCGGCCCGTTTCCCTGGGAAACAAAAGTAAGCTGTCCCGCTTCTGGATGGCAGATTGCAGGGGCCACTTGGTACTATCAAACCAGCCCAACTTGTTCCCAGACCCAAGGTGGCACCAGTGCCAAGTGGGGCTGGTTTGATGGTGCAACGTGGCTCCTGCAATCTGCCATCCAAAAGCGGGGCAGCTTACTTTTGTTTGCCAGGGAAACGGGCCGAGGTTTGTGTCTGGGGGTCTATGGCTGGGAGTGACCGGCTGGCTCCTGAAAAGCTACGATAGGCAGGATGGTTCCCAGACCAGAGGTGGCACCAGTGCCAAGTTGGGCTGGTTTGATAGTACCAAGTGGCTCCTGCAATCTGCCATCAAAAAGTTGGCAGGCGAGTTTTGTTTTCCAGGGAAAAGCGCCGTAGTTTTTGTTTGGGGGCCTGTGGCTCAGAGTGGCCGGGTGGCTGCTTAGAACCCACGATACGCAGGATGGTTCCCAGACCCAAGGTGGCACCAGTGCCAAGTCGGGCTGGTTTGACACAACCAAGTGGCTCCTGCAATCTGCCATCCAGAATCGGGGCAGCTTAATTTTGTTTGCCAGGGAAACGGTCCGAGGTTTGTGTCTGGGGGCCTATGGCTGGGAGTGACCGGCTGGCTCCTGAAATGCTACAATAGGCAGGATGGTTCCCAGACCCATGGTGGCACCAGTGCCAAGTTGGGATGATTTGATAGTACCAAGTGGCTCCTGCAATCTGCCATCAAAATTTGGCAGGCGAATTTTGTTTTCCAGGGAAAAGCGCCGTTGTTTGTGTTTGGGGGCCTGTGGCTGGGAGTGGCCGGCTGGCTCCTTAGAATCCACGATATGCAGGATTGTTCCCAGACCCAAGGTGGCACCAGTGCCAAGTCGGGCTGGTTTGATGGTGCAAAGTGGCTCCTGCAATCTGCCATACAGATGCGGGGCAGCGGATTTTTGTTTCCAAGAGAAATGGTCCGTGGTTTGTTTTTGGGGGTTTATGGCTGGGCGTGGCCGGCTGGCTCCTTAAAAAGCTCGATATGCAGGATGGTTCCCTGACACAAGGTGGCACCAGTGCCACGTCGGGCGGTTTTCGTAGTACAAAGTGCGTCCTAAAATTTGCCATCCAGAAGAGGGGCAGTTGAGTTTTGTTTGCCAGAGAAAAGGGCCGTGGTTTGTTTTTGGGGGCATATGGCTGAGAGTGGCCGGCTGGCTCCTGAAAAGCTACGATAGGCAGGATGTTTACCAGACCCATGGTGGCACCAGTGCCAAGTTGGGCTGATTTGATAGTACCAAGTGGCTCCTGCAATCTGCCATCCAGAATCGGGGTAGCTTACTTTTGTTTTCCAGGGAAACGGGCCGAGGTTTGTGTCTGGGGGTCTATGGTTGGGAGTGGCCGGCTGGCTCCTTAGAAACCACGATACGCAGCATGGTTCCCAGACAAGAGGTGCCACCAGTGCCAAGTTGGGCTGGTTTGATACTACCAAGTGGTTCCTGCAATCTGCCATCCAGAAGCGGGGCAGCTTACTTTTTTTTGCCAGGGAAACGGATCGTTGTTTGTGTTTGGGGGCCTATGGCTGGGACTGACCGGCTGGCTCCATAAAATCCACGATAAGCAGCATTGTTCCCAGACCAGAGGTGGCACCAGTGCCAAGTCGGGCTGGTTTGATAGTACCAAGTGGCTCCTGCAATCTGCCATCCAGAAGCGGGGCAGCTTACTTTTGTTTGCCAGGGAAACGGGCCGAGGTTTGTGTCTCGGGGCCTATGGCAGGCAGTGACCGGCTGGCTCCTGAAAGCTACGATAGGCAGGATGGTGACCAGACCCATGGTGGCACCAGTGCCAAGTTGGGCTGGTTTGATAGTACCAAGTGGCTCCTGCAATCTGCCATCAAGAAGTTGGCAGGCGAGTTTTGTTTTCCAGGGAAAAGCGCCGTTGTTTGTGTTTGGGGGCCTGTGGTTGGGAGTGGCCGGCTGGCTCCTTAGAAACCACGATACGCAGGATGGTTCCCAGACCAGAGGTGGCACCAGTGCCAAGTCGGGCTGGTTTGATAGTACCAAGTGGCTCCTGCAATCTGCCATCCAGAAGCGGGGCAGCTTACTTTTGTTTGCCACGGAAACGGGCCGTTGTTTGTGTTTGGGGGCCTGTGGCTGGGAGTGGCCGACTGGCTCCTTAGAATCCACGATACGCAGGATGGTTCCCAGACCAGAGGTGGCACCAGTGCCAAGTCGGGCTGGTTTGATAGTACCAAGTGGCTCCTGCAATCTGCCATCCAGAAGCGGGGCAGCTTAATTTTCTTTGCCAGGGAAACGGGCCGAGCTTTGTGTCTGGGGGCCTATGGCTGGGAGTGACCGGCTGGCTCCTGAAAAGTTACGATAGGAAGGATGGTGACCAGACCCATGGTGGCACCAGTGCCAAGTTGGGCTGATTTGATAGTACCAAGTGGCTCCTGCAATCTGCCATCAAAACGTTGGTAGGCGAGTTTTGTTTTCCAGGGAAAAGCGCCGTTGTTTGTGTTTGGGGGCCTGTGGCTGGGAGTGGCCGGCTGGCTCCTTAGAATCCACGATACGCAGGATGGTTCCCAGACTTGTCGTGGCACCAGTGCCAAGTCGGGCTGGTTTGATAGTACCAAGTGGATCCTGCAATCTGCCATCCAGAAGCGGGGCAGCTTACTTTTGTTTGCCAGGGAAACGGGCCGAGGTTTTTGTCTGGGGGCCTATGGCTGGGAGTGACCGGCTGGCTCCTGAAAAGCTACGATAGGCAGGATGGTGACCAGACCCATGGTGGCAGCAGTGCCAAGTTGGGCTGGTTTGATAGTACCAAGTGGCTCCTGCAATCTGCCATCAAAAAGTTGGCAGGCGAGTTTTGTTTTCCAGGGAAAAGCGCCGTTGTTTGTGTTTGGGTGCCTGTGGTGGGAGTGGCCGGCTGGCTCTTTAGAATCCACGATACGCAGGATGGTTCCCAGACCAGTGGTGGCACCAGTGCCAAGTCGGGCGGGTTTGATAGTAACAAGTGCGTCCTACAATCTGCCATCCAGAAGCAGGGCAGCTTACTTTTGTTTTCCAGGGAAACGGGCCGAGGTTTTTGTCTGGGGGCCTATGGCTGGGAGTGACCGGCTGGCTCGTGAAAAGCTACGATAGGCAGGATGGTGACCAGACCCATGGCGGCACCAGTGCCAAGTTGGGCTGGTTTGATAGTACCAAGTGGCTCCTGCAATCTTCCATGATCACGTGGAGAAATACTTTCTGGTTTCAGCCTCTTGCTCTTTCTTCTCTCCCTCAACTTCTCTATCACCTCTCATCTGGTTCACATGCGCTGTCTTCAAGGTCCACAGGCTACTTTTCACAGAATCTTCTGGCCTGATGAAGTAAGAATGATGAATAGAACAGAGCTGGGATCTATTTTCCAGTTTGGATAAAATGCATTCTGCACACAAATCCAAGGAGAACGGGCTGCCCCGATGCCCAGAAAATCTTTCACTCCTGCTAGTGTTCTACGTCAACCGCAACTTAGTCTGAAAGAAAAGCTTTTTCTCTGAGAGCATCTGAGAGGTTTGCATGAAGCACTGATATCTGACATATGCAATTTTGAATAGGAGAGGAAAAAGAAAATGGCAAGGAGTTTTTAATTTTAGTGGTTTCAATTTTAATTTCCGTGCACTTTTTCAAAACTTGTCAGCTCAAATGCCCATCAACATCTTTTAGTCATCTGTAAGTCAGTATTCATATAAAATGTGCTTCAAATCCAAAGAATTTCAAATTTGCACTCCAAGCTTCTATGCCTAGATTTATGATTTCCTACACATATTAGATGAAAGGAAGGCCTTTTTTACTGTGGGAGTGCTGGAACACTGGAACAGGTTGCCCAGAGAAGTTGTGGGTGTCCCATCCCTGAAAGTATTCAAGGTCACCCTGGACGGGGCTTGGAGCAGCAACAAAGGAGAAGCTTGATGGTAGAGAAACAAAGTTGGACTATAGAAGAAACTCGGATTGAAGTATAGGATCAAGTTTTCTCTCAGCTCTTGGGGTAAATTCAAAGTTGTACAAAATGACATTTATCTGTGCTATTCACTACTGTAACAGAAAGTTTCATGAAAACTGTACAGAAGATAGTAAATTTTAAAAGAGATAAGAATTACAGCATAAAATCCATGGGATAGGTTACAACATGAGACACTCTCTAAGAGAAAATCTCTGTGTTTCAGCACTTCATCGGGGTAAGATTTCATGAAGTGCCAAAGAAGGCGGCAAAATATCATTCGGGACATTATTTACTGGAATTCAGCCTGGCCATTAGTAGGAACTGCCTTTGAACATATCATGTAGATATACCACACACACTTTCCCTTCACTGAAAAATTACTGTTTACAACAAATAAGCAATTGACAATCAAAATTGATTGAAAGCATCTTAAACATGTCAAGTATTTCATTGTAGATGATCTGTGATCCAAATGCTTCTTCCACCTTCGAGAGGGACAGAAGAATTCTTCCATATCATGATGGTTTAAAATTGTATCAACCAATGTTTTCTGCTGAAAAGATATCATCTATTTTTTTCTATTTTTGGAAGAAAATATTCCTAGACATACAACAGGTGAGAACTAAGTAATTTTAAAGAAACAAATGAAATGAAAATATTCTGTAAATAGAATGAAATGAAAAGCTGTGTTTTAAATAGGAGCTAAATATTAAACAGAATTTTTGTACCAGGCATTTGAATTACTGCACCAGCTCTTTTGCCCATCAAGAGAGGCATTTAGCATTTCAGTCTTTTCCAAGGTGTTCATGATCTGCTATGCTGATCTCTGTGTGTGCCTAGGTGTGTGTGGAGGGGGGGGCATATGAAGGGGAGTGTGTATGTTTGCTTTACAATTGTTGTGGCAGATTCATGCCTCAGCTCCACATTTTGTTTTAAAAAGGTCACACCGAGTGGATATGAAGTTTACTATCAACAAGAGATCGATTCCCAAATCATCCATTTGACTCTCCCTTATAAATCATGTGCTTTGTTGCATATTTTATCAAATATACTTTCAAGCCAGATGGAGGAAGGAGGATGTGGGAATCCCTCCACCATCTTGCAACTTTTATGTAAGTAGGTTTTCAAGAAAATCATCATTTCTCTTTTAAATATGTCTGGAACAGGCATGATGGTAGTGTCAACCTGTTGGAGTTTTTGTTGCTGGAAGAAGTTGTACAAAAGGATTGGTTTTTACATTGACCAGTTACTGAATCAAGCGCAGGAATACATTGGAAATTTAGCTGGGGGTTCCTTTTCCCAGCAGACTACTTCTAGAACGAGCTTGTACACTGAAGCTGACTCTTTTGCTCTCTTTTTGTTTCTTTCCTATTTTCTTGGCTTCTTTGCCACTATCTAGACAATTTTGGAACTTTGTTCCCAACTAAAATGGTTTCAATAGTCTGATTGTGATCATACATTTTTACAAGGAATTTTTAAAATCTTTCCTCGAGTCCAGAAAGTCAAGGACTTAGATCTTTTTCTTCCCTTATCAATATTGCCATGAAATTGATAAATAAAGACCAACTCTTTATTTTTGTTTTTAACCCACGTAGATAATTCCCATCCATTAATCCATTTTGTGGACCAATAGCTGCCATTCTGATGGAAGCTGTCACTTCTTAACAATAGGCATTCTGTGACTATGTTGACAGCACTTTGGGTGAAGATCCTAACTGGTCTTAGATATACATAGGGAGAAATTTGCTCAGCCAGTGTCAGTCTTAAGCATGCGTATCAGAAGATCTTTCTAGAGCTGGGAATTTTCCCATGAAAGGGATTCAGTTAGGGAAGAGACACTTGTGCCAGAGTTTTACATTCTTCTTGAACACTGCTTAAGGAACTTAGATGCCATGTCCATTTGGATCTCTGTCTGCACAGAACTTTGTCATGCCAGCGCTTTGAAATGCATCTTGAAGAGAATTCACTAGCACAGAATGAAAGAGAGTGGAAGGGGTTGGTGGGGCTAACCAGGCCCAACCCCCCTGCCTAAACCAGGATACCTAGAGCCTCTTGCCCAGGATTCTATCTGGGTGTACTTTTAATGTCTTCAAAGATCCAGGCTCCACAATCTTTCTGGGCAGTCTGTGCCGTGGTTCAGTCACCCTGACAGTAAAGAAACATTTACTGATGTTCAAAGGCAATCTCCTGTATTTCAGTGTGTGCCCACTGCCTCTTGTCTTTTCCCTCAGCATCACTGAAAAGACACTGATTCCCTCCCCTTTGCACTATTGCTTCCATATGTATGTGTGATGCCATGTAGAGGTATGTCAAAAACCTCCCTGAAGCCCAGGCAGATAATATTCCCTTCATCTACCAGTCAAGTTGATTCATCAGAGGAGTTTAAAGTGATGTTCAGCATGAAATTCCCCTGAAAAATCATGCTAACTACATTATTTGGTCATCTGTCATGTGCCTGGCAAGGATTTCCAGGAAGAGCTGCTTCATCAACTTCCTGGGGATAAAAAAGAGGCTGGCTGGTTTGTACTATGGCGAGTCCTCTTAATTGCCTTTTTTGAAGATGGGTGTCATTTGCTAACATCCACTCTTTAGCCTCTCTTGTCGTCTACATCTTAGCAAAACGCTTTTCCACTATGTCTGGCTAGGAAAAACTGTGCCAGCACAGAAAACATCTCCCATCGTGTTCTAGAAGTTGCACGGATGTCTGCCAAGTGTTTGGCAGGAAGAAAAGAAAAGTTGTCCAAAACAGCTTCCAATCGAATGTTCCTGTGATTGGAAAAGTCAGGAGAGTGCAAAGGTACTGTTTTCTATCAGTTGGCAAGGTGCGCACACAATCCCAGTGTTGTACAGCTTGCTTCTTCACCTTCCCGAAGCTGCCGCTCTCGCCGGCTGCCGGAGCCCAAGAAGCGGTTTCTTCGCGCAAAGACGATTGTGCCGCTCACAGGGCTCTCCTTAGCGCGGCTTCTGCCGAAAGACGCCCGGCAGCGGCTCTTACCTCCGGAGAGCATCCTACCTTCGTCTTTAGCTCCTCTTCTCATCTACACCTCGGCAAAAAGCTTTTCCACTATGTCTGGCTAGGAAAAACTGTGCCAGCACAGAAAACATCTCCCATCGTGTTCTAGAAGTTGCACGGATGTCTGCCAAGTGTTTGGCAGGAAGAAAAGAAAAGTTGTCCAAAACAGCTTCCAATCGAATGTTCCTGTGATTGGAAAAGTCAGGAGAGTGCAAAGGTACTGTTTTCTATCAGTTGGCAAGGTGCGCACACAATCCCAGTGTTGTACAGCTTGCTTCTTCACCTTACCGAAGCTGCCGCTCTCGCCGGCTGCCGGAGCCCAAGAAGCGGCTTCTTCGCGCAAAGACGATTGTGCCGCTCACAGGGCTCTCCTTAGCGCGGCTTCTGCCGAAAGACGCCCGGCAGCGGCTCTTACCTCCGGAGAGCATCCTACCTTCGTCTTTCGCGTCTTTTCTAGTCTACATCTTAGCAAAACGCTTTTCCACTATGTCTGGCTAGGAAAAACCGTGCCAGCACAGAAAACATCTCCCATCGTTTTCTAGAAGTTGCACGGATGTCTGCCAAGTGTTTGGGAGGAAGAAAAGAAAAGTTGTCCAAAACAGCTTCCAATCGAATGTTCATGTGATTGGAAAAGTCAGGAGTGCAAAGGTACTGTTTTCTATCAGTTGGCAAGGTGCGCACACAATCCCAGTGTTGTACAGCTTGCTTCTTCACCTTCCCGAAGCTGCCACTCTCAGGAGGTAAGAGCCGCTGCCGGGCGTCTTTCGGCAGAAGCCGCGCTAAGGAGAGCACTGTGAGCGGCACAATCGTCTTTGCGCGAAGAAGCCGCTTCTTCGGCTCCGGCAGCCGGCGAGAGCGGCAGCTTCGGGAAGGTGAAGAAGCAAGCTGTACAACACTGGGATTGTGTGCGCACCTTGCCAACTGATAGAAAACAGTACCTTTGCACTCTCCTGACTTTTCCAATCACAGGAACATTTGTTTGGAAGCGTTTTGGACAACTTTTCTTTTCTTCCTGCCAAACACTTGGCAGACATCCGTGCAACTTCTAGAACACGATGGGAGATGTTTTCTGTGCTGGCACAGTTTTTCCTAGCCAGACATAGTGGAAAAGCGTTTTGCTAAGATGTAGACTACAAAAGACGCGAAAGACGAAGGTAGGATGCTCTCCGGAGGTAAGAGCCGCTGCCGGGCGTCTTTCGGCAGAAGCCGCGCTAAGGAGAGCCCTGTGAGCGGCACAACCGTCTTTGCGCGAAGAAGCCGCTTCTTGGGCTCCGGCAGCCGGCGAGAGCGGCAGCTTCGGGAAGGTGAAGAAGCAAGCTGTACAACACTGGGATTGTGTGCGCACCTTGCCAACTGATAGAAAACAGTACCTTTGCACTCTCCTGACTTTTCCAATCACAGGAACATTCGATTGGAAGCTGTTTTGGACAACTTTTCTTTTCTTCCTGCCAAACACTTGGCAGACATCCGTGCAACTTCTAGAACACGATGGGAGATGTTTTCTGTGCTGGCACAGTTTTTCCTAGCCAGACATAGTGGAAAAGCGTTTTGCTAAGATGTAGACTACAAAAGACGCGAAAGACGAAGGTAGGATGCTCTCCGGAGGTAAGAGCCGCTGCCGGGTGTCTTTCGGCAGAAGCCGCGCTAAGCAGAGGCCTGTGAGCGGCACAATCGTCTTTGCGCGAAGAAGCCGCTTCTTCGGCTCCGGCAGCCGGCGAGAGCGGCAGCTTCGGGAAGGTGAAGAAGCAAGCTGTACAACACTGGGATTGTGTGCGCACCTTGCCAACTGATAGAAAACAGTACCTTTGCACTCTCCTGACTTTTCCAATCACAGGAACATTCGATTGGAAGCTGTTTTGGACAACTTTTCTTTTCTTCCTCCCAAACACTTGGCAGACATCCGTGCAACTTCTAGAACACGATGGGAGATGTTTTCTGTGCTGGCACAGTTTTTCCTAGCCAGACATAGTGGAAAAGCTTTTTGCCGAGGTGTAGATGAGAAGAGGAGCTAAAGACGAAGGTAGGATGCTCTCCGGAGGTAAGAGCCGCTGCCGGGCGTCTTTCGGCAGAAGCCGCGCTAAGGAGAGCACTGTGAGCGGCACAATCGTCTTTGCGCGAAGAAGCCGCTTCTTGGGCTCCGGCAGCCGGCGAGAGCGGCAGCTTCGGGAAGGTGAAGAAGCAAGCTGTACAACACTGGGATTGTGTGCGCACCTTGCCAACTGATAGAAAACAGTACCTTTGCACTCTCCTGACTTTTCCAATCACAGGAACATTCGATTGGAAGCTGTTTTGGACAACTTTTCTTTTCTTCCTGCCAAACACTTGGCAGACATCCGTGCTACATCTAGAACACGATGGGAGATGTTTTCTGTACTGGCACAGTTTTTCCTAGCCAGACATAGTGGAAAAGCTTTTTGCCGAGGTGTAGATGAGAAGAGGAGCTAAAGACGAAGGTAGGATGCTCTCCGGAGGTAAGAGCCGCTGCCGGGCGTCTTTCGGCAGAAGCCGCGCTAAGGAGAGCCCTGTGAGAGGCACAATCGTCTTTGCGCGAAGAAGCCGCTTCTTGGGCTCCGGCAGCCGGCGAGAGCGGCAGCTTCGGGAAGGTGAAGAAGCAAGCTGTACAACACTGGGATTGTGTGCGCACCTTGCCAACTGATAGAAAACAGTACCTTTGCACTCTCCTGACTTTTCCAATCACAGGAACATTCGATTGGAAGCTGTTTTGGACAACTTTTCTTTTCTTCCTGCCAAACACTTGGCAGACATCCGTGCAACGTCTAGAACACGATGGGAGATGTTTTCTGTGCTGGCACAGTTTTTCCTAGCCAGACATAGTGGAAAAGCTTTTTGCCGAGGTGTAGATGAGAAGAGGAGCTAAAGACGAAGGTAGGATGCTCTCCGGAGGTAAGAGCCGCTGCCGGGCGTCTTTCGGCAGAAGCCGCGCTAAGGAGAGCACTGTGAGCGGCACAATCGTCTTTGCGCGAAGAAGCCGCTTCTTGGGCTCCGGCAGCAGGCGAGAGCGGCAGCTTCGGGAAGGTGAAGAAGCAAGCTGTACAACACTGGGATTGTGTGCGCACCTTGCCAACTGATAGAAAACAGTACTTTGCACTCTCCTGACTTTTCCAATCACAGGAACATTCGATTGGAAGCTGTTTTGGACAACTTTTCTTTTCTTCCTGCCAAACACTTGGCAGACATCCGTGAAACTTCTAGAACACGATGGGAGATGTTTTCTGTGCTGGCACAGTTTTTCCTAGCCAGACATAGTGGAAAAGCGTTTTGCTAAGATGTAGACGACAAGAGAGGCTAAAGAGTGGATGTTAGCAAATGACACCCATCTTCAAAAAAGGCAATTAAGAGGACTCGCCATAGTACAAACCAGCCAGCCTCTTTTTTATCCCCAGGAAGTTGATGAAGCAGCTCTTCCTGGAAATCCTTGCCAGGCACATGACAGATGACCAAATAATGTAGTTAGCATGATTTTTCAGGGGAATTTCATGCTGAACATCACTTTAAACTCCTCTGATGAATCAACTTGACTGGTAGATGAAGGGAATATTTTCTGCCTGGGCTTCAGGGAGGTTTTTGACATACCTCTACATGGCATCACACATACATATGGAAGCAATAGTGCAAAGGGGAGGGAATCAGTGTCTTTTCAGTGATGCTGAGGGAAAAGACAAGAGGCAGTGGGCACACACTGAAATACAGGAGATTGCCTTTGAACATCAGTAAATGTTTCTTTACTGTCAGGGTGACTGAACCACGGCACAGACTGCCCAGAAAGATTGTGGAGCCTGGATCTTTGAAGACATTAAAAGTACACCCAGATAGAATCCTGGGCAAGAGGCTCTAGGTATCCTGGTTTAGGCAGGGGGGTTGGGCCTGGTTAGCCCCACCAACCCCTTCCACTCTCTTTCATTCTGTGCTAGTGAATTCTCTTCAAGATGCATTTCAAAGCACTGGCATGACAAAGTTCTGTGCAGACAGAGATCCAAATGGACATGGCATCTAAGTTCCTTAAGCAGTGTTCAAGAAGAATGTAAAACTCTGGCACAAGTGTCTCTTCCCTAACTGAATCCCTTTCATGGGAAAATTCCCAGCTCTAGAAAGATCTTCTGATACGCATGCTTAAGACTGACACTGGCTGAGCAAATTTCTCCCTATGTATATCTAAGACCAGTTAGGATCTTCACCCAAAGTGCTGTCAACATAGTCACAGAATGCCTATTGTTAAGAAGTGACAGCTTCCATCAGAATGGCAGCTATTGGTCCACAAAATGGATTAATGGATGGGAATTATCTACGTGGGTTAAAAACAAAAATAAAGAGTTGGTCTTTATTTATCAATTTCATGGCAATATTGATAAGGGAAGAAAAAGATCTAAGTCCTTGACTTTCTGGACTCGAGGAAAGATTTTAAAAATTCCTTGTAAAAATGTATGATCACAATCAGACTATTGAAACCATTTTAGTTGGGAACAAAGTTCCAAAATTGTCTAGATAGTGGCAAAGAAGCCAAGAAAATAGGAAAGAAACAAAAAGAGAGCAAAAGAGTCAGCTTCAGTGTACAAGCTCGTTCTAGAAGTAGTCTGCTGGGAAAAGGAACCCCCAGCTAAATTTCCAATGTATTCCTGCGCTTGATTCAGTAACTGGTCAATGTAAAAACCAATCCTTTTGTACAACTTCTTCCAGCAACAAAAACTCCAACAGGTTGACACTACCATCATGCCTGTTCCAGACATATTTAAAAGAGAAATGATGATTTTCTTGAAAACCTACTTACATAAAAGTTGCAAGATGGTGGAGGGATTCCCACATCCTCCTTCCTCCATCTGGCTTGAAAGTATATTTGATAAAATATGCAACAAAGCACATGATTTATAAGGGAGAGTCAAATGGATGATTTGGGAATCGATCTCTTGTTGATAGTAAACTTCATATCCACTCGGTGTGACCTTTTTAAAACAAAATGTGGAGCTGAGGCATGAATCTGCCACAACAATTGTAAAGCAAACATACACACTCCCCTTCATATGCCCCCCCCTCCACACACACCTAGGCACACACAGAGATCAGCATAGCAGATCATGAACACCTTGGAAAAGACTGAAATGCTAAATGCCTCTCTTGATGGGCAAAAGAGCTGGTGCAGTAATTCAAATGCCTGGTACAAAAATTCTGTTTAATATTTAGCTCCTATTTAAAACACAGCTTTTCATTTCATTCTATTTACAGAATATTTTCATTTCATTTGTTTCTTTAAAATTACTTAGTTCTCACCTGTTGTATGTCTAGGAATATTTTCTTCCAAAAATAGAAAAAAATAGATGATATCTTTTCAGCAGAAAACATTGGTTGATACAATTTTAAACCATCATGATATGGAAGAATTCTTCTGTCCCTCTCGAAGGTGGAAGAAGCATTTGGATCACAGATCATCTACAATGAAATACTTGACATGTTTAAGATGCTTTCAATCAATTTTGATTGTCAATTGCTTATTTGTTGTAAACAGTAATTTTTCAGTGAAGGGAAAGTGTGTGTGGTATATCTACATGATATGTTCAAAGGCAGTTCCTACTAATGGCCAGGCTGAATTCCAGTAAATAATGTCCCGAATGATATTTTGCCGCCTTCTTTGGCACTTCATGAAATCTTACCCCGATGAAGTGCTGAAACACAGAGATTTTCTCTTAGAGAGTGTCTCATGTTGTAACCTATCCCATGGATTTTATGCTGTAATTCTTATCTCTTTTAAAATTTACTATCTTCTGTACAGTTTTCATGAAACTTTCTGTTACAGTAGTGAATAGCACAGATAAATGTCATTTTGTACAACTTTGAATTTACCCCAAGAGCTGAGAGAAAACTTGATCCTATACTTCAATCCGAGTTTCTTCTATAGTCCAACTTTGTTTCTCTACCATCAAGCTTCTCCTTTGTTGCTGCTCCAAGCCCCGTCCAGGGTGACCTTGAATACTTTCAGGGATGGGACACCCACAACTTCTCTGGGCAACCTGTTCCAGTGTTCCAGCACTCCCACAGTAAAAAAGGCCTTCCTTTCATCTAATATGTGTAGGAAATCATAAATCTAGGCATAGAAGCTTGGAGTGCAAATTTGAAATTCTTTGGATTTGAAGCACATTTTATATGAATACTGACTTACAGATGACTAAAAGATGTTGATGGGCATTTGAGCTGACAAGTTTTGAAAAAGTGCACGGAAATTAAAATTGAAACCACTAAAATTAAAAACTCCTTGCCATTTTCTTTTTCCTCTCCTATTCAAAATTGCATATGTCAGATATCAGTGCTTCATGCAAACCTCTCAGATGCTCTCAGAGAAAAAGCTTTTCTTTCAGACTAAGTTGCGGTTGACGTAGAACACTAGCAGGAGTGAAAGATTTTCTGGGCATCGGGGCAGCCCGTTCTCCTTGGATTTGTGTGCAGAATGCATTTTATCCAAACTGGAAAATAGATCCCAGCTCTGTTCTATTCATCATCCTTACTTCATCAGGCCAGAAGATTCTGTGAAAAGTAGCCTGTGGACCTTGAAGACAGCGCATGTGAACCAGATGAGAGGTGATAGAGAAGTTGAGGGAGAGAAGAAAGAGCATGAGGCTGAAACCAGAAAGTATTTCTCCACGTGATCATGGAAGATTGCAGGAGCCACTTGGTACTATCAAACCAGCCCAACTTGGCACTTGTGCCACCTTGGGTCTGGGAGCCATGTTGCATATCGTGCATTTTAAGGAGCCAGCTGGCCACACCCAGCCATATGCCCCCAAAAACAAACCAAGGCCCTTTTCTCTGGCAAACAAAACTCAGCTGCCCTGCTTCTGGATGGCAGATTGCAGGAACCACTTGGTACTATCAAACCAGCCCAACTTGGCACTGGTGCCACCATGGGTCTGGTCACCATCCTGCCTATTGTAGCTTTTCAGGAGCCAGCCGGTCACTCTCAGCCATAGGCCCCCAAACACAAACCTCGGCCCGTTTCCCTGGCAAACAAAAGTAAGCTGCCCCGCTTCTGCATGGCAGATTGCAGGAGCTACTTAGTACTATCAAATCAGCCCGACTTGGCACAGGTGCCACCTTGGATCTGGGAACCATCCTGTGTATCGTGGATTTTCAGGGGCCAGCCGGCCACTCTCAGCCATATGCCCCCAAAAACAAACCACGGACCTTTTCTCTGGCAAACAAAAATCAGCTGCCCCACTTCTGGATGGCAGATTGCAGGAGCCACTTGGGACTATCACACCAGCACAACATGGCACTGCTGCCACCTTGGATCTGGGAACAATCCTGCGTATCGTACATATTCAGGAACCAGCCGAACACTCCCAGCCACAGGCCCCCAAACACAAACAACGGCCCTTTTCTCTGGCAAACAAAACTCAACTGCCCCTCTTCTGGATGGCAAATTGCAGGACGCACTTGGTACTACAAAAAGAGCCCGACTTGGCAGTGGTGCCACCTTGGCTCTGGGAACCATCCTGTGTATCGAGCATTTTAAGGAGCCAGCCGGCAATTCCCAGCCGTATGCCCCAAAAAGAAACCATGGACCTTTTCTCTGGCAAAAAAAACTCAGCTGTCCCGCTTCTGGATGGCAGATTGCAGGAGTTACTTTGAACCATACAACCAGCCTTACTTGGCACTGGTGCCACCTTGGATCTGGGAACCATCCTGCCTATCGTTGATTTTCAGGGGCCAGCCGGCCACTCTCAGCCATAGGCCCCCAAACACAAACCACAGCCCTTTTCTCTAGCAAACAAAATTCAACTGCCCCGCTTCTGGATGGCAAATTGCAGGAGCCACTGGGTACTACAAAAACAGCCTGACTTGGCACTGGTGCCACCTTGCGTCTGGTTACCATGCGGCGTATCGTGCATTTTAAGGAGCCAGGTGGCCACTCCCAGCCATATGCCCCCAAACACAACCCACGGCCCTTTTCTCTGGCAAACAAAACTCAGCTGCCCCGCTTCTGGATGGCAGATTGCAGGAGACACTTGGTACTATCAAACCAGCCCGACTTGGCACTGGTGCCACCTTGGGTCTGGGAACCATCCTGCGTATTGTGGATTGTCAGGAGACAGCCGACCACTCTCGGCCACAGAGCCCAATCAAAAACAAAGGTCCGTTTCCCTGGCAAAAAAAACTCAGCTGCCCCGCTTCTGGATGGCAGATTGCAGGAGCCACTTGGTACTATCAAACCAGCCCGACTTGGCACTGGTGCCACCTTGGGTCTGGGAACCATCCTGCCTATCGTGGATTTTAAGGAGCCAGCCGGCTACTCCCAGCCACAGGCCCCCAACAAAAACCACGGCCCTTTTTTCTCGCAAACAAAACTTAGCTGCCTCACTTCTGGATGGCAAATTGCAGGAGCCACTTGGTGTAATCAAACCAGCCCGACTTGGCACTGGTGCCACCTTGGGTCTGGGAACCATCCTGCGTATCGTGGATTCTAAGGAGCCAGCCGGCCACTCCCAGCCACAGGCCCCCAAACAAAATCAACGGCGCTGTTCCCTGGAAAACAAAACACGCCTGCCAACTTTTTGATGGAGTTTGCAGGAGCCACTTGGTACTATCAAACCAGCCCGACTTGGCACTGGTGCCACTTTGGGTCTGGGAAACATCCTGCGTATCGTGGATTCTTAGGAGCCAGCCGGCCACTCCTAGCCACAGGCCCCCAAACAAAAACCTAGGCCTATTTCTCTGGCAAACAAAAGTAAGCTGCCCCGCTTCTGGATGGCAGATTGCAGGAGCCACTTTGCACCATCAAACTGGCCCGACTTGTCACTGGTGCCACCTCAGGTCTGGGAACCCTCCTGCGTATCGTGGATTCCAATTAGCAAGACGGCCACTCCCAGCCACAGGCCCCCAAACACAAACAATGGCGCTTTTCCCTGGAAAACAAAACTCGCCTGCCAACTTTTTGATGGCAGATTGCAGGAGCCACTTGGTACTATCAAACCAGCCCAACTTGGCACTGCTGACACCATGGGTCTGGTCACCTTCCTGCCTATCGTAGCTTTTCAGGAGCCAGCCGGTCACTCCCAGCCATAGGCCCCCAGACACAAAGCTCGGCCCGTTTCCCTGGCAAACAAAAGTAAGCTGCCCCGCTTCTGGATGGCAGATTTCAGGATCCACTTGTTATTATCAAACCAGCCCGACTTGGTACTGGTGCCACCTCTGGTCTGGGAACCATCCTGCGTATCGTGGATTCTAAGGAGCCAGCCGGCCACTCCCAGCCACAGGCCCCCAAAAAAAAACATCGGCGCTTTTCCCTGGAAAACAAAACTCGCCTGCCAACATTTTGATGGCAGATTGCAGGAACCACTTGGTACTATCAAACCAGCCCAACTTGGCACTGGTGCCACCTTGGGTCTGGGAACCATCCGGCGTATCGTGTGTTTAAAGGAGCCAGCCGGCCACTCCAGCCACAGGCCCGCAGACACAAACAACGGCGCTTTTCCCTGGAAAACAAAGCTTGCCTGCTGACTTTTGATGGCAGATTGCAGGAGCCACTTTGTACTTTGAAATCAGCCGAACATGGCTCTGGTGCCACCATGGGTCTGGTCACCATCCTGCCTATCGTAGCTTTTCAGGAGCCAGCCGGTCACTCCCAGCCATAGGCCCCCAGACACAAAGCTCGGCCCGTTTCCCTGGCAAACAAAAGTAAGCTACCCCGCTTCTGGATGGCAGATTGCAGGACGCACTTGGTACTATCAAACCAGCCCAACTTATCACTGGTGCCACCTCAGGTCAGGGAACCATCCTGCGTATTGTGGATTCTAAGGAGCCAGCCGGCCACTCCCAGCCACAGGCCCCCAAACACAAACAACGGCGCTTTTCCCTGGAAAACAAAACTCGCCTGCCAACTTTTTGATGGCAGATTGCAGGAGCCACTTGGTACTATCAAACCAGCCCAACTTGGCACTGGTGCCACCATGGGTCTGGTCACCATCCTGCCTATCGTAGCTTTTCAGGAGCCAGCCAGTCACTCCCTGCCATAGGCCCCCAAACACAAACCTCGGCCCGTTTCCCTGGCAAACAAAAGTAAGCTGCCCCGCTTCTGGATGGCAGATTGCAGGACGCACTTGGTACTATCAAACCAGCCCGACTTGGCACTGGTGCTACCTCAGGTCTGGGAACCATCCTGCGTATCGTGGAGTCTAGGAGCCAGCCGGCCACTCCCAGCCTCAGGCCCCCAAACACAAACATCGGCGCTTTTCCCTGGAAAACAAAACTCGCCTGCCAACTTTTTGATGGCAGATTGCCGGAGCCACTTGGTACTATCAAACCAGCCCAACTTGGCACTGGTGCCACCATGGGTCTGGTCACCATCCTGCCTATCGTAGCTTTTCAGGAGCCAGCCGGTCACTCCCAGCCATAGACCCCAGACACAAACCTCGGCCCGTTTCCCTGGCAAAAAAAAGTAAGCTGCCCCGCTTCTGGATGGCAGATTGCAGGAGCCACTTTGCACCATGAAACTAGCCCGACTTGGCACTGGTGCCACCTCAGGTCTGGGAACCATCCTGCGTATCGTGGATTCTAAGGAGCCAGCCGGACACTCCCAGCCACAGGCCCTCAAACACAAACAGCGGCGCTTTTCCCTGGAAAACAAAACTCGCCTGCCAAATTTTGATGGCAGATTGCCGGAGCAACTTGGTACTATCAAACCAGCCCAACTTGGCACTGGTGCCACCATGGGTCTGGTCACCATCCTGCCTATCGTAGCTTTTCAGGAGCCAGCCGGTCACTCCAAGCCATAGGCCCCCAGACAAAACCTCGGCCATTTTCCCTGGCAAACAAAAGTAAGCCACCCCGCTTCTGCATGGCTGATTGCAGGAGCCACTTTGCAGCATCCAACTAGCAAGACTTGGCACTGGTGCCACGTCAGGTCTGGGAACCATCCTGCGTATCGTGGATTCCAATTATAAAGCCGGCCACTCCCAGCCACAGGCCCCCAAACACAAACAACGGCGCTTTCCCCTGGAAATCAAAACTCGCCTGCCAAATTTTTGATGGCAGATTGCAGGAGCCACTTGGTACTATCAAACCAGCCCAACTTGGCACTGGTGCCACCATGGGTCTGGTCACCATCCTGCCTATCGTAGCTTTTCAGGACCTAGACGGTCACTCGCAGCCATAGGCCCCCAGACACAAAGCTCGGCCCGTTTCCCTGGCAAACGAGTAAGCTGCCCCGCTTCTGGATGGCAGATTGCAGGAACCACTTGGTACTATCAAACCAGCCCAACTTGGCACTGGTGCCACCTCAGGTCTGGGAACCATCCTCCCGATCGTGGATTCTAAGGAGCCATCCGGCCACTCCCACCCACAGGCCCCCAAACACAAACAACGGCGCTTTTCCCTGGAAAACAAAACTCGCCTGCCAACTTTTTGATGGCGGATTGCAGGAGCCACTTGGTACTATCAAACCAGTCCAACTTGGCACTGGTGCCACCATGGATATGGTCACCATCCTGCCTATCGTAGCTTTTCAGGACCTAGCAGGTCACTCCCAGCCATAGGCCCCCAGACACAAAGCTCTGCCCGTTTCCCTGGCAAACAAAAGTAAGCTGTCCAGCTTCTGGATGGCAGATTGCAGGATCCACTAGGTATTATCAAACCTGCCCGACTTGGCACTGGTGCCACCTCTGGTCTGGGAACCATGCTGCGTATCGTGGATTCTAATTAGCCAGCCGGCCACTCCCACCCACAGGCGCCCAAACACAAACAACGGCGCTTTCCCCTGGAAAACAAAACTCGCCTGCCAACTTTTTGATGGCAGATTGCAGGAGCCACTTGGTACTATCAAACCAGCCCAACTTGGCACTGGTGCCACCATGGGTCTGGTCACCATCCTGCCTATCGTAGCTTTTCAGGAGCCAGCCTGTCACTCCAAGCCATAGGCCCCCAGACAAAAACCTCGGCCCGTTTCCCTGGCAAACAAAAGAAAGCTGCCCCGCTTCTGGATGGAAGATTGCAGGAGCCACTTGGTACTATAAAACCAGCCCTACTTGGCACTGGTGCCACCTCTGGTCTGGGAACCATGCTGCGTATCGTGGATTCTAAGGAGCCAGCCGGCCACTCCCAGCCACAGGCCCCCAAACACAATCAACGGCGCTTTTCCCTGGAAAACAAAACTCGCCTGCCAACTTTTTGATGGCAGATTGCAGGAGCCACTTGGTACTATCAAACCAGCCCAACTTGGCACTGGTGCCACCTTGGGTCTGGTCACCATCCTGCCTATCGTAGCTTTTCAGGAGCCAGCCGGTCACTCCCAGCCATAGGCCCCCAGACACAAACCTCGGCCCGTTTCCCTGGCAAACAAAAGTAAGCTGCCCCGCTTCTGGACGGCAGATTGCAGGAATAACTAGGTACTATGAAACCAGCCCAACTTGGCACTGGTGCCACCTTGGGTCTGGGAACCATCCTGCGTATCGTGGATTCTAAGGAGCCAGCCGGTCACTCCCAGCCACAGGCCCCCAAACACAAACAACGGCGCTTTTCCCTGGAAAACAAAACTGGCCTGCCAATATTTTGATGGCAGATTGCAGGAGCCACTTGGTACTATCAAATCAGCCCAACATGCCACTGGTGCCACCATGGGTCTGGTCACCATCCTGCCTATCGTAGCTTTTCAGGAGCCAGCCGGTCCCTCCCTGCCATAGGCCCCCAGAGAAAAACCTCGGCCCGTTTCCCTGGCAAACAAAAGTAAGCTGCCCCGCTTCTGGATGGCAGATTGCAGGAGCCACTTTGCACCATCAAACTAGCCCGACTTGGCACTGGTGCCACCTCTGGTCTGGGAACCATCCTGCGTATCGTGGAGACTAAGGAACCAGACGGCCACTCCAGCCACAGGCCCCCAGACACAAACAACGGCGCTTTTCCCTGGAAAACAAAACTCGCCTGCCAAGTTTTTGATGGCAGATTGCAGGAGCCACTTGGTACTATCAAACCAGCCCAACTTGGCACTGGTGCCACCATGGGTCTGGTCACCATCCTGCCTATCGTAGCTTTTCAGGAGCCAGCCGGTCACTCGCAGCCATAGGCCCCCAGACACAAAGCTCGGCCCGTTTCCCTGGCAAACAAAAGTAAGCTACCCCGCTTCTGGATGGCAGATTGCAGGAGCCACTTTGCACCATCAAACTAGCCCGACTTGGCACTGGTGCCACCTCAGGTCTGGGAATGAGCCTGGGTATGGTGGATTCTAAGGAGCCAGCCGGCCACTCCCAGCCACAGGCCCCCAAACACAAACAACGGCGCTTTCCCCTGGAAAACAAAACTCGCCTGCCAACTTTTTGATGGCAGATTGCAGGAGCCACTTGGTACTATCCAACCAGCCCAACTTGGCACTGGTGCCACCATGGGTCTGGTCACCTTCCTGCCTATCGTAGCTTTTCAGGAGCCAGCCGGTCACTCCCAGCCATAGGCCCCCAGACACAAAGCTCGGCCCGTTTCCCTGGCAAACAAAAGTAAGCTGCCCCGCTTCTGGATGGCAGATTGCAGGAGCCACTTTACACCATCAAACTAGCCCGACTTGGCACTGGTGCCACCTCAGGTCTGGGAACCATGCTGCGTATCGTGGATTCTAATTAGCCAGCCGGTCAGTCCCTGCCATAGGCCCCCAAACACAAACAAGGGCGCTATTCACTGGAAAACAAAACTCGCCTGCCAAATTTTGATGGCAGATTGCCGGAGCCACTTGGTACTATCAAACCAGCCCAACTTGACAGTGGTGCCACCATGGGTCTGGTCACCATCCTGCCTATCGTAGCTTTTCAGGAGCCAGCCGGTCACTCCCAGCCATAGGCCCCCAGACAAAAACCTCGACCCGTTTCCCTGGCAAACAAAAGTAAGTTATCCCGCATGTGGATGGCAGATTGCAGGAGCCAGTTTTCTCCATCAAACCAGCAAAACTTGGCACTGGTACCACCACTGGTCTGGGAACCATCCTCCGTATCGTGGATTCTAAGGAGCCAGCCGGCCACTCCCAGCCACAGGCCCCCAAACACAAACAACGGCGCTTTTCCCTGGATAACAAACTCGCCTGCCAACTTTTTGATGGCAGATTGCAGGAGCCACTAGGTACTATCAAACCAGCCCAACTTGGCACTGGTGCCACCATGGGTCTGGTCACCATCCTGCCTATCGTAGCTTTTCAGGAGCCAACCGGTCACTCCCAGCCATAGGCCCTTAGACACAAACCTCGGCCCGTTTCCCTGGCAAACAAAAGTTAGCTGCCCCGCTTCTGGATGGCAGATTGCAGGACGCACTTGGTACTATCAAACCAGCCCGACTTGGCACTGGTGCCACGACAAGTCTGGGAACCATCCTGCGTATCGTGGATTCTAAGGAGCCAGCCGGCCACTCCCTGCCACAGGCACCCAAACACAAACAACGGCGCTTTTCCCTGGAAAACAAAACTCGCCTGCCAACTTTTTGATGGCGGATTGCAGGAGCCACTTGGTACTATCAAACCAGCCCAACTTGGCACTGGTGCCACCATGGATGTGGTCACCATCCTGCCTATCGTAGCTTTTCAGTACCTAGCAGGTCACTCCCAGCCATAGGCGCCCAGACACAAAGCTCGGCCCGTTTCCCTGGCAAACAAAATTAAGCTGCCCCGCTTCTGGATGGCAGATTGCATGAACCACTTGGTAGTATAAAACCAGCCCGACTTGGCACTGGTGCCACCTCTGGTCTGGGAACCATCCTGTGTATCGTGGATTCTAAGGAGCCAGCCGGTCACTCCCAGCCACAGGCCCCCAAACACAAACAACAGCGCTTTTCCCTGGAAACCAAAACTCGCCTGCCAACATTTTGATGGCAGATTGCAGGAGCCACTTGGTACTATCAAATCAGCCCAACTTGGCACTGGTGCCACCTTGGGTCTGGTCACCATCCTGCCTATCGTAGCTGTTCAGGCGCCACCCGGTCACTCCCAGCCATAGGCCCCCAGAGAAAAACCTCGGCCCGTTTCCCTGGCAAAGAAAAGTAAGCTACCCCGCTTCTGGATGGCAGATTGCAGGAGCCACTTTGCACCATCAAACTGGCCCGACTTGTCACTGGTGCCACCTCAAGTCTGGGAACCATCCTGCGTATCGTGGATTCCAATTAGCAAGCCGGCCACTCCCAGCCACAGGCCCCCAAACACAAACAACGGCGCTTTTCCCTGGAAAACAAAACTCGCCTGACAAATTTTTGATGGCAGATTGCAGGAGCCACTTGGTACTATCAAACCAGCCCAACTTGGCACTGGTGCCACCATGGGTCTGGTCACCATCCTGCCTATCGTAGCTTTTCAGGACCTAGACGGTCACTCCCAGCCATAGGCCCCGTGACACAAAGCTCAGCCCGTTTCCCTGACAAAAAAAAGTAAGCTGTCCCGCTTCTGGATGGCAGATTGCAGGACGCACTTGGTAGTATCAAACCAGCCCGACTTGGCACTGGCGCCACCTCACGTCTGGGAACCATCCTGCGTATCGTGGATTCTAAGCAGCCAGCCGGCCACTCCCAGCCACAGGCCCCCAAACACAAACAACGGCGCTTTTCCCTGGAAAACAAAACTCGCCTGCCAACTTTTTGATGGCAGATTGCAGGAGCCACTTGGTACTATCAAACCAGCCCAACTTGGCACTGGTGCCACCTTGGGTCTGGTCACCATCCTGCCTATCGTAGCTTTTCAGGAGCCAGCCGGTCACTCCCAGCCATAGGCCCCCAGACACAAACCTCGGCCCGTTTCCCTGGCAAACAAAAGTAAGCTGCCCCGCTTCTGGACGGCAGATTGCAGGAATAACTTGGTACTATGAAACCAGCCCAACTTGGCACTGGTGCCACCTTGGGTCTGGGAACCATCCTGCGTATCGTGGATTCTAAGGAGCCAGCCGGTCACTCCCAGCCACAGGCCCCCAAACACAAACAACGGCGCTTTTCCCTGGAAAACAAAACTGGCCTGCCAATATTTTGATGGCAGATTGCAGGAGCCACTTGGTACTATCAAATCAGCCCAACATGCCACTGGTGCCACCATGGGTCTGGTCACCATCCTGCCTATCGTAGCTTTTCAGGAGCCAGCCGGTCCCTCCCTGCCATAGGCCCCCAGAGAAAAACCTCGGCCCGTTTCCCTGGCAAACAAAAGTAAGCTGCCCCGCTTCTGGATGGCAGATTGCAGGAGCCACTTTGCACCATCAAACTAGCCCGACTTGGCACTGGTGCCACCTCTGGTCTGGGAACCATCCTGCGTATCGTGGAGACTAAGGAACCAGACGGCCACTCCAGCCACAGGCCCCCAGACACAAACAACGGCGCTTTTCCCTGGAAAACAAAACTCGCCTGCCAAGTTTTTGATGGCAGATTGCAGGAGCCACTTGGTACTATCAAACCAGCCCAACTTGGCACTGGTGCCACCATGGGTCTGGTCACCATCCTGCCTATCGTAGCTTTTCAGGTGCCAGCCGGTCACTCGCAGCCATAGGCCCCCAGACACAAAGCTCGGCCCGTTTCCCTGGCAAACAAAAGTAAGCTACCCCGCTTCTGGATGGCAGATTGCAGGAGCCACTTTGCACCATCAAACTAGCCCGACTTGGCACTGGTGCCACCTCAGGTCTGGGAATGAGCCTGGGTATGGTGGATTCTAAGCAGCCAGCCGGCCACTCCCAGCCACAGGCCCCCAAACACAAACAACGGCGCTTTCCCCTGGAAAACAAAACTCGCCTGCCAACTTTTTGATGGCAGATTGCAGGAGCCACTTGGTACTATCCAACCAGCCCAACTTGGCACTGGTGCCACCATGGGTCTGGTCACCTTCCTGCCTATCGTAGCTTTTCAGGAGCCAGCCGGTCACTCCCAGCCATAGGCCCCCAGACACAAAGCTCGGCCCGTTTCCCTGGCAAACAAAAGTAAGCTGCCCCGCTTCTGGATGGCAGATTGCAGGAGCCACTTTACACCATCAAACTAGCCCGACTTGGCACTGGTGCCACCTCAGGTCTGGGAACCATGCTGCGTATCGTGGATTCTAATTAGCCAGCCGGTCAGTCCCTGCCATAGGCCCCCAAACACAAACAAGGGCGCTATTCACTGGAAAACAAAACTCGCCTGCCAAATTTTGATGGCAGATTGCCGGAGCCACTTGGTACTATCAAACCAGCCCAACTTGACAGTGGTGCCACCATGGGTCTGGTCACCATCCTGCCTATCGTAGCTTTTCAGGAGCCAGCCGGTCACTCCCAGCCATAGGCCCCCAGACAAAAACCTCGACCCGTTTCCCTGGCAAACAAAAGTAAGTTATCCCGCATGAGGATGGCAGATTGCAGGAGCCAGTTTTCCCCATCAAACCAGCAAAACTTGGCACTGGTACCACCACTGGTCTGGGAACCATCCTCCGTATCGTGGATTCTAAGGAGCCAGCCGGCCACTCCCAGCCACAGGCCCCCAAACACAAACAACGGCGCTTTTCCCTGGATAACAAACTCGCCAGCCAACTTTTTGATGGCAGATTGCAGGAGCCACTAGGTACTATCAAACCAGCCCAACTTGGCACTGGTGCCACCATGGGTCTGGTCACCATCCTGCCTATCGTAGCTTTTCAGGAGCCAACCGGTCACTCCCAGCCATAGGCCCTTAGACACAAACCTCGGCCCGTTTCCCTGGCAAACAAAAGTTAGCTGCCCCGCTTCTGGATGGCAGATTGCAGGACGCACTTGGTACTATCAAACCAGCCCGACTTGGCACTGGTGCCACGACAAGTCTGGGAACCATCCTGCGTATCGTGGATTCTAAGGAGCCAGCCGGCCACTCCCTGCCACAGGCACCCAAACACAAACAACGGCGCTTTTCCCTGGAAAACAAAACTCGCCTGCCAACTTTTTGATGGCGGATTGCAGGAGCCACTTGGTACTATCAAACCAGCCCAACTTGGCACTGGTGCCACCATGGATGTGGTCACCATCCTGCCTATCGTAGCTTTTCAGTACCTAGCAGGTCACTCCCAGCCATAGGCGCCCAGACACAAAGCTCGGCCCGTTTCCCTGGCAAACAAAATTAAGCTGCCCCGCTTCTGGATGGCAGATTGCATGAACCACTTGGTAGTATAAAACCAGCCCGACTTGGCACTGGTGCCACCTCTGGTCTGGGAACCATCCTGTGTATCGTGGATTCTAAGGAGCCAGCCGGTCACTCCCAGCCACAGGCCCCCAAACACAAACAACAGCGCTTTTCCCTGGAAAACAAAACTCGCCTGCCAACATTTTGATGGCAGATTGCAGGAGCCACTTGGTACTATCAAATCAGCCCAACTTGGCACTGGTGCCACCTTGGGTCTGGTCACCATCCTGCCTATCGTAGCTGTTCAGGCGCCACCCGGTCACTCCCAGCCATAGGCCCCCAGAGAAAAACCTCGGCCCGTTTCCCTGGCAAAGAAAAGTAAGCTACCCCGCTTCTGGATGGCAGATTGCAGGAGCCACTTTGCACCATCAAACTGGCCCGACTTGTCACTGGTGCCACCTCAAGTCTGGGAACCATCCTGCGTATCGTGGATTCCAATTAGCAAGCCGGCCACTCCCAGCCACAGGCCCCCAAACACAAACAACGGCGCTTTTCCCTGGAAAACAAAACTCGCCTGACAAATTTTTGATGGCAGATTGCAGGAGCCACTTGGTACTATCAAACCAGCCCAACTTGGCACTGGTGCCACCATGGGTCTGGTCACCATCCTGCCTATCGTAGCTTTTCAGGACCTAGACGGTCACTCCCAGCCATAGGCCCCGTGACACAAAGCTCAGCCCGTTTCCCTGACAAAAAAAAGTAAGCTGTCCCGCTTCTGGATGGCAGATTGCAGGACGCACTTGGTAGTATCAAACCAGCCCGACTTGGCACTGGCGCCACCTCACGTCTGGGAACCATCCTGCGTATCGTGGATTCTAAGCAGCCAGCCGGCCACTCCCAGCCACAGGCCCCCAAACACAAACAACGGCGCTTTTCCCTGGAAAACAAAACTCGCCTGCCAACTTTTTGATGGCAGATTGCAGGAGCCACTTGGTACTATCAAACCAGCCCAACTTGGCACTGGTGCCACCATGGGTCTGGTCACCATCCTGCCTATCATAGCTTTTCAGGAGCCAGCCGGTCACTCGCAGCCATAGGCCCCCAGACACAAACCTCGGCCCGTTTCCCTGGCAAACAAAAGCAAGCTGCCCCGCTTCTGGATGGCAGATTGCAGGAGCCACTTCGCACCATCAAACTAGCCCGACTTGGCACTGGTGCCACCTCAGGTCTGGGAACCATGCTGCGTATCGTGGATTCTAATTAGCCATCCGGCCACTCCCACCCACAGGCCCCCAAACACAAACAACGGCGCTTTTCCCTGGAAAACAAAACTCGCCTGCCAAATTTTGATGGCAGATTGCCGGAGCCACTTGGAACTATCAAACCAGCCCAACTTGGCACTGGTGCCACCATGGGTCTGGTCACCATCCTGCCTATCGTAGCTTTTCAGGAGCCAGCCGGCAACTCCCTGCCACAGGCCCCCAAACACAAACAACTGCGCTTTTCCCTGGATAACAAAATTCGCCTGCCAATTTTTTGATGGCAGATTGCAGGAGCCACTTGGTACTATCAAATCAGCCCAACTTGGCACTGGTGCCACCATGGGTCTGGTCACCATACTGCCTATCGTAGCTTTTCAGGAGCCAGCCGGTCACTCCCAGCCATAGGCCCCCAGACACAAACCTCGGCCCGTTTCCCTGGCAAACAAAAGTAAGCTGCCCCGCTTCTGGATGGCAGATTGCAGGAGCCACTTGGTACTATCAAACCAGCCCAACTTGGCACTGGTGCCACCTCTGGTCTGGGAACCATGCTGAGTATCGTGGATTCTAAGGAGCCATCCGGCCACTCCCAGCCACAGGCCCCCAAACACAAACAACGGCGCTTTTCCCTGGAAAACAAAACTCGCCTACCAAGTTTTTGATGGCAGATTGCAGGAGCCACTTGGTACTATCAAACCAGCCCAACTTGGCACTGGTGCCGTCATGGGTCTGGTCACCATCCTGCCTATCGTAGCTTTTCACGAGCCAGCCGGTCACTTCCAGGCTTAGGCCCCCAGACACAATCCTCGGACCGTTTCCCTGGCAAACAAAAGTAAGCTGCCCCGCTTCTGGATGGCAGATTGCAGGAACCACTTGGTACTATCAAACCAGCCCAACTTGGCACTGGTGCCACCTCTGGTCTGGGAACCATCCTGCGTATCGTGGATTCTAAGGAGCCATCCGGCCACTCCCACCCACAGGCCCCCAAACACAAACAACGGCGCTTTTCCCTGGAAAACAAAAGTAAGCTGCCCCGCTTCTGGATGGCAGATTGCAGGAGCCACTTTGCACCATCCAACTAGCCCGACTTGGCACTGGTGCCACCTCAGGTCTGGGAACCATGCTGCGTATCGTGGATTCTAATTAGCCATCCGGCCACTTCCACCCACAGGCCCCTAAACACAAACAACGGCGCTTTTCCCTGGAAAACAAAACTCGCCTGCCAATTTTTGATGGCAGATTGCAGGAGCCACTTGGTACTATCAAACCAGCCCAACTTGGCACTGGTGCCACCATGGGTCTGGTCACCATCCTGCCTATCGTAGCTTTTCAGGAGCCAGCCGGTCACTCCCAGCCATAGGCCCCCAGACACAAAGCTCGGCCCGTTTCCCTGGCAAGGAAAAGTAAGCTGTCCCGCTTCTGGATGGCAGATTGCAGGAGCCACTTTGCACCATCAAACTAGCCCGACTTGGCACTGGTGCCACCTCAGGTCTGGGAATGAGCATGGGTATCGTGGATTCTAAGGAGCCAGCCGGCCACTCCCAGCCACAGGCCCCCAAACACAAACAACGGCGCTTTTCCCTGGAAAACAAAACTCGCCTGCCAACTTTTTGATGGCAGATTGCAGGAGCCACTTGGTACTATCAAACCAGCCCAACTTGGCACTGGTGCCACCTTCGGTCTGGTCACCATCCTGCCTATCGTAGCTTTTCAGGAGCCAGCCGGTCACTCCCAGCCATAGGCCCCAGACACAAACCTCGGCCCGTTTCCCTGGCAAACAAAAGCAAGCTGCCCCGCTTCTGGATGGCAGATTGCAGGAGCCACTTTGCACCATCAAACTAGCCCGACTTGGCACTGGTGCCACCTCAGGTCTGGGAACCATGCTGCGTATCGTGGATTCTAATTAGCCATCCGGCCACTCCCAGCCACAGGCCCCCAAACAAAAACAACGGCGCTTTTCCCTGGAAAACAAAACTCGCCTGCCAAATTTTGATGGCAGATTGCCGGAGCCACTTGGTACTATCAAACCAGCCCACCTTGACACTGGTGCCACCATGGGTCTGGTCACCATCCTGCCTATCGTAGCTTTTCAGGAGCCAGCCGGTCACTCCCAGCCATAGGCCCCCAGACACAAAGCTCGGCCCGTTTCCCTGGCAAACAAAAGTAAGCTGCCCCGCTTCTGGATGGCAGATTGCAGGAGCCACTTTTCACCATCAAACCAGCCCAACTTGGCACTGGTGCCACCTCTGGTCTGGGAACCATCCTGCGTATCATGGATTCTAAGGAGCCAGCCGGCCACTCCCAGCCACAGGCCCCCAAACACAAACAACGGCGCTTTTCCCTGGATAACAAACTCGCCTGCCAAGTTTTTGATGGCAGATTGCAGGAGCCACTTGGTACTATCCAACCAGCCCAACTTGGCACTGGTGCCACCATGGGTCTGGTCACCATCCTGCCTATCGTAGCTTTTCAGGAGCCAGCCGGTCACTCCCAGCCATAGGCCCCGAGACACAAACCTCGGCCCGTTTCCCTGGCAAACAAAAGTAAGCTACCCCGCTTCTGGATGGCAGATTGCAGGACGCACTTGGTACTATCAAACCAGCCCAACTTGGCACTGGTGCCACCTCAGGTCTGGGAACCATCCTGCGTATCGTGGATTCTAAGGAGCCAGCCGGCCACTCCCAGCCATAGGCCCCCAAAAAAAAACAACGGCACTTTTCCCTGGAAAACAAAACTTGCCTGCCAAATTTTTGATGGCAGATTGCAGGAGCCACTTGGTACTATCAAACCAGCCCAACTTGGCACTGGTGCCACCATGGGTCTGGTCACCATCCTGCCTATCGTAGCTTTTCAGGAGCCAGCCGGTCACTCCCAGCCGTAGGCCCACAGACACAAAGCTCGGCCCGTTTCCCTGACAAACAAAAGTAAGCTGTCCCGCTTCTGGATGGCAGATTGCAGGACGCACTTGGTACTATCAAACCAGCCCGACTTGGCACTGGTGCCACCTCTGGTCTGGGAACCATCCTGCGTATGGTAGATTCTAAGCAGCCAGCCGGCCACTCCCAGCCACAGGCCCCCAAACACAAACAACGGCGCTTTTCCCTTGAAAACAAAACTGGTCTGCCAACTTTTTGATGGCAGATTGCCGGAGCCACTTGGTACTATCAAACCAGCCCAACTTGGCACTGGTGCCACCATGGGTCTCGTCACCATCCTGCCTATCGTAGCTTTTCAGGAGCCAGCCGGCCACTCCCTGCCACAGGCCCCCAAACACAAACAACGGCGCTTTTCCCTGGAAAACAAAATTCGCCTGCCAACTTTTTGATGGCAGATTGCAGGAGCCACTTGGTACAATCAAATCAGCCCAACTTGGCACTGGTGCCACCATGGGTCTGGTCACCATCCTGCCTATCGTAGCTTTTCAGGAGCCAGCCGGTCACTCCCAGCCATAGGCCCCCAGACACAAACCTCGGCCCGTTTCCCTGGCCAACAAATGTAAGCTGCCCCGCTTCTGGATGGCAGATTGCAGGAACCACTTGGTACTATCAAACCAGCCCAACTTGGCACTGGTGCCACCTTTGGTCTGGGAACCATGCTGAGTATCGTGGATTCTAAGGAGCCAGCCGGCCACTCCCAGCCACAGGCCCCCAAACACAAACAACGGCGCTTTTCCCTGGAAAACAAAACTCGCCTGCCAAGTTTTTGATGGCAGATTGCAGGAGCCACTTGGTACTATCAAACCAGCCCAACTTGGCACTGGTGCCGTCATGGGTCTGGTCACCATCCTGCCTATCGTAGCTTTTCACGAGCCAGCCGGTCACTTCCAGGCTTAGGACCCCAGACACAAACCTCGGACCGTTTCCCTGGCAAACAAAAGTAAGCTGCCCCGCTTCTGGATGGCAGATTGCAGGAACCACTTGGTACTATCAAACCAGCCCAACTTGGCACTGGTGCCACCATGGGTCTGGGAACCATCCTGTGTATCGTGGATTCTAATTAGCCATCCGTCCACTCCAGGCGATAGGGCCCCAGGCACAAACAACGGCGCTTTTCCCTGGATAACAAACTCGCCTGCCAACTTTTTGATGGCAGATTGCAGGAGCCACTTGGTACTATCAAACCAGCCCAACTTGGCACTGGTGCCACCATGGGTCTGGTCACCATCCTGCCTATCGTAGCTTTTCACGAGCCAGCCGGTCACTCCCAGCCATATGCCCCGAGACACAAACCTCGGCCCGTTTCCCTGGCAAACAAAAGTAAGCTACCCCACTTCTGGATGGCAGATTGCAGGACGCACTTGGTACTATCAAACCAGCCCAACTTGGCACTGGTGCCACGTCAAGTCTAGGAACCATCCTGCGTATGGTGGATTCTAAGGAGCCAGCCGGCCACTCCCAGCCATAGGCCCCCAAACAAAAACAACGGCGCTTTTCCCTGGTAAAGAAAACTTGCCTGCCAACTTTTTGATGGCAGATTGCAGGAGCCACTTGGTACTATCAAACCAGCCCAACTTGGCACTGGTGCCACCATGGGTCTGGTCACCATCCTGCCTATCGTAGCTTTTCAGGAGCCAGCCGGTCACTCCCAGCCATAGGCCCCCAGACACAAAGCTCGGCCCGTTTCCCTGGCAAACAAAAGTAAGCTGCCCCGATTCTGGATGGCAGATTGCAGGAGCCACTTGGTACTATCAAATCAGCCCAACTTGGCACTGGTGCCACCATGGGTCTGGTAAACATCCTGCCTATCGTAGCTTTTCAGGAGCCAGCCGGCCACTCTCAGCCATATGCCCCCAAAAACAAACCACGGCCCTTTTCTCTGGCAAACAAAACTCAACTGCCCCTCTTCTGGATGGCAAATTTTAGGACGCACTTTGTACTACGAAAACCGCCCGACGTGGCACTGGTGCCACCTTGTGTCAGGGAACCATCCTGCATATCGAGCTTTTTAAGGAGCCAGCCGGCCACACCCAGCCATAAACCCCCAAAAACAAACCACGGACCATTTCTCTTGGAAACAAAAATCCGCTGCCCCGCGTCTGTATGGCAGATTGCAGGAGCCACTTTGCACCATCAAACCAGCCCGACTTGGCACTGGTGCCACCTTGGGTCTGGGAACAATCCTGCATATCGTGGATTCTAAGGAGCCAGCCGGCCACTCCCAGCCACAGGCCCCCAAACACAAACAACTTTTGTTTTCCCTGGAAAACAAAATTCGCCTGCCAAATTTTGATGGCAGATTGCAGGAGCCACTTGGTACTATCAAATCATCCCAACTTGGCACTGGTGCCACCATGGGTCTGGGAACCATCCTGCCTATTGTAGCATTTCAGGAGCCAGCCGGTCACTCCCAGCCATAGGCCCCCAGACACAAACCTCGGACCGTTTCCCTGGCAAACAAAATTAAGCTGCCCTGATTCTGGATGGCAGATTGCAGGAGCCACTTGGTTGTGTCAAACCAGCCCGACTTGGCACTGGTGCCACCTTGGGTCTGGGAACCATCCTGCGTATCGTGGATTCTAAGCAGCCACCCGGCCACTGTGAGCCACAGGCCCCCAAACAAAAACTACGGCGCTTTTCCCTGGAAAACAAAACTCGCCTGCCAACTTTTTGATGGCAGATTGCAGGAGCCACTTGGTACTATCAAACCAGCCCAACATTGGCACTGGTGCCACCACTGGTCTGGGAACCATCCTGCCTATCGTAGCTTTTCACGAGCCAGCCGGTCACTCCCAGCCATAGACCCCCAGACACAAACCTCGGCCCGTTTCCCTGGCAAACAAAAGTAAGCTGCCCCGCTTTTGGATGGCAGATTGCAGGAGCCACGTTGCACCATCAAACCAGCCCCACTTGGCACTGGTGCCTCCTTGGGTCTGGGAACAAGTTGGGCTGGTTTGATAGTACCAAGTGGCTCCTGCAATCTGCCATCCAGAAGCGGGACAGCTTACTTTTGTTTCCCAGGGAAACGGGCCGAGGTATTTGTCTGGGGGCCTATGGCTGGGAGTGACCGGCTGACTACTGAAAAGCTACGATAGGCAGGATGGTTACCAGACTCATGGTGCCACCAGTGCCAAGTCGGGCTGGTTTGATAATACTAAATAGCTCCTGCAATCTGCCATCCAGACGCGGGGCAGCGGATTTTTGTTTGCTGGAGGAAAGTTCCGTGGTTTTTTTTTTGGGGGTATATGACTGGACGTGGCCGGCTGGCTCCATAAAAAGCTCTATACACAGGATTGTTCCCTGACCCAAGGTGGCATCAGTGCCAAGTCGGGCTGTTTTCGTAGTACCAAGTGCGTCCTGCAATTTGCCATCCAGAAGCGGGGCAGCCTACTTTTGTTTGCCAGGGAAACGTGCCGAGGTATTTGTCTGGGGGCCTATGGCTGGGAGTGAGCGGCTGGCTCCTGAAAAGCTACGATAGGCAGGATGGTGACCAGACCCATGGTGGCACCAGTGCCAAGTTGGGCTGGTTTGATAGTACCAAGTGGCTCCTGCAATCTGCCATCAAGAAGTTGGCAGGCGAGTTTTGTTTTCCAGGGAAAAGCGCCGTTGTTTTTGTTTAGAGGCCTGTGGCTGGGAGTGGCCGCCTGTCCTCGTAGAATCTACGTTACGCAGCATGGTTCCCAGACCAGAGGTGGCACCAGGGCCAAGTCGGGCTGGTTTGTAAGTACCAACTGCATCCTGCAATCTGCCATCCAAAAGCGGGGCAGCTTACTTTTGTTTGCCAGGGAAACGGGCCGAGGTTTGTGTCCGGGGGCCTATGGCAGGGAGTGACCGGCTGGCTCCTGAAAAGCTACGATAGGCAGGATGTTTACCAGACCCATGGTGGCACCAGTGCCAAGTTGGGCTGATTTGATAGTACCAAGTGGCTCCTGCAATCTGCCATCCAGAATCGGCGTAACTTACTTTTGTTTTCCAGGGAAACGGGCCGAGGTTTGTGTCTGGGGGTCTATGGCTGGGAGTGACCGGCTGGCTCCTGAAAAGCTACGATAGGCAGGATGGTTCCCAGACCAGAGGTGGCACCAGTGCCAAGTTGGGCTGGTTTGATAGTACCAAGTGGCTCCTGCAATCTGCCATCAAAAAGTTGGCAGGCGAGTTTTGTTTTCCAGGGAAAAGCGCCGTTGTTTGTGTTTGGGGGCTTGTGGCTCAGAGTGGCCGGGTGGCTGCTTAGAATCCACGTTACGCAGGATGGTTCCCAGACCCAAGGTGGCACCAGTTCCAAGTCGGGCTGGTTTGACACAACCAAGTGGCTCCTGCAATCTGCCATCCAGAATCGGGGCAGCTTAATTTTGTTTGCCAGGGAAACGGTCCGAGGTTTGTGTCTGGGGGCCTATAGCTGGGAGTGACCGGCTGGCTCCTGAAATGCTACAATAGGCAGGATGGTTCCCAGACCCATAGTGGCACCAGTGCCAAGTTGGGATGATTTGATAGTACCAAGTGGCTCCTGCAATCTGCCATCAAAATGCTGGCAGGCGAATTTTGTTTTCCAGGGAAAAGCGCCGTTGTTTTTGTTTGGGGGCCTATGGCAGGGAGTGGCCGGCTGGCTCCTTAGAATCCACGATATGCAGGATTGTTCCCAGACCCAAGGTGGCACCAGTGCCAAGTAGGGCTGGTTTGATGGTGCAAAGTGGCTCCTGCAATCTGCCATCCAGACGCGGGGCAGCGGATTTTTGTTTCCAAGAGAAATGGTCCGTGGTTTGTTTTTGGGGGTATATGGCTGGGCGTGGCCGGCTGGCTCCTTAAAAAGCTCGATATGCAGGATGGTTCCCTGACACAAGGTGGCACCAGTGCCACGTCGGGCGGTTTTCGTAGTACAAAGTGCGTCCTAAAATTTGCCATCCAGAAGAGGGGCAGTTGAGTTTTGTTTGCCAGAGAAAAGGGCCGTGGTTTGTTTTTGGGGCATATGGCTGAGAGTGGCCGGCTGGCCCCTGAAAATCCACGATAGGCAGGATGGTTCCCAGACCAGAGGTGTCACCAGTGCCAAGTCGGGCTGGTTTGATAGTACTAAGTAGCTCCTGCAATCTGCCATGCAGAAGCGGGGCAGCTTACTTTTGTTTGCCAGGGAAACGGGCCGAGGTTTGTGTCTGGGGGCCTATGGCTGGGAGTGACCGGCTGGCTCCTGAAAAGCTACGATAGGCAGGATGGTGACCAGACCCATGGTGGCACCAGTGCCAAGTTGGGCTGGTTTGATAGTACCAAGTGGCTCCTGCAATCTGCCATCAAAAAGTTGGCAGGCGAGTTTTGTTTTCCAGGGAAAAGCGCCGTTGTTTGTGTTTGGGGGCCTGTGGCTGGGAGTGGCCAGCTGGCTCCTTAGAACCCACGATAGGCAGGATGGTTCCCAGACCTGAGTTGGCACCAGTGCCAAGTTGGGCTGGTTTGATGGTACCAAGTGGCTCCTGCAATCTGCCATCCAGAAGCGGGGCAGCTTACTTTTGTTTGCCAGGGAAACGGGCCGAAATATTTGTCTGGGGGCCTCTGGCTGGGGGTGGCTGGCTGGCTCCTGAAAAGCTACGATAGGCAGGATGGTGACCAGACCCATGGTGGCACCAGTGCCAAGTTGGGCTGGTTTGATAATACCAAGTGGCTCCTGCAATCTGCCATCAAAAGTTTGGCAGGCGAGTTTTGTTTTCCAGGGAAAAGCACCGTTGTGTGTGTTTTGGGGCCTGTGGCTGGGAGTGGCCAGCTGGCTCCTTAGAATCCACGATACGCAGGATGGTTCCCAGACCCAAGGTGGCATCAGTGCCAAGTCGGGCTGGTTTGTTAGTACCAAGTGGTTCCTGCAATCTGCCATCCAGAAGCGGGGCAGCTGAATTTTGTTTGCCAGACAAAAAGGCTGTTGTTTGTGTTTCGGGGCCTGTGGCTGGCAGTGGCCGGCTGGCTCCTGAAAATCCATGATACGCAGCATGGTTCCCAGATGCAATGTGGCACCAGTGCCAAGTAGGGCTGGTTTCATAGTACCCAGTGGCTCCTGCAATCTCCCATCCAGAAGCGGGGCAGCTGAGTTTTGTTTGCCTGTGAAACGGGCCGTTGTTTTTAATTGGGGTCTGTGGCCGAGAGTGTTCGGCTGGCTCCTGACAACCCACAATACGCAGGATGGTTCCCAGACCCAAGGTGGCACCAGTGCCAAGTCGGGCTGGTTTGATAGTACCAAGTGGCTCCTGCAATCTGCCATCCAGAAGCGGTGCAGTTGAGTTTTGTTTGCCAGAGAAAAGGGCCGTGGGTTGTGTTTGGGGGCATATGGCTGGGAGTGGCCGGCTGTCTCATTAAAAAGATCGATACGCAGGATGGTTCCCAGACCCAAGGGGGCACCAGTGCCAAGTCGGGCTGTTTTTATAGTACCAAGTGCGTCCTGCAATTTGCCATCCAGAAGAGGGGCAGTTGAGTTTTGTTTGCCAGAGAATAGCGCCGTTGTTTGTGTTTGGGGGCTTGTGGCTCGTAGTGGCCGACTGGCGCCTTAGAATCTGTGTTACGCAGCATGGTTCCCAGACCCAAGGTGGCACCAGTGCCAAGTTGGGCTGGTTTGATAGTACCAAGTGGCTCCTGCAATCTGCCATCCAGAAGCGGGGCAGCTTACTTTTGTTTGCCAGGGAAACGGGCCGAGGTTTGTGTCTGGGGGCCTATGGCTGGGAGTGACCGGCTGGCTCCTGGAAAGCTACGATAGGCAGGATGGTTACCAGACCCATGGTGGCACCAGTGCCAAGTTGGGCTGGTTTGATAGTACCAAGTGGGTCCTGCAATCTGCCATCAAAAAGTTGGCAGGCGAGTTTTGTTTTCCAGGGAAAAGCGACATTGTTTGTATTTGGGGGCCTGTGGCTGGGAGTGACCGGCTGGCTCCTTTGAACCCACGATACGCAGGATGGTTCCCAGACCCAAGGTGGCACCAGTGCCAAGTTTTGCTGGTTTGATACTACCAAGTGCGTCCTGCAATCTGCCATCCAGAAGCGGGGCAGCTTAATTTTGTTTGCCAGGGAAACGGGCCGTGGGTTTTGTTTGGGGGCATATAGCTGAGAGTGGCCGGCTGGCTCCTGAAAATCCACGCTAGGCAGCATGGTTCCCAGATGCAATGTGGCACCAGTGCCAAGTCGGGCTGGTTTGATGGCGCAAAGTGGCTCCTGCAATCTGCCATCCAGAAGCGAGGCAGCTGATTTTTGTTTGCCAGAGGAAAATTCCGTGGATTGTTTTTGGGGGCATATTGCTGGGAGTGGCCGGCTGGCTCCTTAAAATGCTCGATACGCATGATGGTTCCCAGGCCCAAGGTGTCACCACTACCAAGTCGGCCTGCGGTTTTAGTATCAAGTTCATCCTGCAATTTACCATCCAGAAGAGGGGCAGTTGAGTTTTGTTTGCCAGAGAAACGGGCCGAGGTTTCTGTTTGGGGACATATGGCTGAGAGTGGCCGGCTGGCCCCTGAATATCCATGATACAGAGCATGGTTCCCAGATCCAAGGTGGCACCAGTGCCAAGTTGGGCTGGTTTGATAGTACCAAGTGTCTCCTGCAATCTGCCATCCAGAAGCAGGGCAGCTTACTTTTGTTTGCCAGAGAAATAGGCCTAGGTTTTTGTTTGGGGGCCTGTGGCTGGGAGTGACCGGCTGGCACCTGAAAAGCTACGATAGGCAGGATGGTGACCAGATCCATGGTGGCACCAGTGCCAAGTTGGGCTGATTTGATAGTACCAAGTGGCTCCTGCAATCTGCCATCAAAAATTTGGCAGGCGAGTTTTGTTTTCCAGGGAAAAGCGCCGTTGTTTGTATTTGGGGGCCTGTGGCTGGGAGTGGCCCGCTGGCTCCTTAGAATCCACGATACGCAGGATGGTTCCCAGACCCAAGGTGGCACCATTTCCAAGTTGGGCTGGTTTGATAGTACCAAGTGCGTACTGCAATCTGCCATCCAGAAGCGGGGCAGCTTACTTTTGTTTGCCAGGGAAACGGGCCGAGGTTTGTGTCTGGGGGCCTATGGCTGGGAGTGACCGGCTGGCTCCTGAAAAGCTACGATACGCAGGATGGTGACCAGACCCATGGTGGCACCAGTGCCAAGTTGGGCTGATTTGATAGTACCAAGTGGCTCCTGCAATCTGCCATCAAAAAGTTGGCAGGCGAGTTTTGTTTTCCAGGGAAAAGCGCCGTTGTTTGTGTTTGGGGGCCTGTGGCTGGGAGTGGCCAGCTGGCTCCTTAGAATCCACGATACGCAGGATGGTTCCCAGACCCAAGGTGGCACCAGTGCCAAGTTGGGCTGGTTTGATAGTACCAAGTGTCTCCTGCAATCTGCCATCCAGAAGCAGGGCAGCTTACTTTTGTTTGCCAGAGAAATAGGCCTAGGTTTTTGTTTGGGGGCCTGTGGCTAGGAGTGGCCGGCTGGCTCCTAAGAATCCACGATACGCAGGATGTTTCCCAGACCCAAGGTGGCACCAGTGCCAAGTCGGGCTGGTTTGATAGTACCAAGTGGCTCCTGCAAACTCCATCAAAAAGTTGGCAGGCGTGTTTTGTTTTCCAGGGAACAGCGCCGTTGATTTTGTTTGGGGGCCTGTGGCTCAGAGTGGCCGGGTGGCTCCTTAGAATCCACGATACGCAGGATGGTTCCCAGACCCAAGGTGGCACCAGTGCCAAGTCGGGCTGGTTTGATTACACCAAGTGGCTCCTGCAATCTGCCATCCAGAAGTGAGGCAGCTAAGTTTTGTTTGCGAGAAAAAAGGGCCGTGGTTTTTGTTGGGGGCCTGTGGCTGGGAGTAGCCGGCTGGCTCCTTAAAATCCACGATAGGCAGGATGGTTCCCAGACCCAAGGTGGCACCAGTGCCAAGTCGGGCTGGTTTGATAGTACCAAGTGGCTCCTGCAATCTGCCATCCAGAAGCGGGGCAGCTGAGTTTTGTTTGCCAGAGAAAAAGGCTGTGGTTTGTGTTTGGGGGCCTGTGGCTGGCAGTGGCCGGCTGGCTCCTGAAAATCCACGATACGCAGCATGGTTCCCAGACCCAAGGTGGCACCAGTGCCAAGTGGGGCTCGTTTGACAGTGTCAAGTGCCTCCTGCAATCTCCCATCCAGAAGCGGGGCAGCTGAGTTTTTTTTGCCAGGGAAACGGACCTTTGTTTTTGATTGGGCTCTGTGGCCGAGAGTGGTCGGCTGTCTCCTGACAATCCACAATACGCAGGATGGTTCCCAGACCCAAGGTGGCACCAGTGCCAAGTCGGGCTGGTTTGATAGTACCAAGTGTCTCCTGCAATCTGCCATCCAGAAGCGGGGCAGCTGAGTTTTGTTTGCCAGAGAAAAGGGCCGTGGGTTGTGTTTGGGGGCATATGGCTGGGAGTGGCCACCTGGCTCCTTAAAATGCACGATACGCCGCATGGTAACCAGGCGCAAGGTGGCACCAGTGCCAAGTCAGGCTGTTTTTGTAGTACCCAGTGGCTCCTGCAATTTGCCATCCAGAAGCGGGGCAGTTGAATTTTGTTTGCTAGAGAAAAGGGCTGTGGTTTGTGTTTGGGGGCCTATGGCTGAGAGTGGCCGGCTGGCCCCTGAAAATCAACGATAGGCAGGATGGTTCCCAGATCCAAGGTGGCACCAGTGCCAAGTAAGGCTGGTTGTATGGTTCAAAGTAACTCCTGCAATCTGCCATCCAGAAGCGGGACAGCTGAGTTTTTTTGCCAGAGAAAAGGTCCATGGTTTCTTTTTGGGGCATACGGCTGGGAATTGCCGGCTGGCTCCTTAAAATGCTCGATGCGCAGGATGGTTCCCAGAGCCAAGGTGGCACCACTGCCAAGTCGGGCTCTTTTTGTAGTACCAAGTGCGTCCTGCAATTTGCCATCCAGAAGAGGGGCAGTTGAGTTTTGTTTGCCAGAGAAAAGGGCCGTTGTTTGTGTTTGGGGGCCTGTGGCTGGGAGTGTTCGGCTGGTTCCTGAATATGTACGATACGCAGGATTGTTCCCAGATCCAAGGTGGCAGCAGTGCCATGTTGTGCTGGTGTGATAGTCCCAAGTGGCTCCTGCAATCTGCCATCCAGAAGTGGGGCAGCTGATTTTTGTTTGCCAGAGGAAAGGTCCGTGGTTTGTTTTTGGGGGCATATGGCTGAGAGTGGCCGGCTGGCCCCTGAAAATCCACGATACACAGGATGGTTCCCAGATCCAAGGTGGCACCTGTGCCAAGTCGGGCTGATTTGATAGTACTAAGTAGCTCCTGCAATCTGCCATGCAGAAGCGGGGCAGCTTACTTTTGTTTGCCAGGGAAACGGGCCGAGGTTTGTGTTTGGGGGCCTATGGCTGAGAGTGACCGGCTGGCTCCTGAAAAGCTACAATAGGCAGGATGGTGACCAGACCCATGGTGGCACCAGTGCCAAGTTGGGCTGGTTTGATAGTACCAAGTGGCTCCTGCAATCTGCCATCCAGAAGCAGGGCAGCTGAGTTTTGTTTGCCAGAGAAAAGGGCCTTGGTTTGTGTTTGGGGGCATATGGCTGGGTGTGGCCAGCTGGCTCCTTAAAATGCACGATATGCAACATGGCTCCCAGACCCAAGGTGGCACAAGTGCCAAGTTGGGCTGGTTTGATAGTACCAAGTGGCTCCTGCAATCTTCCATGATCACGTGGAGAAATACTTTCTGGTTTCAGCCTCATGCTCTTTCTTCTCTCCCTCAACTTCTCTATCACCTCTCATCTGGTTCACATGCGCTGTCTTCAAGGTCCACAGGCTACTTTTCACAGAATCTTCTGGCCTGATGAAGTAAGGATGATGAATAGAACAGAGCTGGGATCTATTTTCCAGTTTGGATAAAATGCATTCTGCACACAAATCCAAGGAGAACGGGCTGCCCCGATGCCCAGAAAATCTTTCACTCCTGCTAGTGTTCTACGTCAACCGCAACTTAGTCTGAAAGAAAAGCTTTTTCTCTGAGAGCATCTGAGAGGTTTGCATGAAGCACTGATATCTGACATATGCAATTTTGAATAGGAGAGGAAAAAGAAAATGGCAAGGAGTTTTTAATTTTAGTGGTTTCAATTTTAATTTCCGTGCACTTTTTCAAAACTTGTCAGCTCAAATGCCCATCAACATCTTTTAGTCATCTGTAAGTCAGTATTCATATAAAATGTGCTTCAAATCCAAAGAATTTCAAATTTGCACTCCAAGCTTCTATGCCTAGATTTATGATTTCCTACACATATTAGATGAAAGGAAGGCCTTTTTTACTGTGGGAGTGCTGGAACACTGGAACAGGTTGCCCAGAGAAGTTGTGGGTGTCCCATCCCTGAAAGTATTCAAGGTCACCCTGGACGGGGCTTGGAGCAGCAACAAAGGAGAAGCTTGATGGTAGAGAAACAAAGTTGGACTATAGAAGAAACTCGGATTGAAGTATAGGATCAAGTTTTCTCTCAGCTCTTGGGGTAAATTCAAAGTTGTACAAAATGACATTTATCTGTGCTATTCACTACTGTAACAGAAAGTTTCATGAAAACTGTACAGAAGATAGTAAATTTTAAAAGAGATAAGAATTACAGCATAAAATCCATGGGATAGGTTACAACATGAGACACTCTCTAAGAGAAAATCTCTGTGTTTCAGCACTTCATCGGGGTAAGATTTCATGAAGTGCCAAAGAAGGCGGCAAAATATCATTCGGGACATTATTTACTGGAATTCAGCCTGGCCATTAGTAGGAACTGCCTTTGAACATATCATGTAGATATACCACACACACTTTCCCTTCACTGAAAAATTACTGTTTACAACAAATAAGCAATTGACAATCAAAATTGATTGAAAGCATCTTAAACATGTCAAGTATTTCATTGTAGATGATCTGTGATCCAAATGCTTCTTCCACCTTCGAGAGGGACAGAAGAATTCTTCCATATCATGATGGTTTAAAATTGTATCAACCAATGTTTTCTGCTGAAAAGATATCATCTATTTTTTTCTATTTTTGGAAGAAAATATTCCTAGACATACAACAGGTGAGAACTAAGTAATTTTAAAGAAACAAATGAAATGAAAATATTCTGTAAATAGAATGAAATGAAAAGCTGTGTTTTAAATAGGAGCTAAATATTAAACAGAATTTTTGTACCAGGCATTTGAATTACTGCACCAGCTCTTTTGCCCATCAAGAGAGGCATTTAGCATTTCAGTCTTTTCCAAGGTGTTCATGATCTGCTATGCTGATCTCTGTGTGTGCCTAGGTGTGTGTGGAGGGGGGGGCATATGAAGGGGAGTGTGTATGTTTGCTTTACAATTGTTGTGGCAGATTCATGCCTCAGCTCCACATTTTGTTTTAAAAAGGTCACACCGAGTGGATATGAAGTTTACTATCAACAAGAGATCGATTCCCAAATCATCCATTTGACTCTCCCTTATAAATCATGTGCTTTGTTGCATATTTTATCAAATATACTTTCAAGCCAGATGGAGGAAGGAGGATGTGGGAATCCCTCCACCATCTTGCAACTTTTATGTAAGTAGGTTTTCAAGAAAATCATCATTTCTCTTTTAAATATGTCTGGAACAGGCATGATGGTAGTGTCAACCTGTTGGAGTTTTTGTTGCTGGAAGAAGTTGTACAAAAGGATTGGTTTTTACGTTGACCAGTTACTGAATCAAGCGCAGGAATACATTGGAAATTTAGCTGGGGGTTCCTTTTCCCAGCAGACTACTTCTAGAACGAGCTTGTACACTGAAGCTGACTCTTTTGCTCTCTTTTTGTTTCTTTCCTATTTTCTTGGCTTCTTTGCCACTATCTAGACAATTTTGGAACTTTGTTCCCAACTAAAATGGTTTCAATAGTCTGATTGTGATCATACATTTTTACAAGGAATTTTTAAAATCTTTCCTCGAGTCCAGAAAGTCAAGGACTTAGATCTTTTTCTTCCCTTATCAATATTGCCATGAAATTGATAAATAAAGACCAACTCTTTATTTTTGTTTTTAACCCACGTAGATAATTCCCATCCATTAATCCATTTTGTGGACCAATAGCTGCCATTCTGATGGAAGCTGTCACTTCTTAACAATAGGCATTCTGTGACTATGTTGACAGCACTTTGGGTGAAGATCCTAACTGGTCTTAGATATACATAGGGAGAAATTTGCTCAGCCAGTGTCAGTCTTAAGCATGCGTATCAGAAGATCTTTCTAGAGCTGGGAATTTTCCCATGAAAGGGATTCAGTTAGGGAAGAGACACTTGTGCCAGAGTTTTACATTCTTCTTGAACACTGCTTAAGGAACTTAGATGCCATGTCCATTTGGATCTCTGTCTGCACAGAACTTTGTCATGCCAGTGCTTTGAAATGCATCTTGAAGAGAATTCACTAGCACAGAATGAAAGAGAGTGGAAGGGGTTGGTGGGGCTAACCAGGCCCAACCCCCCTGCCTAAACCAGGATACCTAGAGCCTCTTGCCCAGGATTCTATCTGGGTGTACTTTTAATGTCTTCAAAGATCCAGGCTCCACAATCTTTCTGGGCAGTCTGTGCCGTGGTTCAGTCACCCTGACAGTAAAGAAACATTTACTGATGTTCAAAGGCAATCTCCTGTATTTCAGTGTGTGCCCACTGCCTCTTGTCTTTTCCCTCAGCATCACTGAAAAGACACTGATTCCCTCCCCTTTGCACTATTGCTTCCATATGTATGTGTGATGCCATGTAGAGGTATGTCAAAAACCTCCCTGAAGCCCAGGCAGATAATATTCCCTTCATCTACCAGTCAAGTTGATTCATCAGAGGAGTTTAAAGTGATGTTCAGCATGAAATTCCCCTGAAAAATCATGCTAACTACATTATTTGGTCATCTGTCGTGTGCCTGGCAAGGATTTCCAGGAAGAGCTGCTTCATCAACTTCCTGGGGATAAAAAAGAGGCTGGCTGGTTTGTACTATGGCGAGTCCTCTTAATTGCCTTTTTTGAAGATGGGTGTCATTTGCTAACATCCACTCTTTAGCCTCTCTTGTCGTCTACATCTTAGCAAAACGCTTTTCCACTATGTCTGGCTAGGAAAAACTGTGCCAGCACAGAAAACATCTCCCATCGTGTTCTAGAAGTTGCACGGATGTCTGCCAAGTGTTTGGCAGGAAGAAAAGAAAAGTTGTCCAAAACAGCTTCCAATCGAATGTTCCTGTGATTGGAAAAGTCAGGAGAGTGCAAAGGTACTGTTTTCTATCAGTTGGCAAGGTGCGCACACAATCCCAGTGTTGTACAGCTTGCTTCTTCACCTTCCCGAAGCTGCCGCTCTCGCCGGCTGCCGGAGCCCAAGAAGCGGCTTCTTCGCGCAAAGACGATTGTGCCGCTCACAGGGCTCTCCTTAGCGCGGCTTCTGCCGAAAGACGCCCGGCAGCGGCTCTTACCTCCGGAGAGCATCCTACCTTCGTCTTTAGCTCCTCTTCTCATCTACACCTCGGCAAAAAGCTTTTCCACTATGTCTGGCTAGGAAAAACTGTGCCAGCACAGAAAACATCTCCCATCGTGTTCTAGAAGTTGCACGGATGTCTGCCAAGTGTTTGGCAGGAAGAAAAGAAAAGTTGTCCAAAACAGCTTCCAATCGAATGTTCCTGTGATTGGAAAAGTCAGGAGAGTGCAAAGGTACTGTTTTCTATCAGTTGGCAAGGTGCGCACACAATCCCAGTGTTGTACAGCTTGCTTCTTCACCTTCCCGAAGCTGCCGCTCTCGCCGGCTGCCGGAGCCCAAGAAGCGGCTTCTTCGCGCAAAGACGATTGTGCCGCTCACAGTGCTCTCCTTAGCGCGGCTTCTGCCGAAAGACGCCCGGCAGCGGCTCTTACCTCCGGAGAGCATCCTACCTTCGTCTTTCGCGTCTTTTGTAGTCTACATCTTAGCAAAACGCTTTTCCACTATGTCTGGCTAGGAAAAACTGTGCCAGCACAGAAAACATCTCCCATCGTGTTCTAGAAGTTGCACGGATGTCTGCCAAGTGTTTGGCAGGAAGAAAAGAAAAGTTGTCCAAAACAGCTTCCAATCGAATGTTCCTGTGATTGGAAAAGTCAGGAGAGTGCAAAGGTACTGTTTTCTATCAGTTGGCAAGGTGCGCACACAATCCCAGTGTTGTACAGCTTGCTTCTTCACCTTCCCGAAGCTGCCGCTCTCGCCGGCTGCCGGAGCCCAAGAAGCGGCTTCTTCGCGCAAAGACGATTGTGCCGCTCACAGTGCTCTCCTTAGCGCGGCTTCTGCCGAAAGACGCCCGGCAGCGGCTCTTACCTCCGGAGAGCATCCTACCTTCGTCTTTCGCGTCTTTTGTAGTCTACATCTTAGCAAAACGCTTTTCCACTATGTCTGGCTAGTAAAAACTGTGCCAGCACAGAAAACATCTCCCATCGTGTTCTAGAAGTTGCACGGATGTCTGCCAAGTGTTTGGCAGGAAGAAAAGAAAAGTTGTCCAAAACAGCTTCCAATCGAATGTTCCTGTGATTGGAAACGTCAGGAGAGTGCAAAGGTACTGTTTTCTATCAGTTGGCAAGGTGCGCACACAATCCCAGTGTTGTACAGCTTGCTTCTTCACCTTCCCGAAGCTGCCGCTCTCGCCGGCTGCCGGAGCCCAAGAAGCGGCTTCTTCGCGCAAAGACGATTGTGCCGCTCACAGTGCTCTCCTTAGCGCGGCTTCTGCCGAAAGACGCCCGGCAGCGGCTCTTACCTCCGGAGAGCATCCTACCTTCGTCTTTCGCGTCTTTTGTAGTCTACATCTTAGCAAAACGCTTTTCCACTATGTCTGGCTAGGAAAAACTGTGCCAGCACAGAAAACATCTCCCATCGTGTTCTAGAAGTTGCACGGATGTCTGCCAAGTGTTTGGCAGGAAGAAAAGAAAAGTTGTCCAAAACAGCTTCCAATCGAATGTTCCTGTGATTGGAAAAGTCAGGAGAGTGCAAAGGTACTGTTTTCTATCAGTTGGCAAGGTGCGCACACAATCCCAGTGTTGTACAGCTTGCTTCTTCACCTTCCCGAAGCTGCCACTCTCAGGAGGTAAGAGCCGCTGCCGGGCGTCTTTCGGCAGAAGCCGCGCTAAGGAGAGCACTGTGAGCGGCACAATCGTCTTTGCGCGAAGAAGCCGCTTCTTGGGCTCCGGCAGCCGGCGAGAGCGGCAGCTTCGGGAAGGTGAAGAAGCAAGCTGTACAACACTGGGATTGTGTGCGCACCTTGCCAACTGATAGAAAACAGTACCTTTGCACTCTCCTGACTTTTCCAATCACAGGAACATTCGATTGGAAGCTGTTTTGGACAACTTTTCTTTTCTTCCTGCCAAACACTTGGCAGACATCCGTGCAACTTCTAGAACACGATGGGAGATGTTTTCTGTGCTGGCACAGTTTTTCCTAGCCAGACATAGTGGAAAAGCGTTTTGCTAAGATGTAGACTACAAAAGACGCGAAAGACGAAGGTAGGATGCTCTCCGGAGGTAAGAGCCGCTGCCGGGCGTCTTTCGGCAGAAGCCGCGCTAAGGAGAGCCCTGTGAGCGGCACAATCGTCTTTGCGCGAAGAAGCCGCTTCTTGGGCTCCGGCAGCCGGCGAGAGCGGCAGCTTCGGGAAGGTGAAGAAGCAAGCTGTACAACACTGGGATTGTGTGCGCACCTTGCCAACTGATAGAAAACAGTACCTTTGCACTCTCCTGACTTTTCCAATCACAGGAACATTCGATTGGAAGCTGTTTTGGACAACTTTTCTTTTCTTCCTGCCAAACACTTGGCAGACATCCGTGCAACTTCTAGAACACGATGGGAGATGTTTTCTGTGCTGGCACAGTTTTTACTAGCCAGACATAGTGGAAAAGCGTTTTGCTAAGATGTAGACTACAAAAGACGCGAAAGACGAAGGTAGGATGCTCTCCGGAGGTAAGAGCCGCTGCCGGGCGTCTTTCGGCAGAAGCCGCGCTAAGGAGAGCACTGTGAGCGGCACAATCGTCTTTGCGCGAAGAAGCCGCTTCTTGGGCTCCGGCAGCCGGCGAGAGCGGCAGCTTCGGGAAGGTGAAGAAGCAAGCTGTACAACACTGGGATTGTGTGCGCACCTTGCCAACTGATAGAAAACAGTACCTTTGCACTCTCCTGACTTTTCCAATCACAGGAACATTCGATTGGAAGCTGTTTTGGACAACTTTTCTTTTCTTCCTGCCAAACACTTGGCAGACATCCGTGCAACTTCTAGAACACGATGGGAGATGTTTTCTGTGCTGGCACAGTTTTTCCTAGCCAGACATAGTGGAAAAGCGTTTTGCTAAGATGTAGACTACAAAAGACGCGAAAGACGAAGGTAGGATGCTCTCCGGAGGTAAGAGCCGCTGCCGGGCGTCTTTCGGCAGAAGCCGCGCTAAGGAGAGCCCTGTGAGCGGCACAATCGTCTTTGCGCGAAGAAGCCGCTTCTTGGGCTCCGGCAGCCGGCGAGAGCGGCAGCTTCGGGAAGGTGAAGAAGCAAGCTGTACAACACTGGGATTGTGTGCGCACCTTGCCAACTGATAGAAAACAGTACCTTTGCACTCTCCTGACTTTTCCAATCACAGGAACATTCGATTGGAAGCTGTTTTGGACAACTTTTCTTTTCTTCCTGCCAAACACTTGGCAGACATCCGTGCAACTTCTAGAACACGATGGGAGATGTTTTCTGTGCTGGCACAGTTTTTCCTAGCCAGACATAGTGGAAAAGCGTTTTGCTAAGATGTAGACTACAAAAGACGCGAAAGACGAAGGTAGGATGCTCTCCGGAGGTAAGAGCCGCTGCCGGGCGTCTTTCGGCAGAAGCCGCGCTAAGGAGAGCACTGTGAGCGGCACAATCGTCTTTGCGCGAAGAAGCCGCTTCTTGGGCTCCGGCAGCCGGCGAGAGCGGCAGCTTCGGGAAGGTGAAGAAGCAAGCTGTACAACACTGGGATTGTGTGCGCACCTTGCCAACTGATAGAAAACAGTACCTTTGCACTCTCCTGACTTTTCCAATCACAGGAACATTCGATTGGAAGCTGTTTTGGACAACTTTTCTTTTCTTCCTGCCAAACACTTGGCAGACATCCGTGCAACTTCTAGAACACGATGGGAGATGTTTTCTGTGCTGGCACAGTTTTTCCTAGCCAGACATAGTGGAAAAGCGTTTTGCTAAGATGTAGACTACAAAAGACGCGAAAGACGAAGGTAGGATGCTCTCCGGAGGTAAGAGCCGCTGCCGGGCGTCTTTCGGCAGAAGCCGCGCTAAGGAGAGCACTGTGAGCGGCACAATCGTCTTTGCGCGAAGAAGCCGCTTCTTGGGCTCCGGCAGCCGGCGAGAGCGGCAGCTTCGGGAAGGTGAAGAAGCAAGCTGTACAACACTGGGATTGTGTGCGCACCTTGCCAACTGATAGAAAACAGTACCTTTGCACTCTCCTGACTTTTCCAATCACAGGAACATTCGATTGGAAGCTGTTTTGGACAACTTTTCTTTTCTTCCTGCCAAACACTTGGCAGACATCCGTGCAACTTCTAGAACACGATGGGAGATGTTTTCTGTGCTGGCACAGTTTTTCCTAGCCAGACATAGTGGAAAAGCGTTTTGCTAAGATGTAGACTACAAAAGACGCGAAAGACGAAGGTAGGATGCTCTCCGGAGGTAAGAGCCGCTGCCGGGCGTCTTTCGGCAGAAGCCGCGCTAAGGAGAGCCCTGTGAGCGGCACAATCGTCTTTGCGCGAAGAAGCCGCTTCTTGGGCTCCGGCAGCCGGCGAGAGCGGCAGCTTCGGGAAGGTGAAGAAGCAAGCTGTACAACACTGGGATTGTGTGCGCACCTTGCCAACTGATAGAAAACAGTACCTTTGCACTCTCCTGACTTTTCCAATCACAGGAACATTCGATTGGAAGCTGTTTTGGACAACTTTTCTTTTCTTCCTGCCAAACACTTGGCAGACATCCGTGCAACTTCTAGAACACGATGGGAGATGTTTTCTGTGCTGGCACAGTTTTTACTAGCCAGACATAGTGGAAAAGCGTTTTGCTAAGATGTAGACTACAAAAGACGCGAAAGACGAAGGTAGGATGCTCTCCGGAGGTAAGAGCCGCTGCCGGGCGTCTTTCGGCAGAAGCCGCGCTAAGGAGAGCACTGTGAGCGGCACAATCGTCTTTGCGCGAAGAAGCCGCTTCTTGGGCTCCGGCAGCCGGCGAGAGCGGCAGCTTCGGGAAGGTGAAGAAGCAAGCTGTACAACACTGGGATTGTGTGCGCACCTTGCCAACTGATAGAAAACAGTACCTTTGCACTCTCCTGACTTTTCCAATCACAGGAACATTCGATTGGAAGCTGTTTTGGACAACTTTTCTTTTCTTCCTGCCAAACACTTGGCAGACATCCGTGCAACTTCTAGAACACGATGGGAGATGTTTTCTGTGCTGGCACAGTTTTTCCTAGCCAGACATAGTGGAAAAGCGTTTTGCTAAGATGTAGACTACAAAAGACGCGAAAGACGAAGGTAGGATGCTCTCCGGAGGTAAGAGCCGCTGCCGGGCGTCTTTCGGCAGAAGCCGCGCTAAGGAGAGCACTGTGAGCGGCACAATCGTCTTTGCGCGAAGAAGCCGCTTCTTGGGCTCCGGCAGCCGGCGAGAGCGGCAGCTTCGGGAAGGTGAAGAAGCAAGCTGTACAACACTGGGATTGTGTGCGCACCTTGCCAACTGATAGAAAACAGTACCTTTGCACTCTCCTGACTTTTCCAATCACAGGAACATTCGATTGGAAGCTGTTTTGGACAACTTTTCTTTTCTTCCTGCCAAACACTTGGCAGACATCCGTGCAACTTCTAGAACACGATGGGAGATGTTTTCTGTGCTGGCACAGTTTTTCCTAGCCAGACATAGTGGAAAAGCGTTTTGCTAAGATGTAGACTACAAAAGACGCGAAAGACGAAGGTAGGATGCTCTCCGGAGGTAAGAGCCGCTGCCGGGCGTCTTTCGGCAGAAGCCGCGCTAAGGAGAGCACTGTGAGCGGCACAATCGTCTTTGCGCGAAGAAGCCGCTTCTTGGGCTCCGGCAGCCGGCGAGAGCGGCAGCTTCGGGAAGGTGAAGAAGCAAGCTGTACAACACTGGGATTGTGTGCGCACCTTGCCAACTGATAGAAAATAGTACCTTTGCACTCTCCTGACTTTTCCAATCACAGGAACATTCGATTGGAAGCTGTTTTGGACAACTTTTCTTTTCTTCCTGCCAAACACTTGGCAGACATCCGTGCAACTTCTAGAACACGATGGGAGATGTTTTCTGTGCTGGCACAGTTTTTCCTAGCCAGACATAGTGGAAAAGCGTTTTGCTAAGATGTAGACTACAAAAGACGCGAAAGACGAAGGTAGGATGCTCTCCGGAGGTAAGAGCCGCTGCCGGGCGTCTTTCGGCAGAAGCCGCGCTAAGGAGAGCCCTGTGAGCGGCACAATCGTCTTTGCGCGAAGAAGCCGCTTCTTGGGCTCCGGCAGCCGGCGAGAGCGGCAGCTTCGGGAAGGTGAAGAAGCAAGCTGTACAACACTGGGATTGTGTGCGCACCTTGCCAACTGATAGAAAACAGTACCTTTGCACTCTCCTGACTTTTCCAATCACAGGAACATTCGATTGGAAGCTGTTTTGGACAACTTTTCTTTTCTTCCTGCCAAACACTTGGCAGACATCCGTGCAACTTCTAGAACACGATGGGAGATGTTTTCTGTGCTGGCACAGTTTTTCCTAGCCAGACATAGTGGAAAAGCGTTTTGCTAAGATGTAGACTACAAAAGACGCGAAAGACGAAGGTAGGATGCTCTCCGGAGGTAAGAGCCGCTGCCGGGCGTCTTTCGGCAGAAGCCGCGCTAAGGAGAGCCCTGTGAGCGGCACAATCGTCTTTGCGCGAAGAAGCCGCTTCTTGGGCTCCGGCAGCCGGCGAGAGCGGCAGCTTCGGGAAGGTGAAGAAGCAAGCTGTACAACACTGGGATTGTGTGCGCACCTTGCCAACTGATAGAAAACAGTACCTTTGCACTCTCCTGACTTTTCCAATCACAGGAACATTCGATTGGAAGCTGTTTTGGACAACTTTTCTTTTCTTCCTGCCAAACACTTGGCAGACATCCGTGCAACTTCTAGAACACGATGGGAGATGTTTTCTGTGCTGGCACAGTTTTTCCTAGCCAGACATAGTGGAAAAGCTTTTTGCCGAGGTGTAGATGAGAAGAGGAGCTAAAGACGAAGGTAGGATGCTCTCCGGAGGTAAGAGCCGCTGCCGGGCGTCTTTCGGCAGAAGCCGCGCTAAGGAGAGCCCTGTGAGCGGCACAATCGTCTTTGCGCGAAGAAGCCGCTTCTTGGGCTCCGGCAGCCGGCGAGAGCGGCAGCTTCGGGAAGGTGAAGAAGCAAGCTGTACAACACTGGGATTGTGTGCGCACCTTGCCAACTGATAGAAAACAGTACCTTTGCACTCTCCTGACTTTTCCAATCACAGGAACATTCGATTGGAAGCTGTTTTGGACAACTTTTCTTTTCTTCCTGCCAAACACTTGGCAGACATCCGTGCAACTTCTAGAACACGATGGGAGATGTTTTCTGTGCTGGCACAGTTTTTCCTAGCCAGACATAGTGGAAAAGCGTTTTGCTAAGATGTAGACGACAAGAGAGGCTAAAGAGTGGATGTTAGCAAATGACACCCATCTTCAAAAAAGGCAATTAAGAGGACTCGCCATAGTACAAACCAGCCAGCCTCTTTTTTATCCCCAGGAAGTTGATGAAGCAGCTCTTCCTGGAAATCCTTGCCAGGCACATGACAGATGACCAAATAATGTAGTTAGCATGATTTTTCAGGGGAATTTCATGCTGAACATCACTTTAAACTCCTCTGATGAATCAACTTGACTGGTAGATGAAGGGAATATTATCTGCCTGGGCTTCAGGGAGGTTTTTGACATACCTCTACATGGCATCACACATACATATGGAAGCAATAGTGCAAAGGGGAGGGAATCAGTGTCTTTTCAGTGATGCTGAGGGAAAAGACAAGAGGCAGTGGGCACACACTGAAATACAGGAGATTGCCTTTGAACATCAGTAAATGTTTCTTTACTGTCAGGGTGACTGAACCACGGCACAGACTGCCCAGAAAGATTGTGGAGCCTGGATCTTTGAAGACATTAAAAGTACACCCAGATAGAATCCTGGGCAAGAGGCTCTAGGTATCCTGGTTTAGGCAGGGGGGTTGGGCCTGGTTAGCCCCACCAACCCCTTCCACTCTCTTTCATTCTGTGCTAGTGAATTCTCTTCAAGATGCATTTCAAAGCACTGGCATGACAAAGTTCTGTGCAGACAGAGATCCAAATGGACATGGCATCTAAGTTCCTTAAGCAGTGTTCAAGAAGAATGTAAAACTCTGGCACAAGTGTCTCTTCCCTAACTGAATCCCTTTCATGGGAAAATTCCCAGCTCTAGAAAGATCTTCTGATACGCATGCTTAAGACTGACACTGGCTGAGCAAATTTCTCCCTATGTATATCTAAGACCAGTTAGGATCTTCACCCAAAGTGCTGTCAACATAGTCACAGAATGCCTATTGTTAAGAAGTGACAGCTTCCATCAGAATGGCAGCTATTGGTCCACAAAATGGATTAATGGATGGGAATTATCTACGTGGGTTAAAAACAAAAATAAAGAGTTGGTCTTTATTTATCAATTTCATGGCAATATTGATAAGGGAAGAAAAAGATCTAAGTCCTTGACTTTCTGGACTCGAGGAAAGATTTTAAAAATTCCTTGTAAAAATGTATGATCACAATCAGACTATTGAAACCATTTTAGTTGGGAACAAAGTTCCAAAATTGTCTAGATAGTGGCAAAGAAGCCAAGAAAATAGGAAAGAAACAAAAAGAGAGCAAAAGAGTCAGCTTCAGTGTACAAGCTCGTTCTAGAAGTAGTCTGCTGGGAAAAGGAACCCCCAGCTAAATTTCCAATGTATTCCTGCGCTTGATTCAGTAACTGGTCAATGTAAAAACCAATCCTTTTGTACAACTTCTTCCAGCAACAAAAACTCCAACAGGTTGACACTACCATCATGCCTGTTCCAGACATATTTAAAAGAGAAATGATGATTTTCTTGAAAACCTACTTACATAAAAGTTGCAAGATGGTGGAGGGATTCCCACATCCTCCTTCCTCCATCTGGCTTGAAAGTATATTTGATAAAATATGCAACAAAGCACATGATTTATAAGGGAGAGTCAAATGGATGATTTGGGAATCGATCTCTTGTTGATAGTAAACTTCATATCCACTCGGTGTGACCTTTTTAAAACAAAATGTGGAGCTGAGGCATGAATCTGCCACAACAATTGTAAAGCAAACATACACACTCCCCTTCATATGCCCCCCCCTCCACACACACCTAGGCACACACAGAGATCAGCATAGCAGATCATGAACACCTTGGAAAAGACTGAAATGCTAAATGCCTCTCTTGATGGGCAAAAGAGCTGGTGCAGTAATTCAAATGCCTGGTACAAAAATTCTGTTTAATATTTAGCTCCTATTTAAAACACAGCTTTTCATTTCATTCTATTTACAGAATATTTTCATTTCATTTGTTTCTTTAAAATTACTTAGTTCTCACCTGTTGTATGTCTAGGAATATTTTCTTCCAAAAATAGAAAAAAATAGATGATATCTTTTCAGCAGAAAACATTGGTTGATACAATTTTAAACCATCATGATATGGAAGAATTCTTCTGTCCCTCTCGAAGGTGGAAGAAGCATTTGGATCACAGATCATCTACAATGAAATACTTGACATGTTTAAGATGCTTTCAATCAATTTTGATTGTCAATTGCTTATTTGTTGTAAACAGTAATTTTTCAGTGAAGGGAAAGTGTGTGTGGTATATCTACATGATATGTTCAAAGGCAGTTCCTACTAATGGCCAGGCTGAATTCCAGTAAATAATGTCCCGAATGATATTTTGCCGCCTTCTTTGGCACTTCATGAAATCTTACCCCGATGAAGTGCTGAAACACAGAGATTTTCTCTTAGAGAGTGTCTCATGTTGTAACCTATCCCATGGATTTTATGCTGTAATTCTTATCTCTTTTAAAATTTACTATCTTCTGTACAGTTTTCATGAAACTTTCTGTTACAGTAGTGAATAGCACAGATAAATGTCATTTTGTACAACTTTGAATTTACCCCAAGAGCTGAGAGAAAACTTGATCCTATACTTCAATCCGAGTTTCTTCTATAGTCCAACTTTGTTTCTCTACCATCAAGCTTCTCCTTTGTTGCTGCTCCAAGCCCCGTCCAGGGTGACCTTGAATACTTTCAGGGATGGGACACCCACAACTTCTCTGGGCAACCTGTTCCAGTGTTCCAGCACTCCCACAGTAAAAAAGGCCTTCCTTTCATCTAATATGTGTAGGAAATCATAAATCTAGGCATAGAAGCTTGGAGTGCAAATTTGAAATTCTTTGGATTTGAAGCACATTTTATATGAATACTGACTTACAGATGACTAAAAGATGTTGATGGGCATTTGAGCTGACAAGTTTTGAAAAAGTGCACGGAAATTAAAATTGAAACCACTAAAATTAAAAACTCCTTGCCATTTTCTTTTTCCTCTCCTATTCAAAATTGCATATGTCAGATATCAGTGCTTCATGCAAACCTCTCAGATGCTCTCAGAGAAAAAGCTTTTCTTTCAGACTAAGTTGCGGTTGACATAGAACACTAGCAGGAGTGAAAGATTTTCTGGGCATCGGGGCAGCCCGTTCTCCTTGGATTTGTGTGCAGAATGCATTTTATCCAAACTGGAAAATAGATCCCAGCTCTGTTCTATTCATCATCCTTACTTCATCAGGCCAGAAGATTCTGTGAAAAGTAGCCTGTGGACCTTGAAGACAGCGCATGTGAACCAGATGAGAGGTGATAGAGAAGTTGAGGGAGAGAAGAAAGAGCATGAGGCTGAAACCAGAAAGTATTTCTCCACGTGATCATGGAAGATTGCAGGAGCCACTTGGTACTATCAAACCAGCCCAACTTGGCACTTGTGCCACCTTGGGTCTGGGAGCCATGTTGCATATCGTGCATTTTAAGGAGCCAGCTGGCCACACCCAGCCATATGCCCCCAAACACAAACCAAGGCCCTTTTCTCTGGCAAACAAAACTCAGCTGCCCTGCTTCTGGATGGCAGATTGCAGGAACCACTTGGTACTATCAAACCAGCCCAACTTGGCACTGGTGCCACCATGGGTCTGGTCACCATCCTGCCTATTGTAGCTTTTCAGGAGCCAGCCGGTCACTCTCAGCCATAGGCCCCCAAACACAAACCTCGGCCCGTTTCCCTGGCAAACAAAAGTAAGCTGCCCCGCTTCTGCATGGCAGATTGCAGGAGCTACTTAGTACTATCAAATCAGCCCGACTTGGCACAGGTGCCACCTTGGATCTGGGAACCATCCTGTGTATCGTGGATTTTCAGGGGCCAGCCGGCCACTCTCAGCCATATGCCCCCAAAAACAAACCACGGACCTTTTCTCTGGCAAACAAAAATCAGCTGCCCCACTTCTGGATGGCAGATTGCAGGAGCCACTTGGGACTATCACACCAGCACAACATGGCACTGCTGCCACCTTGGATCTGGGAACAATCCTGCGTATCGTACATATTCAGGAACCAGCCGAACACTCCCAGCCACAGGCCCCCAAACACAAACAACGGCCCTTTTCTCTGGCAAACAAAACTCAACTGCCCCTCTTCTGGATGGCAAATTGCAGGACGCACTTGGTACTACAAAAAGAGCCCGACTTGGCAGTGGTGCCACCTTGGCTCTGGGAACCATCCTGCGTATCGAGCATTTTAAGGAGCCAGCCGGCAATTCCCAGCCGTATGCCCCAAAAAGAAACCATGGACCTTTTCTCTGGCAAAAAAAACTCAGCTGTCCCGCTTCTGGATGGCAGATTGCAGGAGTTACTTTGAACCATACAACCAGCCTTACTTGGCACTGGTGCCACCTTGGATCTGGGAACCATCCTGCCTATCGTTGATTTTCAGGGGCCAGCCGGCCACTCTCAGCCATAGGCCCCCAAACACAAACCACAGCCCTTTTCTCTAGCAAACAAAATTCAACTGCCCCGCTTCTGGATGGCAAATTGCAGGAGCCACTGGGTACTACAAAAACAGCCTGACTTGGCACTGGTGCCACCTTGCGCCTGGTTACCATGCGGCGTATCGTGCATTTTAAGGAGCCAGGTGGCCACTCCCAGCCATATGCCCCCAAACACAACCCACGGCCCTTTTCTCTGGCAAACAAAACTCAGCTGCCCCGCTTCTGGATGGCAGATTGCAGGAGACACTTGGTACTATCAAACCAGCCCGACTTGGCACTGGTGCCACCTTGGGTCTGGGAACCATCCTGCGTATTGTGGATTGTCAGGAGACAGCCGACCACTCTCGGCCACAGAGCCCAATCAAAAACAAAGGTCCGTTTCCCTGGCAAAAAAAACTCAGCTGCCCCGCTTCTGGATGGGAGATTGCAGGAGGCACTTGACACTGTCAAACGAGCCCCACTTGGCACTGGTGCCACCTTGGGTCTGGGAACCATGCTGCGTATCGTGGATTTTCAGGAGCCAGCCGGCCACTGCCAGCCACAGGCCCCCAAACACAAACCACAGCCTTTTTCTCTGGCAAACAAAACTCAGCTGCCCCGCTTCTGGATGGCAGATTGCAGGAGCCACTTGGTACTATCAAACCAGCCCGACTTGGCACTGGTGCCACCTTGGGTCTGGGAACCATCCTGCCTATCGTGGATTTTAAGGAGCCAGCCGGCTACTCCCAGCCACAGGCCCCCAACAAAAACCACGGCCCTTTTTTCTCGCAAACAAAACTTAGCTGCCTCACTTCTGGATGGCAGATTGCAGGAGCCACTTGGTGTAATCAAACCAGCCCGACTTGGCACTGGTGCCACCTTGGGTCTGGGAACCATCCTGCGTATCGTGGATTCTAAGGAGCCACCCGGCCACTCTGAGCCACAGGCCCCCCAACAAAATCAACGGCGCTGTTCCCTGGAAAACAAAACTCGCCTGCCAACTTTTTGATGGAGTTTGCAGGAGCCACTTGGTACTATCAAACCAGCCCGACTTGGCACTGGTGCCACCTTGGGTCTGGGAAACATCCTGCGTATCGTGGATTCTTAGGAGCCAGCCGGCCACTCCTAGCCACAGGCCCCCAAACAAAAACCTAGGCCTATTTCTCTGGCAAACAAAAGTAAGCTGCCCTGCTTCTGGATGGCAGATTGCAGGAGACACTTGGTACTATCAAACCAGCCCAACTTGGCACTGGTGCCACGTTGGGTCTGGGAACCATCCTGCGTATCGTGGATTCTAAGGAGCCAGCTGGCCACTCCCAGCCACAGGCCCCCAAACACAAACAACGGCGCTTTTCCCTGGAAAACAAAACTCGCCTGCCAACTTTTTGATGGCAGATTGCAGGAGCCACTTGGTACTATCAAATCAGCCCAACTTGGCACTGGTGCCACCATGGGTCTGGTCACCATCCTGCCTATCGTAGCTTTTCAGGAGCCAGCCGGTCACTCCCAGCCATAGGCCCCCAGACAAAAACCTCGGCCCGTTTCCCTGGCAAACAAAAGTAAGCTGCCCCGCTTCTGGATGGCAGATTGCAGTACGCACTTGGTACTATCAAACCAGCCCAACTTGGAAATGGTGCCACCTTGGGTCTGGGAACCATCCTGCGTATCGTGGATTCTAAGGAGCCAGCGGGCCACTCCCAGCCACAGACCCCAAATACAAACAACGGCGCTTTTCCCTGGAAAACAAAACTCGCCTGCCAAATTTTTGATGGCAGATTGCAGGAGCCACTTGGTACTATCAAATCAGCCCAACTTGGCACTGGTGCCACCATGGATCTGGTCACCATCCTGCCTATCGTAGCTTTTCAGGTGCCAGCCGGTCACTCCCAGCCATAGGAACCCAGACACAAACCTCGGCCCGTTTCCCTGGCAAACAAAAGTAAGCTGCCCCGCTTCTGGATGGCAGATTGCAGGAGCCACTTTGCACCATCAAACTGGCCCGACTTGTCACTGGTGCCACCTCAGGTCTGGGAACCCTCCTGCGTATCGTGGATTCCAATTAGCAAGACGGCCACTCCCAGCCACAGGCCCCCAAACACAAACAACGGCGCATTTCCCTGGAAAACAAAACTCGCCTGCCAACTTTTTGATGGCAGATTGCAGGAGCCACTTGGTACTATCAAACCAGCCCAACTTGGCACTGCTGACACCATGGGTCTGGTCACCATCCTGCCTATCGTAGCTTTTCAGGAGCCAGCCGGTCACTCCCAGCCATAGGCCCCCAGACACAAAGCTCTGCCCGTTTCCCTGGCAAACAAAAGTAAGCTGCCCCGCTTCTGGATGGCAGATTTCAGGATCCACTTGTTATTATCAAACCAGCCCGACTTGGTACTGGTGCCACCTCTGGTCTGGGAACCATCCTGCGTATCTTGGATTCTAAGGAGCCAGCCGGCCACTCCCAGCCACAGGCCCCCAAAAAAAAACATCGGCGCTTTTCCCTGGAAAACAAAACTCGCCTGCCAACATTTTGATTGCAGATTGCAGGAACCACTTGGTACTATCAAACCAGCCCAACTTGGCACTGGTGCCACCTTGGGTCTGGGAACCATCCGGCGTATCGTGTGTTTAAAGGAGCCAGCCGGCCACTCCAGCCACAGGCCCGCAGACACAAACAACGGCGCTTTTCCCTGGAAAACAAAGCTTGCCTGCTGACTTTTGATGGCAGATTGCAGGAGCCACTTTGTACTTTGAAATCAGCCGAACATGGCTCTGGTGCCACCATGGGTCTGGTCACCATCCTGCCTATCGTAGCTTTTCACGAGCCAGCCGGTCACTCCCAGCCATAGGCCCCCAGACACAAAGCTCGGCCCGTTTCCCTGGCAAACAAAAGTAAGCTACCCCGCTTCTGGATGGCAGATTGCAGGACGCACTTGGTACTATCAAACCAGCCCAACTTATCACTGGTGCCACCTCAGGTCAGGGAACCATCCTGCGTATTGTGGATTCTAAGGAGCCAGCCGGCCACTCCCAGCCACAGGCCCCCAAACACAAACAACGGCGCTTTTCCCTGGAAAACAAAACTCGCCTGCCAATATTTTGATGGCAGATTGCAGGAGCCACTTGGTACTATCAAACCAGCCCAACTTGGCACTGGTGCCACCATGGGTCTGGTCACCATCCTGCCTATCGTAGCTTTTCAGGAGCCAGCCGGTCACTCCCTGCCATAGGCCCCCAGACAAAAACCTCGGCCCGTTTCCCTGGCAAACAAAAGTAAGCTGCCCCGCTTCTGGATGGCAGATTGCAGGACGCACTTGGTACTATCAAACCAGCCCGACTTGGCACTGGTGCCACCTCAGGTCTGGGAACCATCCTGCGTATCGTGGATTCTAAGGAGCCAGCCGGCCACTCCCAGCCACAGGCCCCCAAACACAAACAACGGCGCTTTTCCCTGGAAAACAAAACTCGCCTGCCAACTTTTTGATGGCAGATTGCCGGAGCCACTTGGTACTATCAAACCAGCCCAACTTGGCACTGGTGCCACCATGGGTCTGGTCACCATCCTGCCTATCGTAGCTTTTCAGGAGCCAGCCGGTCACTCCCAGCCATAGACCCCAGACACAAACCTCGGCCCGTTTCCCTGGCAAAAAAAAGTAAGCTGCCCCGCTTCTGGATGGCAGATTGCAGGAGCCACTTTGCACCATCAAACTAGCCCGACTTGGCACTGGTGCCACCTCAGGTCTGGGAACCATCCTGCGTATCGTGGATTCTAAGGAGCCAGCCGGACACTCCCAGCCACAGGCCCTCAAACACAAACAGCGGCGCTTTTCCCTGGAAAACAAAACTCGCCTGCCAAATTTTGATGGCAGATTGCCGGAGCAACTTGGTACTATCAAACCAGCCCAACTTGGCACTGGTGCCACCATGGGTCTGGTCACCATCCTGCCTATCGTAGATTTTCAGGACCTAGCCGGTCACTCCCAGCCATAGGCCCCCAGACACAAACCTCGGCCCGTTTCCGTGGCAAACAAAACTAAGCGGCGCCGCTTGTGGATGGCAGATTGCAGGACGCACTTGGTACTATCAAACCAGCCCGACTTGGCACTGGTGCCACCTCTGGTCTGGGAACCATCCTGCGTATCGTGGATTCCAATTAGCAAGCTGGCCACTCCCAGCCACAGGCCCCCAAACACAAACAACGGCGCTTTTCCCTGGAAAACAAAACTCGCCTGCCAACATTTTGATGGCAGATTGCAGGAGCCACTTGGTACTATCAAATCAGCCGAACATGGCACTGGTGCCACCATGGGTCTTGGAACCATCCTGCCTATCGTAGCTGTTCAGGCGCCAGCCGGTCACTCCCAGCCATAGGCCCCCAGAGAAAAACCTCGGCCCTTTTCCCTGGAAAACAAAAGTAAGCTGCCCCGCTTCTGGATGGCAGATTGCAGGAATAACTTGGTACTATCAAACCAGCCCAACTTGGCACTGGTGCCACCTTGGGTCTGGGAACCATCCGGCGTATCGTGGATTCTAAGGAGCCAGCCGGTCACTCCCAGCCACAGGCCCCCAAACACAAACAACGGCGCTTTTCCCTGGAAAACAAAACTCGCCTGCCAACATTTTGATGGCAGATTGCAGGAGCCACTTGCTACTATCAAATCAGCCCAACTTGGCACTGGTGCCACCATGGGTCTGGTCACCATCCTGCCTATCGTAGCTTTTCAGGAGCCAGCCGGTCACTCCCAGCCATAGGCCCCCAGACACAAAGCTCGGCCCGTTTCCCTGGCAAACAAAAGTAAGCTGCCCCGCTTCTGGATGGCAGATTGCAGGACGCGCTTGGTAGTATCAAACCAGCCCGACTTGTCACTGGTGCCAACTCTGGTCTGGGAACCATCCTGCGTATCGTTGATTCTAATTAGCCAGCCGGCCACTCCCAGCCACAGGCCCCCAAACACAAACAAGGGCGCTTTTCCCTGGAAAACAAAACTCGCCTGCCAAATTTTTGATGGCAGATTGCAGGAGCCACTTGGTACTATCAAATCAGCCCAACTCGGCACTGGTGCCACCATGGGTCTGGTTACCATCCTGCCTATCGTAGCTTTTCAGGAGCCAGCCGGTCACCCCCAGCCACAGGCCCCGAGACAAAAACCTCGGCCCGTTTCCCTGGCAAAAAAAAGTAAGCTACCCCGCTTCTGGATGGCAGATTGCAGGACGCACTTCGTAGTATCAAACCAGCCAAACTTGGCACTGGTGCCACCTTGGGTCTGGGAACCATCCTGCGTAACGTGGATTCTAAGCAGCCAGCCGGCCACTCCCTGCCACAGGCACTCAAACACAAACAACGGCGCTTTTCCCTGGAAAACAAAACTCGCCTGCCAACTTTTTGATGGCGGATTGCAGGAGCCACTTGATACTATCAAACCAGCCCAACTTGGCACTGGTGCCACCATGGGTCTGGTCACCATCCTGCCTATCGTAGCTTTTCAGGAGCCAGCCGGTCACCCCCAGCCACAGGCGCCGAGACAAACACCTCGGCCCGTTTCCCTGGCAAACAATAGTAAGCTACCCCGCTTCTGGATGGCCGATTGCAGGACGCACTTGGTAGTATCAAACCAGCCCGACTTGTCACTGGGGTCACCTCTGGTCTGGGAACCATCCTGCGTATCGTGGATTCTAATTAGCCAGCCGGCCACTCCCAGCCACAGGCCCCCAAACACAAACAACGGCGCTTTTCCCTGGAAAACAAAACTCGCCTGCCAAATTTTTGATGGCAGATTGCAGGAGCCACTTGGTACTATCAAACCAGCCCAACTTGGCACTGGTGCCACCATGGGTCTGGTCACCATCCTGCCTATCGTAGCTTTTCAGGAGCCAGCCGGTCACCCCCAGACTTATACCCCGAGACAAAAACCTCGGCCCGTTTCCCTGGCAAAAAAAAGTAAGCTACCCCGCTTCTGGATGGCAGATTGCAGGACGCACTTGGTAGTATCAAACCAGCCCAACTTGGCACTGGTGCCACCTTGGGTCTGGGAACCATCCTGCGTATCGTGGATTCTAAGGAGCCAGCCGGCCACTCCCTGCCACAGGCACCCAAACACAAACAACGGCGCTTTTCCCTGGAAAACAAAACTCGCCTGCCAACTTTTTGATGGCGGATTGCAGGAGCCACTTGGTACTATCAAACCAGCCCAACTTGGCACTGGTGCCACCATGGATGTGGTCACCATCCTGCCTATCGTAGCTTTTCAGTACCTAGCAGGTCACTCCCAGCCATAGGCGCCCAGACACAAAGCTCGGCCCGTTTCCCTGGCAAACAAAATTAAGCTGCCCCGCTTCTGGATGGCAGATTGCATGAACCACTTGGTACTATAAAACCAGCCCGACTTGGCACTGGTGCCACCTCTGGTCTGGGAACCATCCTGCGTATCGTGGATTCTAAGGAGCCATCCGGTCACTCCCAGCCACAGGCCCCCAAACACAAACAACAGCGCTTTTCCCTGGAAAACAAAACTCGCCTGCCAACATTTTGATGGCAGATTGCAGGAGCCACTTGGTACTATCAAACCAGCCCAACTTGGCACTGGTGCCACCATGGGTCTGGTCACCATCCTGCCTATCGTAGCTGTTCAGGCGCCACCCGGTCACTCCCAGCCATAGGCCCCCAGAGAAAAACCTCGGCCCGTTTCCCTGGCAAAGAAAAGTAAGCTACCCCGCTTCTGGATGGCAGATTGCAGGAGCCACTTTGCACCATCAAACTGTCCCGACTTGTCACTGGTGCCACCTCAAGTCTGGGAACCATCCTGCGTATCGTGGATTCTAAGGAGCCAGCCGGCCACTCCCACCCACAGGCCCCCAGTCACAAACAACGGCGCATTTCCCTGGAAAACAAAACTCGCCTGCCGACTATTTGATGGCAGATTGCAGGAGCCACTTGGTACTATCAAATCAGCCCAACTTGGCTCTGGTGCCACCATGGGTCTGGTCACCATCCTGCCTATCGTAGCTTTTCAGGAGCCAGCCGGTCACTCCCAGCCATAGGCCCCCAGACACAAACCTCGGCCAGTTTCCCTGGAAAACAAAAGTAAGCTGCCCCGCTTCTGGATGGCAGATTGCAGGAGCCACTTTGCACCATCCAACTAGCCCGACTTGGCACTGGTGCCACCTCAGGTCTGGGAACCATGCTGCGTATCGTGGATTCTAATTAGCCATCCGGCCACTCCCACCCACAGGCCCCTAAACACAAACAACTGCGCTTTTCCCTGGAAAACAAAACTCGCCTGCCAATTTTTGATGGCAGATTGCAGGAGCCACTTGGTACTATCAAACCAGCCCAACTTGGCACTGGTGCCACCATGGGTCTGGTCACCATCCTGCCTATCGTAGCTTTTCAGGAGCCAGCCGGTCACTCCCAGCCATAGGCGCCCAGACCCAAAGCTCGGCCCGTTTCCCTGGCAAGCAAAAGTAAGCTGTCCCGCTTCTGGATGGCAGAATGCAGGACGCACTTGGTAGTATCAAACCAGCCCGACTTGGCACTGGCGCCGCCTCACGTCTGGGAACCATCCTGCGTATCGTGGATTCTAAGCAACCAGCCGGCCACTGCCAGCCACAGGCCCCCAAACACAAACAACGGCGCTTTTCCCTGGAAAACAAAACTCGCCTGCCAAGTTTTTGATGGCAGATTGCAGGAGCCACTTGGTACTATCAAACCAGCCCAACTTGGCACTGGTGCCACCTTGGGTCTGGTCACCATCCTGCCTATCATAGCTTTTCAGGAGCCAGCCGGTCACTCCCAGCCATAGGCCCCCAGACACAAACCTCGGCCCGTTTCCCTGGCAAACAAAAGCAAGCTGCCCCGCTTCTGGATGGCAGATTGCAGGAGCCACTTTGCACCATCAAACTAGCCCGACTTGGCACTGGTGCCACCTCAGGTCTGGGAACCATGCTGCGTATCGTGGATTCTAATTAGCCATCCGGCCACTCCCACCCACAGGCCCCCAAACAAAAACAACGGCGCTTTTCCCTGGAAAACAAAACTCGCCTGCCAAATTTTGATGGCAGACTGCCGGAGCCACTTGGTACTATCAAACCAGCCCACCTTGACACTGGTGCCACCATGGGTCTGGTCACCATCCTGCCTATCGTAGCTTTTCAGGAGCCAGCCGGTCACTCCCAGCCATAAACCCCCAGACACAAACCTCGGCCCGTTTCCCTGGCAAACAAAAGTAAGCTGCCCCGCTTCTGGATGGCAGATTGCAGGAGCCACTTTTCACCATCAAACCAGCCCGACTTGGCACTGGTGCCACCTCAGGTCTGGGAACCATCCTGCGTATCGTGGATTCTAAGGAGCCAGCCGGCCACTCCCAGCCATAGGCCCCCAAACAAAACAACGGCACTTTTCCCTGGATAACAAAACTTGCCTGCCAAATTTTTGATGGCAGATTGCAGGAGCCACTTGGTACTATCAAACCAGCCCAACTTGGCACTGGTTCCACCATGGGTCTGGTCACCATCCTGCCTATCGTAGCTTTTCAGGAGCCAGCCGGTCACTCCCAGCCGTAGGCCCACAGACACAAAGCTCGGCCCGTTTCCGTGACAAACAAAAGTAAGCTGTCCCGCTTCTGGATGGCAGATTGCAGGACGCACTTGGTACTATCAAACCAGCCCGACTTGGCACTGGTGCCACCTCTGGTCTGGGAACCATCCTGCGTATGGTAGATTCTAAGCAGCCAGCCGGCCACTCCCAGCCACAGGCCCCCAAACACAAACAACGGCGCTTTTCCCTTGAAAACAAAACTCGTCTGCCAACTTTTTGATGGCAGATTGCCGGAGCCACTTGGTACTATCAAACCAACCCAACTTGGCACTGGTGCCACCATGGGTCTCGTCACCATCCTGCCTATCGTAGCTTTTCAGGAGCCAGCCGGCCACTCCCTGCCACAGGCCCCCAAACACAAACAACGGCGCTTTTCCCTGGAAAACAAAATTCGCCTGCCAACTTTTTGATGGCAGATTGCAGGAGCCACTTGGTACAATCAAATCAGCCCAACTTGCCACTGGTGCCACCTTTGGTCTGGGAACCATGCTGAGTATCGTGGATTCTAAGGAGCCAGCCGGCCACTCCCAGCCACAGGCCCCCAAACACAAACAACGGCGCTTTTCCCTGGAAAACAAAACTCGCCTGCCAACTTCTTGATGGCAGATTGCAGGAGCCACTTGGTACTATCAAACCAGCCCAACTTGGCACTGGTGCCGTCATGGGTCTGGTCACCATCCTGCCTATCGTAGCTTTTCACGAGCCAGCCGGTCACTTCCAGGCTTAGGCCCCCAGACACAATCCTCGGACCGTTTCCCTGGCAAACAAAAGTAAGCTGCCCCGCTTCTGGATGGCAGATTGCAGGAACCACTTGGTACTATCAAACCAGCCCAACTTGGCACTGGTGCCACCATGGGTCTGGGAACCATCCTGTGTATCGTGGATTCTAATTAGCCATCCGTCCACTCCAGGCGATAGGGCCCCAGGCACAAACAACGGCGCTTTTCCCTGGATAACAAACTCGCCTGCCAACTTTTTGATGGCAGATTGCAGGAGCCACTTGGTACTATCAAACCAGCCCAACTTGGCACTGGTGCCACCATGGGTCTGGTCACCATCATGCCTATCGTAGCTTTTCAGGAGCCAGCCGGTCACTCCCAGCCATATGCCCCGAGACACAAACCTCGGCCCGTTTCCCTGGCAAACAAAAGTAAGCTACCCCACTTCTGGATGGCAGATTGCAGGACGCACTTGGTACTATCAAACCAGCCCAACTTGGCACTGGTGCCACGTCAAGTCTAGGAACCATCCTGCGTATCGTGGATTCTAAGGAGCCAGCCGGCCACTCCCAGCCATAGGCCCCCAAACAAAAACAACGGCGCTTTTCCCTGGTAAAGAAAACTTCCCTGCCAACTTTTTGATGGCAGATTGCAGGAGCCACTTGGTACTATCAAACCAGCCCAACTTGGCACTGGTGCCACCATGGGTCTGGTCACCATCCTGCCTATCGTAGCTTTTCAGGAGCCAGCCGGTCACTCCCAGCCATAGGCCCCCAGACACAAAGCTCGGCCCGTTTCCCTGGCAAACAAAAGTAAGCTGCCCCGCTTCTGGATGGCAGATTGCAGGAGCCACTTGGTACTATCAAACCAGCCCGACTTGGCACTGGTGCCACCTCTGGTCTGGGAACCATCCTGCGTATCGTGGATTCTAAGGAGCCAGCCGGCCACTCCCAGCCACAGGCCCCCAAACACAAACAACGGCGCTTTTCCCTGGAAAACAAAACTCGCCTGCCAACTTTTTGATGGCAGATTGCAGGAGCCACTTGGTACTATCAAACCAGCCCAACTTGGCACTGGTGCCGCCATGGGTCTGGTCACCATCCTGCCTATCGTAGCTTTTCACGAGCCAGCCGGTCACTCCCAGCCATAGGCCCCCAAACAAAAACCTCGGCCCGTTTCCCTGGAAAACAAAAGTAAGCTGCCCCGCTTCTGGATGGCAGATTGTAGGACGCACTTGTTACTATCAAACCCGCCCGACTTGGCACTGGTGCCACCACTGGTCTGGGAACCATCCTGCGTATCGTGGTTTCTAAGGAGCCAGCCGGCCACTCCCACCACAGGCACCCAAACACAAACAACGGCGCTTTTCCCTGGAAAACAAAACTCGCCTGCCAAGTTTTTGATGGCAGATTGCAGGAGCCACTTGGTACTATCAAACCAGCCCAACTTGGCACTGGTGCCACCATGGGTCTGGTCACCATCCTGCCTATCGTAGCTTTTCAGGAGCCAGCCGGTCACTCCCAGCCATAGGCCCCCAGACAAAAACCTCGGCCCGTTTCCCTGGCAAACAAAAGTAAGCTGCCCCGCTTCTGGATGGCAGATTGCAGGAGCCACTTGGTACTATCAAACCAGCCGGACTTGGCACTGGTGCCACGACAAGTCTGGGAACCATCCTGCGTATCGTGGATTCTAAGGAGCCAGCCGGCCACTCACAGCCACAGGCCCCCAAACACAAACAACGGCGCTTTTCCCTGGAAAACAAAACTTCCCTGCCAAATTTTGATGGCAGATTGCAGGAGCCACTTGGTACTATCAAACCAGCCGTACTTGGCACTGGTGCCACCATGGGTCTGGTCACCATCCTGCCTATCGTAGCTTTTCAGGAGCCAGCCGGTCACTCCCAGCCTTAGGCCCCCAGACACAAATCTCGGCCCGTTTCCCTGGCAAAGAAAATTAAGCTGCCCCGCTTCTGGATGGCAGATTGCAGGAGCCACTTGGTACTATCAAACCAGCCCGACTTGGCACTGGTGCCACCTCTGGTCTGGGAACCATCCTGCGTATCGTGGATTCTAAGGAGCCAGTCGGCCACTCCCAGCCACAGGCCCCCAAACACAAACAACGGCCCGTTTCCGTGGCAAACAAAAGTAAGCTGCCCCGCTTCTGGATGGCAGATTGCAGGAGCCACTTGGTACTATCAAACCAGCCCGACTTGGCACTGGTGCCACCTCTGGTCTGGGAACCATCCTGCGTATCGTGGTTTCTAAGGAGCCAGCCGGCCACTCCCACCACAGGCACCCAAACACAAACAACGGCGCTTTTCCCTGGAAAACAAAACTCGCCTGCCAACTTTTTGATGGCAGATTGCAGGAGCCACTTGGTACTATCAAACCAGCCCAACTTGGCACTGGTGCCACCATGGGTCTGGTCACCATCCTGCCTATCGTAGCTTTTCAGGAGCCAGCCGGTCACTCCCAGCCATAGGCCCCCAGACACAAAGCTCGGCCCGTTTCCCTGGCAAACAAAAGTAAGCTGCCCCGCTTCTGGATGGCAGATTGCAGGAGCCACTTGGTACTATCAAACCAGCCCGACTTGGCACTGGTGCCACCTCTGGTCTGGGAACCATCCTGCGTATCGTGGATTCTAAGGAGCCAGCCGGCCACTCCCAGCCACAGGCCCCCAAACACAAACAACGGCGCTTTTCCCTGGAAAACAAAACTCGCCTGCCAACTTTTTGATGGCAGATTGCAGGAGCCACTTGGTACTATCAAACCAGCCCAACTTGGCACTGGTGCCGCCATGGGTCTGGTCACCATCCTGCCTATCGTAGCTTTTCAGGAGCCAGCCGGTCACTCCCAGCCATAGGCCCCCAGACAAAAACCTCGGCCCGTTTCCCTGGCAAACAAAAGTAAGCTGCCCCGCTTCTGGATGGCAGATTGTAGGACGCACTTGTTACTATCAAACCCGCCCGACTTGGCACTGGTGCCACCACTGGTCTGGGAACCATCCTGCGTATCGTGGATTCTAAAGAGCCAGCCGGCCACTCCCACCACAGGCACCCAAACACAAACAACGGCGCTTTTCCCTGGAAAACAAAACTCGCCTGCCAACTTCTTGAAGGCAGATTGCAGGAGCCACTTGGTACTATCAAACCAGCCCAACTTGGCACTGCTGCCACCATGGGTCTGGTCACCATCCTGCCTATCGTAGCTTTTCAGGAGCCAGCCGGTCACTCCCAGCCATAGGCCCCCAGACAAAAACCTCGGCCCGTTTCCCTGGCAAACAAAAGTAAGCTGCCCCGCTTCTGGATGGCAGATTGCAGGATCCACTTGGTACTATCAAACCAGCCGGACTTGGCACTGGTGCCACGACAAGTCTGGGAACCATCCTGCGTATCGTGGATTCTAAGGAGCCAGCCGGCCACTCACAGCCACAGGCCCCCAAACACAAACAACGGCGCTTTTCCCTGGAAAACAAAACTCGCCTACCAACGTTTTGATGGCAGATTGCAGGAGCCACTTGGTACTATCAAATCAGCCCAACTTGGCACTGGTGCCACCATGGGTCTGGTCACCATCCTGCCTATCGTAACTTTTCAGGAGCCAGCCGGTCACTCCCAGCCATAGGCCCCCAGACACAAAGCTCGGCCCGTTTCCCTGGCAAAGAAAATTAAGCTGCCCCGCTTCTGGATGGCAGATTGCAGGAGCCACTTGGTACTATCAAACCAGCCCGACTTGGCACTGGTGCCACCTCTGGTCTGGGAACCATCCTGCGTATCGTGGATTCTAAGGAGCCAGTCGGCCACTCCCAGCCACAGGCCCCCAAAGACAAACAACGGCCCGTTTCCGTGGCAAACAAAAGTAAGCTGCCCCGCTTCTGGATGGCAGATTGCAGGAGCCACTTGGTACTATCAAACCAGCCCGACTTGGCACTGGTGCCACCTCTGGTCTGGGAACCATCCTGCGTATCGTGGTTTCTAAGGAGCCAGCCGGCCACTCCCACCACAGGCCCCCAAACAAAAACAACGGCGCTTTTCCCTGGAAAACAAAACTCGCCTGCCAACTTTTTGATGGCAGATTGCAGGAGCCACTTGGTACTATCAAACCAGCCCAACTTGGCACTGGTGCCACCATGGGTCTGGTCACCATCCTGCCTATCGTAGCTTTTCAGGAGCCAGCCGGTCACTGCCTGCCATAGGCCCCGAGACACAAACCTCGGCCCGTTTCCCTGGCAAACAAAAGTAAGCTGCCCCGCTTCTGGATGGCAGATTGCAGGAGCCACTTGGTACTATCAAACCAGCCCGACTTGGCACTGGTGCCACCTCTGGTCTGGGAACCATCCTGCGTATCGTGGATTTTATGGAGCCAGCCGGTCAGTCCCAGCCATAGGCCCCCAAACACAAACAACGATCCGTTTCCCTGGCAAACAAAAGTAAGCTGCCCCGCTTCTGGATGGCAGATTGCAGGAACCACTTGGTAGTATCAAACCAGCCCGACTTGGCACTGGTGGCACCTCTTGTCTGGGAACCATGCTGCGTATCGTGGTTTCTAAGGAGCCAGCCGGCCACTCCCAACCATAGACCCCCAGACACAAACCTCGGCCCGTTTCCCTGGAAAACAAAAGTAAGCTACCCCGATTCTGGATGGCAGATTGCAGGAGCCACTTGGTACTATCAAATCAACCCAACTTGGCACTGGTGCCACCATGGGTCTGGTAAACATCCTGCCTATCGTAGCTTTTCAGGAGCCAGCCGGCCACTCTCAGCCATATGCCCCCAAAAACAAACCACGGCCCTTTTCTCTGGCAAACAAAACTCAACTGCCCCTCTTCTGGATGGCAAATTTTAGGACGCACTTTGTACTACGAAAACCGCCCGACGTGGCACTGGTGCCACCTTGTGTCAGGGAACCATCCTGCATATCGAGCTTTTTAAGGAGCCAGCCGGCCACGCCCAGCCATAAACCCCCCAAAAACAAACCACGGACCATTTCTCTTGGAAACAAAAATCCGCTGCCCCGCGTCTGTATGGCATATTGCACGAGCCACTTTGCACCATCAAACCAGCCCGACTTGGCACTGGTGCCACCTTGGGTCTGGGAACCATCCTGCGTATCGTGGATTCTAAGCAGCCACCCGGCCACTCTGAGCCACAGGCCCCCAAACAAAAACTACGGCGCTTTTCCCTGGAAAACAAAACTCGCCTGCCAACTTTTTGATGGCAGATTGCAGGAGCCACTTGGTACTATCAAACCAGCCCAACTTGGCACTGGTGCCACCTCTGGTCTGGGAACCATGCTGCCTATCGTAGCTTTTCAGGAGCCAGCCGGTCACTCCCAGCCATAGACCCCCAGACACAAACCTCGGCCCGTTTCCCTGGCAAACAAAAGTAAGCTGCCCCGCTTTTGGATGGCAGATTGCAGGAGCCACGTTGCACCATCAAACCAGCCGGACTTGGCACTGGTGCCACCTTGGGTCTGGGAAAAAGTTGGGCTGGTTTGATAGTACCAAGTGGCTCCTGCAATCTGCCATCCAGAAGCGGGACAGCTTACTTTTGTTTCCCAGGGAAACGGGCCGAGGTATTTGTCTGGGGGCCTATGGCTGGGAGTGACCGGCTGACTACTGAAAAGCTACGATAGGCAGGATGGTTACCAGACTCATGGTGCCACCAGTGCCAAGTCGGGCTGGTTTGATATTACTAAATAGCTCCTGCAATCTGCCATCCAGACGCGGGGCAGCGGATTTTTGTTTGCTGGAGAAAAGTTCCGTGGTTTTTTTTTTGGGGGTATATGACTGGACGTGGCCGGCTGGCTCCTTAAAAAGCTCTATACACAGGATTGTTCCCTGACCCAAGGTGGCATCAGTGCCAAGTCGGGCTGTTTTCGTAGTACCAAGTGCGTCCTGCAATTTGCCATCCAGAAGCGGGGCAGCCTACTTTTGTTTGCCAGGGAAACGTGCCGAGGTATTTGTCTGGGGGCCTATGGCTGGGAGTGAGCGGCTGGCTCCTGAAAAGCTACGATAGGCAGGATGGTGACCAGACCCATGGTGGCACCAGTGCCAAGTTGGGCTGGTTTGATAGTACCAAGTGGCTCCTGCAATCTGCCATCAAGAAGTTGGCAGGCGAGTTTTGTTTTCCAGGGAAAAGCGCCGTTGTTTTTGTTTAGAGGCCTGTGGCTGGGAGTGGCCGCCTGTCCTCGTAGAATCTACGTTACGCAGCATGGTTCCCAGAGCCAAGGTGGCACCAGGGCCAAGTCGGGCTGGTTTCGTAGTACCAAGTGCATCCTGCAATCTGCCATCCAAAAGCGGGGCAGCTTACTTTTGTTTGCCAGGGAAACGGGCCGAGGTTTGTGTCCGGGGGCCTATGGCAGGGAGTGACCGGCTGGCTCCTGAAAAGCTACGATAGGCAGGATGTTTACCAGACCCATGGTGGCACCAGTGCCAAGTTGGGCTGATTTGATAGTACCAAGTGGCTCCTGCAATCTGCCATCCAGAATCGGGGTAACTTACTTTTGTTTTCCAGGGAAACGGGCCGAGGTTTGTGTCTGGGTGTCTATGGCTGGGAGTGACCGGCTGGCTCCTGAAAAGCTACGATAGGCAGGATGGTTCCCAGACCAGAGGTGGCACCAGTGCCAAGTTGGGCTGGTTTGATAGTACCAAGTGGCTCCTGCAATCTGCCATCAAAAAGTTGGCAGGCGAGTTTTGTTTTCCAGGGAAAAGCGCCGTTGTTTGTGTTTGGGGGCCTGTGGCAGGGAGTGGCCGGCTGGCTCCTTAGAATCCACGATATGCAGGATTGTTCCCAGACCCAAGGTGGCACCAGTGCCAAGTCGGGCTGGTTTGATGGTGCAAAGTGGCTCCTGCAATCTGCCATACAGACGCGGGGCAGCGGATTTTTGTTTCCAAGAGAAATGGTCCGTGGTTTGTTTTTGGGGGTTTATGGCTGGGCGTGGCCGGCTGGCTCCTTAAAAAGCTCGATATGCAGGATGGTTCCCTGACACAAGGTGGCACCAGTGCCACGTCGGGCGGTTTTCGTAGTACAAAGTGCGTCCTAAAATTTGCCATCCAGAAGAGGGGCAGTTGAGTTTTGTTTGCCAGAGAAAAGGGCCGTGGTTTGTTTTTGGGGGCATATGGCTGAGAGTGGCCGGCTGGCTCCTGAAAAGCTACGATAGGCAGGATGTTTACCAGACCCATGGTGGCACCAGTGCCAAGTTGGGCTGATTTGATAGTACCAAGTGGCTCCTGCAATCTGCCATCCAGAATCGGGGTAGCTTACTTTTGTTTTCCAGGGAAACGGGCCGAGGTTTGTGTCTGGGGGTCTATGGTTGGGAGTGGCCGGCTGGCTCCTTAGAAACCACGATACGCAGCATGGTTCCCAGACAAGAGGTGCCACCAGTGCCAAGTTGGGCTGGTTTGATACTACCAAGTGGTTCCTGCAATCTGCCATCCAGAAGCGGGGCAGCTTACTTTTGTTTGCCAGGGAAACGGATCGTTGTTTGTGTTTGGGGGCCTATGGCTGGGACTGACCGGCTGGCTCCATAAAATCCACGATACGCAGGATGGTTCCCAGACCAGAGGTGGCACCAGTGCCAAGTCGGGCTGGTTTGATAGTACCAAGTGGCTCCTGCAATCTGCCATCCAGAAGCGGGGCAGCTTACTTTTGTTTGCCAGGGAAACGGGCCGAGGTTTGTGTCTCGGGGCCTATGGCAGGCAGTGACCGGCTGGCTCCTGAAAAGCTACGATAGGCAGGATGGTGACCAGACCCATGGTGGCACCAGTGCCAAGTTGGGCTGGTTTGATAGTACCAAGTGGCTCCTGCAATCTGCCATCAAAAAGTTGGCAGGCGAGTTTTGTTTTCCAGGGAAAAGCGCCGTTGTTTGTGTTTGGGGGCCTGTGGTTGGGAGTGGCCGGCTGGCTCCTTAGAAACCACGATACGCAGGATGGTTCCCAGACCAGAGGTGGCACCAGTGCCAAGTCGGGCTGGTTTGATAGTACCAAGTGGCTCCTGCAATCTGCCATCCAGAAGCGGGGCAGCTTACTTTTGTTTGCCACGGAAACGGGCCGTTGTTTGTGTTTGGGGGCCTGTGGCTGGGAGTGGCCGACTGGCTCCTTAGAATCCACGATACGCATGATGGTTCCCAGACCAGAGGTGGCACCAGTGCCAAGTCGGGCTGGTTTGATAGTACCAAGTGGCTCCTGCAATCTGCCATCCAGAAGCGGGGCAGCTTAATTTTCTTTGCCAGGGAAACAGGCCGAGATTTGTGTCTGGGGGCCTATGGCTGGGAGTGACCGGCTGGCTCCTGAAAAGTTACGATAGGCAGGATGGTGACCAGACCCATGGTGGCACCAGTGCCAAGTTGGGCTGATTTGATAGTACCAAGTGGCTCCTGCAATCTGCCATCAAAACGTTGGTAGGCGAGTTTTGTTTTCCAGGGAAAAGCGCCGTTGTTTGTGTTTGGGGGCCTGTGGCTGTGAGTGGCCGGCTGGCTCCTTAGAATCCACGATACGCAGGATGGTTCCCAGACTTGTCGTGGCACCAGTGCCAAGTCCGGCTGGTTTGATAGTACCAAGTGGCTCCTGCAATCTGCCATCCAGAAGCGGGGCAGCTTACTTTTGTTTGCCAGGGAAACGGGCCGAGGTTTTTGTCTGGGGGCCTATGGCTGGGAGTGACCGGCTGGCTCCTGAAAAGCTACGATAGGCAGGATGGTGACCAGACCCATGGTGGCAGCAGTGCCAAGTTGGGCTGGTTTGATAGTACCAAGTGGCTCCTGCAATCTGCCATCAAAAAGTTGGCAGGCGAGTTTTGTTTTCCAGGGAAAAGCGCCGTTGTTTGTGTTTGGGTGCCTGTGGTGGGAGTGGCCGGCTGGCTCTTTAGAATCCACGATACGCAGGATGGTTCCCAGACCAGTGGTGGCACCAGTGCCAAGTCGGGCGGGTTTGATAGTAACAAGTGCGTCCTACAATCTGCCATCCAGAAGCGGGGCAGCTTACTTTTGTTTGCCAGGGAAACGGGCCGAGGTTTTTGTCTGGGGGCCTATGGCTGGGAGTGACCGGCTGGCTCGTGAAAAGCTACGATAGGCAGGATGGTGACCAGACCCATGGCGGCACCAGTGCCAAGTTGGGCTGGTTTGATAGTACCAAGTGGCTCCTGCAATCTGCCATCAAAAAGTTGGCAGGCGAGTTTTGTTTTCCAGGGAAAAGCGCCGTTGTTTTTGTTTGGGGGCCTGTGGCTGGGAGTGGCCGGCTGGCTCCTTAGAATCCACGATACGCAGGATGGTTCCCAGACCATAGGTGGCACCAGTGCCAAGTCGGGCTGGTTTGATAGTACCAAGTGGCTCCTGCAATCTGCCATCCAGAAGCGGGGCAGCTTACTTTTGTTTGCCAGGGAAACGGGCCGAGCTTTGTGTCTGGGGGCCTATGGCTGGGAGTGACCGGCTGGCTCCTGAAAAGCTACGATAGGCAGGATGGTGACCAGACCCATGGTGGCACCAGTGCCAAGTTGGGCTGGTTTGATAGTACCAAGTGGCTCCTGCAATCTGCCATCAAAAAGTTGGCAGGCGAGTTTTGTTTTCCAGGGAAAAGCGCCGTTGTTTGTGTTTGGGGGCCTGTGGTTGGGAGTGGCCGGCTGGCTCCTTAGAAACCACGATACGCAGGATGGTTCCCAGACCAGAGGTGGCACCAGTGCCAAGTCGGGCTGGTTTGATAGTACCAAGTGGCTCCTGCAATCTGCCATCCAGAAGCGGGGCAGCTTACTTTTGTTTGCCACGGAAACGGGCCGTTGTTTGTGTTTGGGGGCCTGTGGCTGGGAGTGGCCGACTGGCTCCTTAGAATCCACGATACGCAGGATGGTTCCCAGACCAGAGGTGGCACCAGTGCCAAGTCGGGCTGGTTTGATAGTACCAAGTGGCTCCTGCAATCTGCCATCCAGAAGCGGGGCAGCTTAATTTTCTTTGCCAGGGAAACGGGCCGAGATTTGTGTCTGGGGGCCTAGGGCTGGGAGTGACCGGCTGGCTCCTGAAAAGTTACGATAGGCAGGATGGTGACCAGACCCATGGTGGCACGAGTGCCAAGTTGGGCTGATTTGATAGTACCAAGTGGCTCCTGCAATCTGCCATCAAAACGTTGGTAGGCGAGTTTTGTTTTCCAGGGAAAAGCGCCGTTGTTTGTGTTTGGGGGCCTGTGGCTGTGAGTGGCCGGCTGGCTCCTTAGAATCCACGATACGCAGGATGGTTCCCAGACTTGTCGTGGCACCAGTGCCAAGTCCGGCTGGTTTGATAGTACCAAGTGGATCCTGCAATCTGCCATCCAGAAGCGGGGCAGCTTACTTTTGTTTGCCAGGGAAACGGGCCGAGGTTTTTGTCTGGGGGCCTATGGCTGGGAGTGACCGGCTGGCTCCTGAAAAGCTACGATAGGCAGGATGGTGACCAGACCCATGGTGGCAGCAGTGCCAAGTTGGGCTGGTTTGATAGTACCAAGTGGCTCCTGCAATCTGCCATCAAAAAGTTGGCAGGCGAGTTTTGTTTTCCAGGGAAAAGCGCCGTTGTTTGTGTTTGGGTGCCTGTGGTGGGAGTGGCCGGCTGGCTCTTTAGAATCCACGATACGCAGGATGGTTCCCAGACCAGTGGTGGCACCAGTGCCAAGTCGGGCGGGTTTGATAGTAACAAGTGCGTCCTACAATCTGCCATCCAGAAGCGGGGCAGCTTACTTTTGTTTGCCAGGGAAACGGGCCGAGGTTTGTGTCTGGGGGCCTATGGCTGGGAGTGACCGGCTGGCTCGTGAAAAGCTACGATAGGCAGGATGGTGACCAGACCCATGGCGGCACCAGTGCCAAGTTGGGCTGGTTTGATAGTACCAAGTGGCTCCTGCAATCTGCCATCAAAAAGTTGGCAGGCGAGTTTTGTTTTCCAGGGAAAAGCGCCGCTGTTTGTGTTTGGGGGCCTGTGGCTGGGAGTGGCCGGCTGGCTCCTTAGAATCCACGATACGCAGGATGGTTCCCAGACCAGAGGTGGCACCAGTGCCAAGTCGGGCTGGTTTGATAGTACCAAGTGGCTCCTGCAATCTGCCATCCAGAAGCGGGGCAGCTTACTTTTGTTTGCCAGGGAAACGGGCCGAGCTTTGTGTCTGGGGGCCTATGGCTGGGAGTGACCGGCTGGCTCCTGAAAAGCTACGATAGGCAGGATGGTGACCAGACCCATGGTGGCACCAGTGCCAAGTTGGGCTGGTTTGATAGTACCAAGTGGCTCCTGCAATCTGCCATCAAAAAGTTGGCAGGGAAGTTTTCTTTACCAGGGAAAAGCGCCGTTGTTTTTGTTTGGGGGCCTATGGCTGGGAGTGGCCGGCTGGCTCCTTAGAATCCACGATACGCAGGATGGTTCCTAGACTTGACGTGGCACCAGTGCCAAGTTGGGCTGGTTTAATAGTACCAAGTGCGTCCTGCAATCTGCCATCCAGAAGTGGGGTAGCTTACTTTTGTTTGCCAGGGAAACGGGCCGAGGTTTGTGTCTGGGGGCCTATGGCTGGGAGTGACCGGCTGGCTCCTGAAAAGCTACGATAGGCAGGATGGTGACCAGACCCATGGTGGCACCAGTGCCAAGTTGGGCTGGTTTGATAGTACCAAGTGGCTCCTGCAATCTGCCATCAAAAAGTTGGCAGGCGAGTTTGTTATCCAGGGAAAAGCGCCGTTGTTTGTGCCTGGGGCCCTCTCGCCTGGAGTGGACGGATGGCTAATTAGAATCCACGATACACAGGATGGTTCCCAGACCCATGGTGGCACCAGTGCCAAGTTGGGCTGGTTTGATAGTACCAAGTGGTTCCTGCAATCTGCCATCCAGAAGCGGGGCAGCTTACTTTTGTTTGCCAGGGAAACGGTCCGAGGATTGTGTCTGGGGGCCTAAGCCTGGAAGTGACCGGCTGGCTCGTGAAAAGCTACGATAGGCAGGATGGTGACCAGACCCATGACGGCACCAGTGCCAAGTTGGGCTGGTTTGATAGTACCAAGTGGCTCCTGCAATCTGCCATCAAGAAGTTGGCAGGCGAGTTTTGTTTTCCAGGGAAAAGCGCCGTTGTTTGTGTTTGGGGGCCTGTGGCTGGGAGTGGCCGGCTGGCTCCTTAGAATCCACGATACTCAGCATGGTTCCCAGACCAAAGGTGGCACCAGTGCCAAGTTGGGCTGGTTGGATAGTACCAAGTGGTTCCTGCAATCTGCCATCCAGAAGCGGGGCAGCTTACTTTTGTTGGCCAGGGAAACGGGCCGAGGTTTGTGTCTGGGGGCCTATGGCTGGGAGTGACCGGCTGGCTCCTGAAAAGCTACGATAGGCAGGATGGTGACCAGACCCATGGTGGCACCAGTGGCAAGTTGGGCTGATTTGATTGTACCAAGTGGCTCCTGCAATCTGCCATCAAAAAGTTGGCAGGCGAATTTTGTTTTCCAGGGAAAAGCGCCGTTGTTTGTGTTTGGGGGCCTGTGGCAGGGAGTGGCCGGCTGGCTCCTGAAAAGCTACGATAGGCAGGATGGTGACGAGACCCATGGTGGCACCAGTGCCAAGTTGGGTTGGTTTGATAGTACCAAGTGGCTCCGGCAATCTGCCATCCAAAAGTTGGCAGACGAGTTTTGTTTTCAAGGGAAAAGCGCCGTTGTTTGTGTTTGGGGGCCTGTGGCTGGGAGTGGCCGGCTGGCTGCTTAGAATCTACCATACGCAGGATGGTTCCCAGACCAGAGGTGGCACCAGTGCCAAGTCGGGCTGGTTTGATAGTACCAAGTGCGTCCTGCAATCTGCCATCCAGAAGCGGGACAGCTTACTTTTGTTTGTCAGGGAAACGGGCCGAGCTTTGTGTGTGTGGGCCTACGGCTGGGAGTGACCGGCTGGCTCCTGAAAAGCTACGATAGGCAGGATGGTGACCAGACCCATGGTGGCACCAGTGCCAAGTTGGGCTGGTTTGATAGTACCAAGTGGCTCCTGCAATCTGCCATCAAAAATTTGGCAGGCAAGTGTTGTTTTCCAGGGAAAAGTGCCGTTGTTTTGTTTGGGGGCCTATGGCTGGGAGTGGCCGGCTGGCTCCTTAGAATCCACGATACGCAGGATGGTTCCCAGACCTGAGCTGGCACCAGTGCCAAGTTGGGCTGGTTTGATAGTACCAAGTGCGTCCTGCAATCTGCCATCCAGAAGCGGGGTAGCTTACTTTTGTTTGCCAGGGAAACGGGCCGAGCTTTGTGTCTCGGGGCCTATGGCTGGGAGTGACCGGCTGGCTCCTGAAAAGCTACGATAGGCAGGATGGTGACCAGACCCATGGTGGCACCAGTGCCAAGTTGGGCTGGTTTGATAGTACCAAGTGGCTCCTGCAATCTGCCATCAAAAACTTGGCAGGCGAGTTTGTTATCCAGGGAAAAGCGCCGTTGTTTTTGTTTGGGGGCCTGTGGCTGGGAGTGGCCGGCTGGCTCCTTAGAATCCATGATACGCAGGATGGTTCCCAGACCAGAGGTGGCACCAGTGCCAAGTCGGGCTGGTTTGATGGTGAAAAGTGGCTCCTGCAATCTGCCATCCAGAAGCGGGGCAGCTTACTTTTGTTTGCCAGGGAAACGGGCCGAGGTTTGTGTCTGGGGGTTTATGGCAGGCAGTGACCGGCTGGCTCCTGAAAAGCTACGATAGGCAGGATGGTGACCAGACCCATGGTGGCACCAGTGCCAAGTTGGGCTGGTTTGATAGTACCAAGTGGCTCCTGCAATCTGCCATCAAAAAGTTGGCAGGCGAGTTTTGTTTTCCAGGGAAAAGCGCCGTTGTTTGTGTTTGGGGGCCTGTGGCTGGGAGTGGCCGGCTGGCTCCTTAGAATCCACGATACTCAGCATGGTTCCCAGACCAAAGGTGGCACCAGTGCCAAGTTGGGCTGGTTGGATAGTACCAAGTGGTTCCTGCAATCTGCCATCCAGAAGCGGGGCAGCTTACTTTTGTTGGCCAGGGAAACGGGCCGAGGTTTGTGTCTGGGGGCCTATGGCTGGGAGTGACCGGCTGGCTCCTGAAAAGCTACGATAGGCAGGATGGTGACCAGACCCATGGTGGCACCAGTGGCAAGTTGGGCTGATTTGATTGTACCAAGTGGCTCCTGCAATCTGCCATCAAAAAGTTGGCAGGCGAATTTTGTTTTCCAGGGAAAAGCGCCGTTGTTTGTGTTTGGGGGCCTGTGGCAGGGAGTGGCCGGCTGGCTCCTGAAAAGCTACGATAGGCAGGATGGTGACGAGACCCATGGTGGCACCAGTGCCAAGTTGGGTTGGTTTGATAGTACCAAGTGGCTCCGGCAATCTGCCATCCAAAAGTTGGCAGACGAGTTTTGTTTTCAAGGGAAAAGCGCCGTTGTTTGTGTTTGGGGGCCTGTGGCTGGGAGTGGCCGGCTGGCTGCTTAGAATCTACCATACGCAGGATGGTTCCCAGACCAGAGGTGGCACCAGTGCCAAGTCGGGCTGGTTTGATAGTACCAAGTGCGTCCTGCAATCTGCCATCCAGAAGCGGGACAGCTTACTTTTGTTTGTCAGGGAAACGGGCCGAGCTTTGTGTCTGTGGGCCTACGGCTGGGAGTGACCGGCTGGCTCCTGAAAAGCTACGATAGGCAGGATGGTGACCAGACCCATGGTGGAACCAGTGCCAAGTTGGGCTGGTTTGATAGTACCAAGTGGCTCCTGCAATCTGCCATCAAAAATTTGGCAGGCAAGTTTTGTTTTCCAGGGAAAAGTGCCGTTGTTTTGTTTGGGGGCCTATGGCTGGGAGTGGCCGGCTGGCTCCTTAGAATCCACGATACGCAGGATGGTTCCCAGACCTGAGCTGGCACCAGTGCCAAGTTGGGCTGGTTTGATAGTACCAAGTGCGTCCTGCAATCTGCCATCCAGAAGCGGGGTAGCTTACTTTTGTTTGCCAGGGAAACGGGCCGAGCTTTGTGTCTCGGGGCCTATGGCTGGGAGTGACCGGCTGGCTCCTGAAAAGCTACGATAGGCAGGATGGTGACCAGACCCATGGTGGCACCAGTGCCAAGTTGGGCTGGTTTGATAGTACCAAGTGGCTCCTGCAATCTGCCATCAAAAACTTGGCAGGCGAGTTTGTTATCCAGGGAAAAGCGCCGTTGTTTTTGTTTGGGGGCCTGTGGCTGGGAGTGGCCGGCTGGCTCCTTAGAATCCATGATACGCAGGATGGTTCCCAGACCAGAGGTGGCACCAGTGCCAAGTCGGGCTGGTTTGATGGTGAAAAGTGGCTCCTGCAATCTGCCATCCAGAAGCGGGGCAGCTTACTTTTGTTTGCCAGGGAAACGGGCCGAGGTTTGTGTCTGGGGGTTTATGGCTGGGAGTGACCGGCTGGCTCCTGAAAAGCTACGATAGGCAGGATGGTGACCAGACCCATGGTGGCACCAGTGTCAAGGTGGGCTGGTTTGATAGTACCAAGTGGCTCCGGCAGTCTGCCATCAAAATTTGGCAGGCGAGTTTTGTTTTCCAGGGAAAAGCGCCGTTGTTTTTGTTTGGGGGCCTGTGGGTGGGAGTGGCCGGATGGCTAATTAGAATCCACGATACGCAGCATGGTTCCCAGACCTGAGGTGGCACCAGTGCCAAGTCGGGCTAGTTTGATGGTGCAAAGTGGCTCCTGCAATCTGCCATCCAGAAGCGGGGCAGCTTGCTTTTGTTTGCCAGGGAAACGGGCCGAGGTTTGTGTCTGGGGGCCTATGGCTGGGAGTGACCGGCTGGCTCCTGAAAAGCTATGATAGGCAGGATGGTGACCAGACCCAAGGTGGCACCAGTGCCAAGTTGGGCTGGTTTGATAGTACCAAGTGGCTCCTGCAATCTGCCATCAAAAACTTGGCAGGCGAGTTTTGTTTTCCAGGGAAAAGCGCCGTTGTTTGTGTTTGGGGGCCTGTGGCTGGGAGTGGCCGGCTGGTTGCTTAGAATCCACGATACGCAGGATGGTTCCCAGACGTGAGGCGGCGCCAGTGCCAAGTCGGGCTGGTTTGATACTACCAAGTGCGTCCTGCATTCTGCCATCCAGAAGCGGGACAGCTTACTTTTGCTTGCCAGGGAAACGGGCCGAGCTTTGGGTCTGGGCGCCTATGGCTGGGAGTGACCGGCTGGCTCCTGAAAAGCTACGATAGGCAGGATGGTGACCAGACCCATGGTGGCACCAGTGCCAAGTTGGGCTGGTTTGATAGTACCAAGTGGCTCCTGCAATCTGCCATCAAAAATTGGCAGGCGAGTTTTGTTTTCCAGGGAAAAGCGCCGTTGTTTGTGTTTAGGGGCCTGTGGGTGGGAGTGGCCGGATGGCTAATTAGAATCCACGATACGCAGCATGGTTCCCAGACCTGAGGTGGCACCAGTGCCAAGTCGGGCTAGTTGGATGGTGAAAAGTGGCTCCTGCAATCTGCCATCCAGAAGCGGGGCAGCTTACTTTTGTTTTCCAGGGAAACTGGCCGAGGTTTGTGTCTGGGGGCCTATGGCTGGGAGTGACCGGCTGGCTCCTGAAAAGCTACGATAGGCAGGATGGTGACCAGACCCATGGTGGCACCAGAGCCAAGTTGGGCTGATTTGATAGTACCAAGTGGCTCCTGCAATCTGCCATCAAATATTTGGCAGGCAAGTGTTGTTTTCCAGGGAAAAGTGCCGTTGTTTTGTTTGGGGGCCTATGGCTGGGAGTGGCCGGCTGGCTCCTTAGAATCCACGATACGCAGGATGGTTCCCAGACCTGAGCTGGCACCAGTGCCAAGTTGGGCTGGTTTGATAGTACCAAGTGCGTCCTGCAATCTGCCATCCAGAAGCGGGGTAGCTTACTTTTGTTTGCCAGGGAAACGGGCCGAGCTTTGTGTCTCGGGGCCTATGGCTGGGAGTGACCGGCTGGCTCCTGAAAAGCTACGATAGGCAGGATGGTGACCAGACCCATGGTGGCACCAGTGCCAAGTTGGGCTGGTTTGATAGTACCAAGTGGCTCCTGCAATCTGCCATCAAAAACTTGGCAGGCGAGTTTGTTATCCAGGGAAAAGCGCCGTTGTTTTTGTTTGGGGGCCTGTGGCTGGGAGTGGCCGGCTGGCTCCTTAGAATCCATGATACGCAGGATGGTTCCCAGACCAGAGGTGGCACCAGTGCCAAGTCGGGCTGGTTTGATGGTGAAAAGTGGCTCCTGCAATCTGCCATCCAGAAGCGGGGCAGCTTACTTTTGTTTGCCAGGGAAACGGGCCGAGGTTTGTGTCTGGGGGTTTATGGCAGGCAGTGACCGGCTGGCTCCTGAAAAGCTACGATAGGCAGGATGGTGACCAGACCCATGGTGGCACCAGTGCCAAGTTGGGCTGGTTTGATAGTACCAAGTGGCTCCTGCAATCTGCCATCAAAAAGTTGGCAGGCGAGTTTTGTTTTCCAGGGAAAAGCGCCGTTGTTTGTGTTTGGGGGCCTGTGGCTGGGAGTGGCCGGCTGGCTCCTTAGAATCCACGATACTCAGCATGGTTCCCAGACCAAAGGTGGCACCAGTGCCAAGTTGGGCTGGTTGGATAGTACCAAGTGGTTCCTGCAATCTGCCATCCAGAAGCGGGGCAGCTTACTTTTGTTGGCCAGGGAAACGGGCCGAGGTTTGTGTCTGGGGGCCTATGGCTGGGAGTGACCGGCTGGCTCCTGAAAAGCTACGATAGGCAGGATGGTGACCAGACCCATGGTGGCACCAGTGGCAAGTTGGGCTGATTTGATTGTACCAAGTGGCTCCTGCAATCTGCCATCAAAAAGTTGGCAGGCGAATTTTGTTTTCCAGGGAAAAGCGCCGTTGTTTGTGTTTGGGGGCCTGTGGCAGGGAGTGGCCGGCTGGCTCCTGAAAAGCTACGATAGGCAGGATGGTGACGAGACCCATGGTGGCACCAGTGCCAAGTTGGGTTGGTTTGATAGTACCAAGTGGCTCCGGCAATCTGCCATCCAAAAGTTGGCAGACGAGTTTTGTTTTCAAGGGAAAAGCGCCGTTGTTTGTGTTTGGGGGCCTGTGGCTGGGAGTGGCCGGCTGGCTGCTTAGAATCTACCATACGCAGGATGGTTCCCAGACCAGAGGTGGCACCAGTGCCAAGTCGGGCTGGTTTGATAGTACCAAGTGCGTCCTGCAATCTGCCATCCAGAAGCGGGACAGCTTACTTTTGTTTGTCAGGGAAACGGGCCGAGCTTTGTGTCTGTGGGCCTACGGCTGGGAGTGACCGGCTGGCTCCTGAAAAGCTACGATAGGCAGGATGGTGACCAGACCCATGGTGGAACCAGTGCCAAGTTGGGCTGGTTTGATAGTACCAAGTGGCTCCTGCAATCTGCCATCAAAAATTTGGCAGGCAAGTTTTGTTTTCCAGGGAAAAGTGCCGTTGTTTTGTTTGGGGGCCTATGGCTGGGAGTGGCCGGCTGGCTCCTTAGAATCCACGATACGCAGGATGGTTCCCAGACCTGAGCTGGCACCAGTGCCAAGTTGGGCTGGTTTGATAGTACCAAGTGCGTCCTGCAATCTGCCATCCAGAAGCGGGGTAGCTTACTTTTGTTTGCCAGGGAAACGGGCCGAGCTTTGTGTCTCGGGGCCTATGGCTGGGAGTGACCGGCTGGCTCCTGAAAAGCTACGATAGGCAGGATGGTGACCAGACCCATGGTGGCACCAGTGCCAAGTTGGGCTGGTTTGATAGTACCAAGTGGCTCCTGCAATCTGCCATCAAAAACTTGGCAGGCGAGTTTGTTATCCAGGGAAAAGCGCCGTTGTTTTTGTTTGGGGGCCTGTGGCTGGGAGTGGCCGGCTGGCTCCTTAGAATCCATGATACGCAGGATGGTTCCCAGACCAGAGGTGGCACCAGTGCCAAGTCGGGCTGGTTTGATGGTGAAAAGTGGCTCCTGCAATCTGCCATCCAGAAGCGGGGCAGCTTACTTTTGTTTGCCAGGGAAACGGGCCGAGGTTTGTGTCTGGGGGTTTATGGCTGGGAGTGACCGGCTGGCTCCTGAAAAGCTACGATAGGCAGGATGGTGACCAGACCCATGGTGGCACCAGTGTCAAGGTGGGCTGGTTTGATAGTACCAAGTGGCTCCGGCAGTCTGCCATCAAAATTTGGCAGGCGAGTTTTGTTTTCCAGGGAAAAGCGCCGTTGTTTTTGTTTGGGGGCCTGTGGGTGGGAGTGGCCGGATGGCTAATTAGAATCCACGATACGCAGCATGGTTCCCAGACCTGAGGTGGCACCAGTGCCAAGTCGGGCTAGTTTGATGGTGCAAAGTGGCTCCTGCAATCTGCCATCCAGAAGCGGGGCAGCTTGCTTTTGTTTGCCAGGGAAACGGGCCGAGGTTTGTGTCTGGGGGCCTATGGCTGGGAGTGACCGGCTGGCTCCTGAAAAGCTATGATAGGCAGGATGGTGACCAGACCCAAGGTGGCACCAGTGCCAAGTTGGGCTGGTTTGATAGTACCAAGTGGCTCCTGCAATCTGCCATCAAAAAGTTGGCAGGCGAGTTTTGTTTTCCAGGGAAAAGCGCCGTTGTTTGTGTTTGGGGGCCTGTGGCTGGGAGTGGCCGGCTGGTTGCTTAGAATCCACGATACGCAGGATGGTTCCCAGACGTGAGGCGGCGCCAGTGCCAAGTCGGGCTGGTTTGATACTACCAAGTGCGTCCTGCATTCTGCCATCCAGAAGCGGGACAGCTTACTTTTGCTTGCCAGGGAAACGGGCCGAGCTTTGGGTCTGGGCGCCTATGGCTGGGAGTGACCGGCTGGCTCCTGAAAAGCTACGATAGGCAGGATGGTGACCAGACCCATGGTGGCACCAGTGCCAAGTTGGGCTGGTTTGATAGTACCAAGTGGCTCCTGCAATCTGCCATCAAAAATTGGCAGGCGAGTTTTGTTTTCCAGGGAAAAGCGCCGTTGTTTGTGTTTAGGGGCCTGTGGGTGGGAGTGGCCGGATGGCTAATTAGAATCCACGATACGCAGCATGGTTCCCAGACCTGAGGTGGCACCAGTGCCAAGTCGGGCTAGTTGGATGGTGAAAAGTGGCTCCTGCAATCTGCCATCCAGAAGCGGGGCAGCTTACTTTTGTTTTCCAGGGAAACTGGCCGAGGTTTGTGTCTGGGGGCCTATGGCTGGGAGTGACCGGCTGGCTCCTGAAAAGCTACGATAGGCAGGATGGTGACCAGACCCATGGTGGCACCAGAGCCAAGTTGGGCTGATTTGATAGTACCAAGTGGCTCCTGCAATCTGCCATCAAATAGTCGGCAGGCGAGTTTTGTTTTCCAGGGAAAAGCGCCGTTGTTTGTGACTGGGGGCCTGTGGGTGGGAGTGACCGGCTGGCTCCTTAGAATCCACGATACGCAGGATGGTTCCCAGACTTGAGGTGGCACCAGTGACAAGTCGGGCCAGTTTGATGGTGCAAAGTGGCTCCTGCAATCTGCCATCCAGAAGCGGGGTAGCTTACTTTTCTTTGCCAGGGAAACGGGCCGAGGTTTTTCTCTGGGGGCCTATGGCTGGGAGTGACCGGGTGGCGCCTGAACAGCTACGATAGGCAGGATGGTGACCAGACCCATGGTGGCACCAGTGCCAAGTTGGGCTGGTTTGATAGTACCAAGTGGCTCCTGCAATCTGCCATCAAAATGTTGGCAGGCGAGTTTTGTTTTCCAGGGAAAAGCGCTGTTGTTTGTGTTTGGGGGCCTGTGGCTGGGAGTGACCGGCTGGCTCCTTAGAATCCACGATACGCAGGATGGTTCCCAGACCAGAGGTGGCACCAGTGCCAAGTCGGGCTGGTTTTATAGTACCAAGTGTTTCATGCAATCTGCCATCCAGAAGCGGGGCAGCTTAATTTTGTTTGCCAGGGAAACGGGCCGAGATTTGTGTCTGGGCGCCTATGGCTGGGAGTGACCTGCTAGGTACTGAAAAGCTACGATAGGCAGGATGGTGACCACATCCATGGTGGCACCAGTGCCAAGTTGGGCTGGTTTGATAGTACCAAGTGGCTCCTGCAATCCGCCATGAAAAAGTTGGCAGGCGAGTTTTGTTTTCCAGGGAAAAGCGCCGTTGTTTGTGTTTGGGTGCCTGTGGCAGGGAGTGGCCGGCTGGCTCCTTAGAATCCACGATACGCAGGATGGTTCCCAGACCCAAGGTGGCACCAGTGCCAAGTTGGGCTGGTTTGATACTACCAAGTGCGTCCTGCAATCTGCCATCCAGAAGCGGGGTAGCTTACTTTTTTTTGCCAGGGAAACGGGCCGAGGTTTTTGTCTCGGGATATAAAGCTGGGGGTGACCGGCTGGCTCCTGAAAAGCTACGATAGGCAGGATGGTGACCAGACCCATGGTGGCACCAGTGCCAAGTTGGGCTGGTTTGATAGTACCAAGTGGCTCCTGCAATCTGCCATCAAAAATTTGGCAGGCGAGTTTTGTTTTCCAGGGAAAAGCGCCGTTGTTTGTGTTTGGGGGCCTGTGGCTGGGAGTGGCCAGCTGGCTCCTTAGAACCCACGATACGCAGCATGGTGACCAGACCTGAGTTGGCACCAGTGCCAAGTTGGGCTGGTTTGATGGTACCAAGTGCGTCCTGCAATCTGCCATCCAGAAGCGGGGCAGCTTACTTTTGTTTGCCAGGGAAACGGGCCGAAATATTTGTCTGGGGGCCTCTGGCTGGGGGTGGCTGGCTGGCTCCTGAAAAGCTACGATAGGCAGGATGGTGACCAGACCCATGGTGGCACCAGTGCCAAGTTGGGCTGGTTTGATAATACCAAGTGGCTCCTGCAATCTGCCATCAAAAGTTTGGCAGGCGAGTTTTGTTTTCCAGGGAAAAGCACCGTTGTGTGTGTTTTGGGGCCTGTGGCTGGGAGTGGCCAGCTGGCTCCTTAGAATCCACGATACGCAGGATGGTTCCCAGACCCAAGGTGGCATCAGTGCCAAGTCGGGCTGGTTTGTTAGTACCAAGTGGTTCCTGCAATCTGCCATCCAGAAGCGGGGCAGCTGAATTTTGTTTGCCAGAGAAAAAGGCTGTTTTTTGTGTTTCGGGGCCTGTGGCTGGCAGTGGCCGGCTGGCTCCTGAAAATCCATGATACGCAGCATGGTTCCCAGACCCAAGGTGGCATCAGTGCCAAGTAGGGCTGGTTTCATAGTACCCAGTGGCTCCTGCAATCTCCCATCCAGAAGCGGGGCAGCTGAGTTTTGTTTGCCTGTGAAACGGGCCGTTGTTTTTAATTGGGGTCTGTGGCCGAGAGTGTTCGGCTGGCTCCTGACAACCCACAATACGCAGGATGGTTCCCAGACCCAAGGTGGCACCAGTGCCAAGTTGGGCTGGTTTGATAGTACCAAGTGGCTCCTGCAATCTGCCATCCAGAAGCGGTGCAGTTGAGTTTTGTTTGCCAGAGAAAAGGGCCGTGGGTTGTGTTTGGGGGCATATGGCTGGGAGTGGCCGGCTGTCTCATTAAAATTTCGATACGCAGGATGGTTCCCAGACCCAAGAGGGCACCAGTGCCAAGTCGGGCTGTTTTTATAGTACCAAGTGCGTCCTGCAATTTGCCATCCAGAAGAGGGGCAGTTGAGTTTTGTTTGCCAGAGAATAGCGCCGTTGTTTGTGTTTGGGGGCTTGTGGCTCGTAGTGGCCGACTGGCGCCTTAGAATCTGTGTTACGCAGCATGGTTCCCAGACCCAAGGTGGCACCAGTGCCAAGTTGGGCTGGTTTGATAGTACCAAGTGGCTCCTGCAATCTGCCATCCAGAAGCGGGGTAGCTTACTTTTGTTTGCCAGGGAAACGGGCCGAGGTTTGTGACTGGGGACCTATGGCTGGGAGTGACCGGCTGGCTCCTGGAAAGCTACGATAGGCAGGATGGTTACCAGACCCATGGTGGCACCAGTGCCAAGTTGGGCTGATTTGATAGTACCAAGTGGCTCCTGCAATCTGCCATCAAAAAGTTGGCAGGCGAGTTTTGTTTTCCAGGGAAAAGCGACATTGTTTGTATTTGGGGGCCTGTGGCTGGGAGTGACCGGCTGGCTCCTTTGAACCCACGATACGCAGGATGGTTCCCAGACCCAAGGTGGCACCAGTGCCAAGTTTTGCTGGTTTGATACTACCAAGTGCGTCCTGCAATCTGCCATCCAGAAGCGGGGCAGCTTAATTTTGTTTGCCAGGGAAACGGGCCGTGGGTTTTGTTTGGGGGCATATAGCTGAGAGTGGCCGGCTGGCTCCTGAAAATCCACGCTAGGCAGCATGGTTCCCAGATGCAATGTGGCACCAGTGCCAAGTCGGGCTGGTTTGATGGTGCAAAGTGGCTCCTGCAATCTGCCATCCAGAAGCGAGGCAGCTGATTTTTGTTTGCCAGAGGAAAATTCCGTGGATTGTTTTTGGGGGCATATTGCTGGGAGTGGCCGGCTGGCTCCTTAAAATGCTCGATACGCATGATGGTTCCCAGGCCCAAGGTGTCACCACTACCAAGTCGGCCTGCGGTTTTAGTATCAAGTTCATCCTGCAATTTGCCATCCAGAAGAGGGGCAGTTGAGTTTTGTTTGCGAGAGAAACGGGCCGAGGTTTCTGTTTGGGGACATATGGCTGAGAGTGGCCGGCTGGCCCCTGAATATCCACGATACAGAGCATGGTTCCCAGATCCAAGGTGGCACCAGTGCCAAGTCGGGCTGGTTTGATAGTACCAAGTGTCTCCTGCAATCTGCCATCCAGAAGCAGGGCAGCTTACTTTTGTTTGCCAGAGAAATAGGCCTAGGTTTTTGTTTGGGGGCCTGTGGCTAGGAGTGGCCGGCTGGCTCCTTAGAATCCACGATACGCAGGATGGTTCCCAGACCCAAGGTGGCACCAGTGCCAAGTCGGGCTGGTTTGATTACACCAAGTGCCTCCTGCAATCTCCCATCCAGAAGCGGGGCAGCTGAGTTTTGTTTGCCTGTGAAACGGGCCGTTGTTTTTAATTGGGGTCTGTGGCCGAGAGTGTTCGGCTGGCTCCTGACAACCCACAATACGCAGGATGGTTCCCAGACCCAAGGTGGCACCAGTGCCAAGTCGGGCTGGTTTGATAGTACCAAGTGGCTCCTGCAATCTGCCATCCAGAAGCGGTGCAGTTGAGTTTTGTTTGCCAGAGAAAAGGGCCGTGGGTTGTGTTTGGGGGCATATGGCTGGGAGTGGCCGGCTGTCTCATTAAAAAGATCGATACGCAGGATGGTTCCCAGACCCAAGGGGGCACCAGTGCCTAGTCGGGCTGTTTTTATAGTACCAAGTGCGTCCTGCAATTTGCCATCCAGAAGAGGGGCAGTTGAGTTTTGTTTGCCAGAGAATAGCGCCGTTGTTTGTGTTTGGGGGCTTGTGGCTCGTAGTGGCCGACTGGCGCCTTAGAATCTGTGTTACGCAGCATGGTTCCCAGACCCAAGGTGGCACCAGTGCCAAGTTGGGCTGGTTTGATAGTACCAAGTGGCTCCTGCAATCTGCCATCCAGAAGCGGGGTAGCTTACTTTTGTTTGCCAGGGAAACGGGCCGAGGTTTGTGACTGGGGACCTATGGCTGGGAGTGACCGGCTGGCTCCTGGAAAGCTACAATAGGCAGGATGGTTACCAGACCCATGGTGGCACCAGTGCCAAGTTGGGCTGATTTGATAGTACCAAGTGGCTCCTGCAATCTGCCATCAAAAAGTTGGCAGGCGAGTTTTGTTTTCCAGGGAAAAGCGACATTGTTTGTATTTGGGGGCCTGTGGCTGGGAGTGACCGGCTGGCTCCTTTGAACCCACGATACACAGGATGGTTCCCAGACCCAAGGTGGCACCAGTGCCAAGTTTTGCTGGTTTGATAGTACCAAGTGCGTCCTGCAATCTGCCATCCAGAAGCGGGGCAGCTTAATTTTGTTTGCCAGGGAAACGGGCCGTGGGTTTTGTTTGGGGGCATATAGCTGAGAGTGGCCGGCTGGCTCCTGAAAATCCACGCTAGGCAGCATGGTTCCCAGATGCAATGTGGCACCAGTGCCAAGTCGGGCTGGTTTGATGGTGCAAAGTGGCTCCTGCAATCTGCCATCCAGAAGCGAGGCAGCTGATTTTTGTTTGCCAGAGGAAAATTCCGTGGATTGTTTTTGGGGGCATATTGCTGGGAGTGGCCGGCTGGCTCCTTAAAATGCTCGATACGCATGATGGTTCCCAGGCCCAAGGTGTCACCACTACCAAGTCGGCCTGCGGTTTTAGTATCAAGTTCATCCTGCAATTTGCCATCCAGAAGAGGGGCAGTTGAGTTTTGTTTGCCAGAGAAACGGGCCGAGGTTTCTGTTTGGGGACATATGGCTGAGAGTGGCCGGCTGGCCCCTGAATATCCACGATACAGAGCATGGTTCCCAGATCCAAGGTGGCACCAGTGCCAAGTTGGGCTGGTTTGATAGTACCAAGTGTCTCCTGCAATCTGCCATCCAGAAGCAGGGCAGCTTACTTTTGTTTGCCAGAGAAATAGGCCTAGGTTTTTGTTTGGGGGCCTGTGGCTAGGAGTGGCCGGCTGGCTCCTTAGAATCCACGATACGCAGGATGGTTCCCAGACCCAAGGTGGCACCAGTGCCAAGTTGGGCTGGTTTGATAGTACCAAGTGGCTCCTGCAAACTCCATCAAAAAGTTGGCAGGCGTGTTTTGTTTTCCAGGGAACAGCGCCGTTGATTTTGTTTGGGGGCCTGTGGCTGGGAGTGGCCGGCTGGCTCCTTAGAATCCACGATACGCAGGATGGTTCCCAGACCCAAGGTGGCACCAGTGCCAAGTCGGGCTGGTTTGATTACACCAAGTGGCTCCTGCAATCTGCCATCCAGAAGTGAGGCAGCTAAGTTTTGTTTGCGAGAAAAAAGGGCCGTGGTTTTTGTTGGGGGCCTGTGGCTGGGAGTAGCCGGCTGGCTCCTTAAAATCCACGATAGGCAGGATGGTTCCCAGACCCAAGGTGGCACCAGTGCCAAGTCGGGCTGGTTTGATAGTACCAAGTGGCTCCTGCAATCTGCCATCCAGAAGCGGGGCAGCTGAGTTTTGTTTGCCAGAGAAAAAGGCTGTGGTTTGTGTTTGGGGGCCTGTGGCTGGCAGTGGCCGGCTGGCTCCTGAAAATCCACGATACGCAGCATGGTTCCCAGACCCAAGGTGGCACCAGTGCCAAGTGGGGCTCGTTTGACAGTGTCAAGTGCCTCCTGCAATCTCCCATCCAGAAGCGGGGCAGCTGAGTTTTTTTTGCCAGGGAAACGGACCTTTGTTTTTGATTGGGCTCTGTGGCCGAGAGTGGTTGGCTGTCTCCTGACAATCCACAATACGCAGGATGGTTCCCAGACCCAAGGTGGCACCAGTGCCAAGTCGGGCTGGTTTGATAGTACCAAGTGTCTCCTGCAATCTGCCATCCAGAAGCGGGGCAGCTGAGTTTTGTTTGCCAGAGAAAAGGGCCGTGGGTTGTGTTTGGGGGCATATGGCTGGGAGTGGCCACCTGGCTCCTTAAAATGCACGATACGCCGCATGGTAACCAGACGCAAGGTGGCACCAGTGCCAAGTCAGGCTGTTTTTGTAGTACCCAGTGGCTCCTGCAATTTGCCATCCAGAAGCGGGGCAGTTGAATTTTGTTTGCTAGAGAAAAGGGCTGTGGTTTGTGTTTGGGGGCCTATGGCTGAGAGTGGCCGGCTGGCCCCTGAAAATCAACGATAGGCAGGATGGTTCCCAGATCCAAGGTGGCACCAGTGCCAAGTAAGGCTGGTTGTATGGTTCAAAGTAACTCCTGCAATCTGCCATCCAGAAGCGGGACAGCTGAGTTTTTTTTGCCAGAGAAAAGGTCCATGGTTTCTTTTTGGGGCATACGGCTGGGAATTGCCGGCTGGCTCCTTAAAATGCTCGATACGCAGGATGGTTCCCAGAGCCAAGGTGGCACCACTGCCAAGTCGGGCTCTTTTTGTAGTACCAAGTGCGTCCTGCAATTTGCCATCCAGAAGAGGGGCAGTTGAGTTTTGTTTGCCAGAGAAAAGGGCCGTTGTTTGTGTTTGGGGGCCTGTGGCTGGGAGTGTTCGGCTGGTTCCTGAATATGTACGATACGCAGGATTGTTCCCAGATACAAGGTGGCAGCAGTGCCATGTTGTGCTGGTGTGATAGTCCCAAGTGGCTCCTGCAATCTGCCATCCAGAAGTGGGGCAGCTGATTTTTGTTTGCCAGAGAAAAGGTCCGTGGTTTGTTTTTGGGGGCATATGGCTGAGAGTGGCCGGCTGGCCCCTGAATATCCACGATACAGAGCATGGTTCCCAGATCCAAGGTGGCACCAGTGCCAAGTTGGGCTGGTTTGATAGTACCAAGTGTCTCCTGCAATCTGCCATCCAGAAGCAGGGCAGCTTACTTTTGTTTGCCAGAGAAATAGGCCTAGGTTTTTGTTTGGGGGCCTGTGGCTAGGAGTGGCCGGCTGGCTCCTTAGAATCCACGATACGCAGGATGGTTCCCAGACCCAAGGTGGCACCAGTGCCAAGTCGGGCTGGTTTGATAGTACCAAGTGGCTCCTGCAAACTCCATCAAAAAGTTGGCAGGCGTGTTTTGTTTTCCAGGGAACAGCGCCGTTGATTTTGTTTGGGGGCCTGTGGCTGGGAGTGGCCGGCTGGCTCCTTAGAATCCACGATACGCAGGATGGTTCCCAGACCCAAGGTGGCACCAGTGCCAAGTCGGGCTGGTTTGATTACACCAAGTGGCTCCTGCAATCTGCCATCCAGAAGTGAGGCAGCTAAGTTTTGTTTGCGAGAAAAAAGGGCCGTGGTTTTTGTTGGGGGCCTGTGGCTGGGAGTAGCCGGCTGGCTCCTTAAAATCCACGATAGGCAGGATGGTTCCCAGACCCAAGGTGGCACCAGTGCCAAGTCGGGCTGGTTTGATAGTACCAAGTGGCTCCTGCAATCTGCCATCCAGAAGCGGGGCAGCTGAGTTTTGTTTGCCAGAGAAAAAGGCTGTGGTTTGTGTTTGGGGGCCTGTGGCTGGCAGTGGCCGGCTGGCTCCTGAAAATCCACGATACGCAAGCATGGTTCCCAGACCCAAGGTGGCACCAGTGCCAAGTGGGGCTCGTTTGACAGTGTCAAGTGCCTCCTGCAATCTCCCATCCAGAAGCGGGGCAGCTGAGTTTTTTTTGCCAGGGAAACGGACCTTTGTTTTTGATTGGGCTCTGTGGCCGAGAGTGGTTGGCTGTCTCCTGACAATCCACAATACGCAGGATGGTTCCCAGACCCAAGGTGGCACCAGTGCCAAGTCGGGCTGGTTTGATAGTACCAAGTGTCTCCTGCAATCTGCCATCCAGAAGCGGGGCAGCTGAGTTTTGTTTGCCAGAGAAAAGGGCCGTGGGTTGTGTTTGGGGGCATATGGCTGGGAGTGGCCACCTGGCTCCTTAAAATGCACGATACGCCGCATGGTAACCAGACGCAAGGTGGCACCAGTGCCAAGTCAGGCTGTTTTTGTAGTACCCAGTGGCTCCTGCAATTTGCCATCCAGAAGCGGGGCAGTTGAATTTTGTTTGCTAGAGAAAAGGGCTGTGGTTTGTGTTTGGGGGCCTATGGCTGAGAGTGGCCGGCTGGCCCCTGAAAATCAACGATAGGCAGGATGGTTCCCAGATCCAAGGTGGCACCAGTGCCAAGTAAGGCTGGTTGTATGGTTCAAAGTAACTCCTGCAATCTGCCATCCAGAAGCGGGACAGCTGAGTTTTTTTTGCCAGAGAAAAGGTCCATGGTTTCTTTTTGGGGCATACGGCTGGGAATTGCCGGCTGGCTCCTTAAAATGCTCGATACGCAGGATGGTTCCCAGAGCCAAGGTGGCACCACTGCCAAGTCGGGCTCTTTTTGTAGTACCAAGTGCGTCCTGCAATTTGCCATCCAGAAGAGGGGCAGTTGAGTTTTGTTTGCCAGAGAAAAGGGCCGTTGTTTGTGTTTGGGGGCCTGTGGCTGGGAGTGTTCGGCTGGTTCCTGAATATGTACGATACGCAGGATTGTTCCCAGATCCAAGGTGGCAGCAGTGCCATGTTGTGCTGGTGTGATAGTCCCAAGTGGCTCCTGCAATCTGCCATCCAGAAGTGGGGCAGCTGATTTTTGTTTGCCAGAGAAAAGGTCCGTGGTTTGTTTTTGGGGGCATATGGCTGAGAGTGGCCGGCTGGCCCCTGAAAATCCACGATACACAGGATGGTTCCCAGATCCAAGGTGGCACCTGTGCCAAGTCGGGCTGATTTGATAGTACTAAGTAGCTCCTGCAATCTGCCATGCAGAAGCGGGGCAGCTTACTTTTGTTTGCCAGGGAAACGGGCCGAGGTTTGTGTTTGGGGGCCTATGGCTGAGAGTGACCGGCTGGCTCCTGAAAAGCTACAATAGGCAGGATGGTGACCAGACCCATGGTGGCACCAGTGCCAAGTTGGGCTGGTTTGATAGTACCAAGTGGTTCCTGCAATCTGCCATCCAGAAGAGGGGCAGTTGAGTTTTGTTTGCCAGAGAAAAGGGCCTTGGTTTGTGTTTGGGGGCATATGGCTGGGTGTGGCCAGCTGGCTCCCTAAAATGCACGATATGCAACATGGCTCCCAGACCCAAGGTGGCACAAGTGCCAAGTTGGGCTGGTTTGATAGTACCAAGTGGCTCCTGCAATCTTCCATGATCACGTGGAGAAATACTTTCTGGTTTCAGCCTCATGCTCTTTCTTCTCTCCCTCAACTTCTCTATCACCTCTCATCTGGTTCACATGCGCTGTCTTCAAGGTCCACAGGCTACTTTTCACAGAATCTTCTGGCCTGATGAAGTAAGGATGATGAATAGAACAGAGCTGGGATCTATTTTCCAGTTTGGATAAAATGCATTCTGCACACAAATCCAAGGAGAACGGGCTGCCCCGATGCCCAGAAAATCTTTCACTCCTGCTAGTGTTCTACGTCAACCGCAACTTAGTCTGAAAGAAAAGCTTTTTCTCTGAGAGCATCTGAGAGGTTTGCATGAAGCACTGATATCTGACATATGCAATTTTGAATAGGAGAGGAAAAAGAAAATGGCAAGGAGTTTTTAATTTTAGTGGTTTCAATTTTAATTTCCGTGCACTTTTTCAAAACTTGTCAGCTCAAATGCCCATCAACATCTTTTAGTCATCTGTAAGTCAGTATTCATATAAAATGTGCTTCAAATCCAAAGAATTTCAAATTTGCACTCCAAGCTTCTATGCCTAGATTTATGATTTCCTACACATATTAGATGAAAGGAAGGCCTTTTTTACTGTGGGAGTGCTGGAACACTGGAACAGGTTGCCCAGAGAAGTTGTGGGTGTCCCATCCCTGAAAGTATTCAAGGTCACCTTGGACGGGGCTTGGAGCAGCAACAAAGGAGAAGCTTGATGGTAGAGAAACAAAGTTGGACTATAGAAGAAACTCGGATTGAAGTATAGGATCAAGTTTTCTCTCAGCTCTTGGGGTAAATTCAAAGTTGTACAAAATGACATTTATCTGTGCTATTCACTACTGTAACAGAAAGTTTCATGAAAACTGTACAGAAGATAGTAAATTTTAAAAGAGATAAGAATTACAGCATAAAATCCATGGGATAGGTTACAACATGAGACACTCTCTAAGAGAAAATCTCTGTGTTTCAGCACTTCATCGGGGTAAGATTTCATGAAGTGCCAAAGAAGGCGGCAAAATATCATTCGGGACATTATTTACTGGGATTCAGCCTGGCCATTAGTAGGAACTGCCTTTGAACATATCATGTAGATATACCACACACACTTTCCCTTCACTGAAAAATTACTGTTTACAACAAATAAGCAATTGACGATCAAAATTGATTGAAAGCATCTTAAACATGTCAAGTATTTCATTGTAGATGATCTGTGATCCAAATGCTTCTTCCACCTTCGAGAGGGACAGAAGAATTCTTCCATATCATGATGGTTTAAAATTGTATCAACCAATGTTTTCTGCTGAAAAGATATCATCTATTTTTTTCTATTTTTGGAAGAAAATATTCCTAGACATACAACAGGTGAGAACTAAGTAATTTTAAAGAAACAAATGAAATGAAAATATTCTGTAAATAGAATGAAATGAAAAGCTGTGTTTTAAATAGGAGCTAAATATTAAACAGAATTTTTGTACCAGGCATTTGAATTACTGCACCAGCTCTTTTGCCCATCAAGAGAGGCATTTAGCATTTCAGTCTTTTCCAAGGTGTTCATGATCTGCTATGCTGATCTCTGTGTGTGCCTAGGTGTGTGTGGAGGGGGGGGCATATGAAGGGGAGTGTGTATGTTTGCTTTACAATTGTTGTGGCAGATTCATGCCTCAGCTCCACATTTTGTTTTAAAAAGGTCACACCGAGTGGATATGAAGTTTACTATCAACAAGAGATCGATTCCCAAATCATCCATTTGACTCTCCCTTATAAATCATGTGCTTTGTTGCATATTTTATCAAATATACTTTCAAGCCAGATGGAGGAAGGAGGATGTGGGAATCCCTCCACCATCTTGCAACTTTTATGTAAGTAGGTTTTCAAGAAAATCATCATTTCTCTTTTAAATATGTCTGGAACAGGCATGATGGTAGTGTCAACCTGTTGGAGTTTTTGTTGCTGGAAGAAGTTGTACAAAAGGATTGGTTTTTACATTGACCAGTTACTGAATCAAGCGCAGGAATACATTGGAAATTTAGCTGGGGGTTCCTTTTCCCAGCAGACTACTTCTAGAACGAGCTTGTACACTGAAGCTGACTCTTTTGCTCTCTTTTTGTTTCTTTCCTATTTTCTTGGCTTCTTTGCCACTATCTAGACAATTTTGGAACTTTGTTCCCAACTAAAATGGTTTCAATAGTCTGATTGTGATCATACATTTTTACAAGGAATTTTTAAAATCTTTCCTCGAGTCCAGAAAGTCAAGGACTTAGATCTTTTTCTTCCCTTATCAATATTGCCATGAAATTGATAAATAAAGACCAACTCTTTATTTTTGTTTTTAACCCACGTAGATAATTCCCATCCATTAATCCATTTTGTGGACCAATAGCTGCCATTCTGATGGAAGCTGTCACTTCTTAACAATAGGCATTCTGTGACTATGTTGACAGCACTTTGGGTGAAGATCCTAACTGGTCTTAGATATACATAGGGAGAAATTTGCTCAGCCAGTGTCAGTCTTAAGCATGCGTATCAGAAGATCTTTCTAGAGCTGGGAATTTTCCCATGAAAGGGATTCAGTTAGGGAAGAGACACTTGTGCCAGAGTTTTACATTCTTCTTGAACACTGCTTAAGGAACTTAGATGTCATGTCCATTTGGATCTCTGTCTGCACAGAACTTTGTCATGCCAGTGCTTTGAAATGCATCTTGAAGAGAATTCACTAGCACAGAATGAAAGAGAGTGGAAGGGGTTGGTGGGGCTAACCAGGCCCAACCCCCCTGCCTAAACCAGGATACCTAGAGCCTCTTGCCCAGGATTCTATCTGGGTGTACTTTTAATGTCTTCAAAGATCCAGGCTCCACAATCTTTCTGGGCAGTCTGTGCCGTGGTTCAGTCACCCTGACAGTAAAGAAACATTTACTGATGTTCAAAGGCAATCTCCTGTATTTCAGTGTGTGCCCACTGCCTCTTGTCTTTTCCCTCAGCATCACTGAAAAGACACTGATTCCCTCCCCTTTGCACTATTGCTTCCATATGTATGTGTGATGCCATGTAGAGGTATGTCAAAAACCTCCCTGAAGCCCAGGCAGATAATATTCCCTTCATCTACCAGTCAAGTTGATTCATCAGAGGAGTTTAAAGTGATGTTCAGCATGAAATTCCCCTGAAAAATCATGCTAACTACATTATTTGGTCATCTGTCATGTGCCTGGCAAGGATTTCCAGGAAGAGCTGCTTCATCAACTTCCTGGGGATAAAAAAGAGGCTGGCTGGTTTGTACTATGGCGAGTCCTCTTAATTGCCTTTTTTGAAGATGGGTGTCATTTGCTAACATCCACTCTTTAGCCTCTCTTGTCGTCTACATCTTAGCAAAACGCTTTTCCACTATGTCTGGCTAGGAAAAACTGTGCCAGCACAGAAAACATCTCCCATCGTGTTCTAGAAGTTGCACGGATGTCTGCCAAGTGTTTGGCAGGAAGAAAAGAAAAGTTGTCCAAAACAGCTTCCAATCGAATGTTCCTGTGATTGGAAAAGTCAGGAGAGTGCAAAGGTACTGTTTTCTATCAGTTGGCAAGGTGCGCACACAATCCCAGTGTTGTACAGCTTGCTTCTTCACCTTCCCGAAGCTGCCGCTCTCGCCGGCTGCCGGAGCCCAAGAAGCGGCTTCTTCGCGCAAAGACGATTGTGCCGCTCACAGTGCTCTCCTTAGCGCGGCTTCTGCCGAAAGACGCCCGGCAGCGGCTCTTACCTCCGGAGAGCATCCTACCTTCGTCTTTAGCTCCTCTTCTCATCTACACCTCGGCAACAAGCTTCTCCACTATGTCTGGCTAGGAAAAACTGTGCCAGCACAGAAAACATCTCCCATCGTGTTCTAGAAGTTGCACGGATGTCTGCCAAGTGTTTGGCAGGAAGAAAAGAAAAGTTGTCCAAAACAGCTTCCAATCGAATGTTCCTGTGATTGGAAAAGTCAGGAGAGTGCAAAGGTACTGTTTTCTATCAGTTGGCAAGGTGCGCACACAATCCCAGTGTTGTACAGCTTGCTTCTTCACCTTCCCGAAGCTGCCGCTCTCGCCGGCTGCCGGAGCCCAAGAAGCGGCTTCTTCGCGCAAAGACGATTGTGCCGCTCACAGGGCTCTCCTTAGCGCGGCTTCTGCCGAAAGACGCCCGGCAGCGGCTCTTACCTCCGGAGAGCATCCTACCTTCGTCTTTAGCTCCTCTTCTCATCTACACCTCGGCAAAACGCTTTTCCACTATGTCTGGCTAGGAAAAACTGTGCCAGCACAGAAAACATCTCCCATCGTGTTCTAGAAGTTGCACGGATGTCTGCCAAGTGTTTGGCAGGAAGAAAAGAAAAGTTGTCCAAAACAGCTTCCAATCGAATGTTCCTGTGATTGGAAAAGTCAGGAGAGTGCAAAGGTACTGTTTTCTATCAGTTGGCAAGGTGCGCACACAATCCCAGTGTTGTACAGCTTGCTTCTTCACCTTCCCGAAGCTGCCGCTCTCGCCGGCTGCCGGAGCCCAAGAAGCGGCTTCTTCGCGCAAAGACGATTGTGCCGCTCACAGTGCTCTCCTTAGCGCGGCTTCTGCCGAAAGACGCCCGGCAGCGGCTCTTACCTCCGGAGAGCATCCTACCTTCGTCTTTCGCGTCTTTTGTAGTCTACATCTTAGCAAAACGCTTTTCCACTATGTCTGGCTAGGAAAAACTGTGCCAGCACAGAAAACATCTCCCATCGTGTTCTAGAAGTTGCACGGATGTCTGCCAAGTGTTTGGCAGGAAGAAAAGAAAAGTTGTCCAAAACAGCTTCCAATCGAATGTTCCTGTGATTGGAAAAGTCAGGAGAGTGCAAAGGTACTGTTTTCTATCAGTTGGCAAGGTGCGCACACAATCCCAGTGTTGTACAGCTTGCTTCTTCACCTTCCCGAAGCTGCCGCTCTCGCCGGCTGCCGGAGCCCAAGAAGCGGCTTCTTCGCGCAAAGACGATTGTGCCGCTCACAGTGCTCTCCTTAGCGCGGCTTCTGCCGAAAGACGCCCGGCAGCGGCTCTTACCTCCTGAGAGTGGCAGCTTCGGGAAGGTGAAGAAGCAAGCTGTACAACACTGGGATTGTGTGCGCACCTTGCCAACTGATAGAAAACAGTACCTTTGCACTCTCCTGACTTTTCCAATCACAGGAACATTCGATTGGAAGCTGTTTTGGACAACTTTTCTTTTCTTCCTGCCAAACACTTGGCAGACATCCGTGCAACTTCTAGAACACGATGGGAGATGTTTTCTGTGCTGGCACAGTTTTTCCTAGCCAGACATAGTGGAAAAGCGTTTTGCTAAGATGTAGACTACAAAAGACGCGAAAGACGAAGGTAGGATGCTCTCCGGAGGTAAGAGCCGCTGCCGGGCGTCTTTCGGCAGAAGCCGCGCTAAGGAGAGCCCTGTGAGCGGCACAATCGTCTTTGCGCGAAGAAGCCGCTTCTTGGGCTCCGGCAGCCGGCGAGAGCGGCAGCTTCGGGAAGGTGAAGAAGCAAGCTGTACAACACTGGGATTGTGTGCGCACCTTGCCAACTGATAGAAAACAGTACCTTTGCACTCTCCTGACTTTTCCAATCACAGGAACATTCGATTGGAAGCTGTTTTGGACAACTTTTCTTTTCTTCCTGCCAAACACTTGGCAGACATCCGTGCAACTTCTAGAACACGATGGGAGATGTTTTCTGTGCTGGCACAGTTTTTCCTAGCCAGACATAGTGGAAAAGCGTTTTGCTAAGATGTAGACTACAAAAGACGCGAAAGACGAAGGTAGGATGCTCTCCGGAGGTAAGAGCCGCTGCCGGGCGTCTTTCGGCAGAAGCCGCGCTAAGGAGAGCACTGTGAGCGGCACAATCGTCTTTGCGCGAAGAAGCCGCTTCTTGGGCTCCGGCAGCCGGCGAGAGCGGCAGCTTCGGGAAGGTGAAGAAGCAAGCTGTACAACACTGGGATTGTGTGCGCACCTTGCCAACTGATAGAAAACAGTACCTTTGCACTCTCCTGACTTTTCCAATCACAGGAACATTCGATTGGAAGCTGTTTTGGACAACTTTTCTTTTCTTCCTGCCAAACACTTGGCAGACATCCGTGCAACTTCTAGAACACGATGGGAGATGTTTTCTGTGCTGGCACAGTTTTTACTAGCCAGACATAGTGGAAAAGCGTTTTGCTAAGATGTAGACTACAAAAGACGCGAAAGACGAAGGTAGGATGCTCTCCGGAGGTAAGAGCCGCTGCCGGGCGTCTTTCGGCAGAAGCCGCGCTAAGGAGAGCACTGTGAGCGGCACAATCGTCTTTGCGCGAAGAAGCCGCTTCTTCGGCTCCGGCAGCCGGCGAGAGCGGCAGCTTCGGGAAGGTGAAGAAGCAAGCTGTACAACACTGGGATTGTGTGCGCACCTTGCCAACTGATAGAAAACAGTACCTTTGCACTCTCCTGACTTTTCCAATCACAGGAACATTCGATTGGAAGCTGTTTTGGACAACTTTTCTTTTCTTCCTGCCAAACACTTGGCAGACATCCGTGCAACTTCTAGAACACGATGGGAGATGTTTTCTGTGCTGGCACAGTTTTTCCTAGCCAGACATAGTGGAAAAGCGTTTTGCTAAGATGTAGACTACAAAAGACGCGAAAGACGAAGGTAGGATGCTCTCCGGAGGTAAGAGCCGCTGCCGGGCGTCTTTCGGCAGAAGCCGCGCTAAGGAGAGCACTGTGAGCGGCACAATCGTCTTTGCGCGAAGAAGCCGCTTCTTGGGCTCCGGCAGCCGGCGAGAGCGGCAGCTTCGGGAAGGTGAAGAAGCAAGCTGTACAACACTGGGATTGTGTGCGCACCTTGCCAACTGATAGAAAACAGTACCTTTGCACTCTCCTGACTTTTCCAATCACAGGAACATTCGATTGGAAGCTGTTTTGGACAACTTTTCTTTTCTTCCTGCCAAACACTTGGCAGACATCCGTGCAACTTCTAGAACACGATGGGAGATGTTTTCTGTGCTGGCACAGTTTTTCCTAGCCAGACATAGTGGAAAAGCGTTTTGCTAAGATGTAGACTACAAAAGACGCGAAAGACGAAGGTAGGATGCTCTCCGGAGGTAAGAGCCGCTGCCGGGCGTCTTTCGGCAGAAGCCGCGCTAAGGAGAGCACTGTGAGCGGCACAATCGTCTTTGCGCGAAGAAGCCGCTTCTTGGGCTCCGGCAGCCGGCGAGAGCGGCAGCTTCGGGAAGGTGAAGAAGCAAGCTGTACAACACTGGGATTGTGTGCGCACCTTGCCAACTGATAGAAAACAGTACCTTTGCACTCTCCTGACTTTTCCAATCACAGGAACATTCGATTGGAAGCTGTTTTGGACAACTTTTCTTTTCTTCCTGCCAAACACTTGGCAGACATCCGTGCAACTTCTAGAACACGATGGGAGATGTTTTCTGTGCTGGCACAGTTTTTCCTAGCCAGACATAGTGGAAAAGCGTTTTGCTAAGATGTAGACTACAAAAGACGCGAAAGACGAAGGTAGGATGCTCTCCGGAGGTAAGAGCCGCTGCCGGGCGTCTTTCGGCAGAAGCCGCGCTAAGGAGAGCACTGTGAGCGGCACAATCGTCTTTGCGCGAAGAAGCCGCTTCTTGGGCTCCGGCAGCCGGCGAGAGCGGCAGCTTCGGGAAGGTGAAGAAGCAAGCTGTACAACACTGGGATTGTGTGCGCACCTTGCCAACTGATAGAAAACAGTATCTTTGCACTCTCCTGACTTTTCCAATCACAGGAACATTCGATTGGAAGCTGTTTTGGACAACTTTTCTTTTCTTCCTGCCAAACACTTGGCAGACATCCGTGCAACTTCTAGAACACGATGGGAGATGTTTTCTGTGCTGGCACAGTTTTTACTAGCCAGACATAGTGGAAAAGCGTTTTGCTAAGATGTAGACTACAAAAGACGCGAAAGACGAAGGTAGGATGCTCTCCGGAGGTAAGAGCCGCTGCCGGGCGTCTTTCGGCAGAAGCCGCGCTAAGGAGAGCACTGTGAGCGGCACAATCGTCTTTGCGCGAAGAAGCCGCTTCTTGGGCTCCGGCAGCCGGCGAGAGCGGCAGCTTCGGGAAGGTGAAGAAGCAAGCTGTACAACACTGGGATTGTGTGCGCACCTTGCCAACTGATAGAAAACAGTACCTTTGCACTCTCCTGACTTTTCCAATCACAGGAACATTCGATTGGAAGCTGTTTTGGACAACTTTTCTTTTCTTCCTGCCAAACACTTGGCAGACATCCGTGCAACTTCTAGAACACGATGGGAGATGTTTTCTGTGCTGGCACAGTTTTTCCTAGCCAGACATAGTGGAAAAGCGTTTTGCTAAGATGTAGACTACAAAAGACGCGAAAGACGAAGGTAGGATGCTCTCCGGAGGTAAGAGCCGCTGCCGGGCGTCTTTCGGCAGAAGCCGCGCTAAGGAGAGCACTGTGAGCGGCACAATCGTCTTTGCGCGAAGAAGCCGCTTCTTGGGCTCCGGCAGCCGGCGAGAGCGGCAGCTTCGGGAAGGTGAAGAAGCAAGCTGTACAACACTGGGATTGTGTGCGCACCTTGCCAACTGATAGAAAACAGTACCTTTGCACTCTCCTGACGTTTCCAATCACAGGAACATTCGATTGGAAGCTGTTTTGGACAACTTTTCTTTTCTTCCTGCCAAACACTTGGCAGACATCCGTGCAACTTCTAGAACACGATGGGAGATGTTTTCTGTGCTGGCACAGTTTTTCCTAGCCAGACATAGTGGAAAAGCTTTTTGCCGAGGTGTAGATGAGAAGAGGAGCTAAAGACGAAGGTAGGATGCTCTCCGGAGGTAAGAGCCGCTGCCGGGCGTCTTTCGGCAGAAGCCGCGCTAAGGAGAGCCCTGTGAGCGGCACAATCGTCTTTGCGCGAAGAAGCCGCTTCTTGGGCTCCGGCAGCCGGCGAGAGCGGCAGCTTCGGGAAGGTGAAGAAGCAAGCTGTACAACACTGGGATTGTGTGCGCACCTTGCCAACTGATAGAAAACAGTACCTTTGCACTCTCCTGACTTTTCCAATCACAGGAACTTTCGATTGGAAGCTGTTTTGGACAACTTTTCTTTTCTTCCTGCCAAACACTTGGCAGACATCCGTGCAACTTCTAGAACACGATGGGAGATGTTTTCTGTGCTGGCACAGTTTTTCCTAGCCAGACATAGTGGAAAAGCGTTTTGCTAAGATGTAGACGACAAGAGAGGCTAAAGAGTGGATGTTAGCAAATGACACCCATCTTCAAAAAAGGCAATTAAGAGGACTCGCCATAGTACAAACCAGCCAGCCTCTTTTTTATCCCCAGGAAGTTGATGAAGCAGCTCTTCCTGGAAATCCTTGCCAGGCACATGACAGATGACCAAATAATGTAGTTAGCATGATTTTTCAGGGGAATTTCATGCTGAACATCACTTTAAACTCCTCTGATGAATCAACTTGACTGGTAGATGAAGGGAATATTATCTGCCTGGGCTTCAGGGAGGTTTTTGACATACCTCTACATGGCATCACACATACATATGGAAGCAATAGTGCAAAGGGGAGGGAATCAGTGTCTTTTCAGTGATGCTGAGGGAAAAGACAAGAGGCAGTGGGCACACACTGAAATACAGGAGATTGCCTTTGAACATCAGTAAATGTTTCTTTACTGTCAGGGTGACTGAACCACGGCACAGACTGCCCAGAAAGATTGTGGAGCCTGGATCTTTGAAGACATTAAAAGTACACCCAGATAGAATCCTGGGCAAGAGGCTCTAGGTATCCTGGTTTAGGCAGGGGGGTTGGGCCTGGTTAGCCCCACCAACCCCTTCCACTCTCTTTCATTCTGTGCTAGTGAATTCTCTTCAAGATGCATTTCAAAGCACTGGCATGACAAAGTTCTGTGCAGACAGAGATCCAAATGGACATGGCATCTAAGTTCCTTAAGCAGTGTTCAAGAAGAATGTAAAACTCTGGCACAAGTGTCTCTTCCCTAACTGAATCCCTTTCATGGGAAAATTCCCAGCTCTAGAAAGATCTTCTGATACGCATGCTTAAGACTGACACTGGCTGAGCAAATTTCTCCCTATGTATATCTAAGACCAGTTAGGATCTTCACCCAAAGTGCTGTCAACATAGTCACAGAATGCCTATTGTTAAGAAGTGACAGCTTCCATCAGAATGGCAGCTATTGGTCCACAAAATGGATTAATGGATGGGAATTATCTACGTGGGTTAAAAACAAAAATAAAGAGTTGGTCTTTATTTATCAATTTCATGGCAATATTGATAAGGGAAGAAAAAGATCTAAGTCCTTGACTTTCTGGACTCGAGGAAAGATTTTAAAAATTCCTTGTAAAAATGTATGATCACAATCAGACTATTGAAACCATTTTAGTTGGGAACAAAGTTCCAAAATTGTCTAGATAGTGGCAAAGAAGCCAAGAAAATAGGAAAGAAACAAAAAGAGAGCAAAAGAGTCAGCTTCAGTGTACAAGCTCGTTCTAGAAGTAGTCTGCTGGGAAAAGGAACCCCCAGCTAAATTTCCAATGTATTCCTGCGCTTGATTCAGTAACTGGTCAATGTAAAAACCAATCCTTTTGTACAACTTCTTCCAGCAACAAAAACTCCAACAGGTTGACACTACCATCATGCCTGTTCCAGACATATTTAAAAGAGAAATGATGATTTTCTTGAAAACCTACTTACATAAAAGTTGCAAGATGGTGGAGGGATTCCCACATCCTCCTTCCTCCATCTGGCTTGAAAGTATATTTGATAAAATATGCAACAAAGCACATGATTTATAAGGGAGAGTCAAATGGATGATTTGGGAATCGATCTCTTGTTGATAGTAAACTTCATATCCACTCGGTGTGACCTTTTTAAAACAAAATGTGGAGCTGAGGCATGAATCTGCCACAACAATTGTAAAGCAAACATACACACTCCCCTTCATATGCCCCCCCCTCCACACACACCTAGGCACACACAGAGATCAGCATAGCAGATCATGAACACCTTGGAAAAGACTGAAATGCTAAATGCCTCTCTTGATGGGCAAAAGAGCTGGTGCAGTAATTCAAATGCCTGGTACAAAAATTCTGTTTAATATTTAGCTCCTATTTAAAACACAGCTTTTCATTTCATTCTATTTACAGAATATTTTCATTTCATTTGTTTCTTTAAAATTACTTAGTTCTCACCTGTTGTATGTCTAGGAATATTTTCTTCCAAAAATAGAAAAAAATAGATGATATCTTTTCAGCAGAAAACATTGGTTGATACAATTTTAAACCATCATGATATGGAAGAATTCTTCTGTCCCTCTCGAAGGTGGAAGAAGCATTTGGATCACAGATCATCTACAATGAAATACTTGACATGTTTAAGATGCTTTCAATCAATTTTGATTGTCAATTGCTTATTTGTTGTAAACAGTAATTTTTCAGTGAAGGGAAAGTGTGTGTGGTATATCTACATGATATGTTCAAAGGCAGTTCCTACTAATGGCCAGGCTGAATTCCAGTAAATAATGTCCCGAATGATATTTTGCCGCCTTCTTTGGCACTTCATGAAATCTTACCCCGATGAAGTGCTGAAACACAGAGATTTTCTCTTAGAGAGTGTCTCATGTTGTAACCTATCCCATGGATTTTATGCTGTAATTCTTATCTCTTTTAAAATTTACTATCTTCTGTACAGTTTTCATGAAACTTTCTGTTACAGTAGTGAATAGCACAGATAAATGTCATTTTGTACAACTTTGAATTTACCCCAAGAGCTGAGAGAAAACTTGATCCTATACTTCAATCCGAGTTTCTTCTATAGTCCAACTTTGTTTCTCTACCATCAAGCTTCTCCTTTGTTGCTGCTCCAAGCCCCGTCCAGGGTGACCTTGAATACTTTCAGGGATGGGACACCCACAACTTCTCTGGGCAACCTGTTCCAGTGTTCCAGCACTCCCACAGTAAAAAAGGCCTTCCTTTCATCTAATATGTGTAGGAAATCATAAATCTAGGCATAGAAGCTTGGAGTGCAAATTTGAAATTCTTTGGATTTGAAGCACATTTTATATGAATACTGACTTACAGATGACTAAAAGATGTTGATGGGCATTTGAGCTGACAAGTTTTGAAAAAGTGCACGGAAATTAAAATTGAAACCACTAAAATTAAAAACTCCTTGCCATTTTCTTTTTCCTCTCCTATTCAAAATTGCATATGTCAGATATCAGTGCTTCATGCAAACCTCTCAGATGCTCTCAGAGAAAAAGCTTTTCTTTCAGACTAAGTTGCGGTTGACGTAGAACACTAGCAGGAGTGAAAGATTTTCTGGGCATCGGGGCAGCCCGTTCTCCTTGGATTTGTGTGCAGAATGCATTTTATCCAAACTGGAAAATAGATCCCAGCTCTGTTCTATTCATCATCCTTACTTCATCAGGCCAGAAGATTCTGTGAAAAGTAGCCTGTGGACCTTGAAGACAGCGCATGTGAACCAGATGAGAGGTGATAGAGAAGTTGAGGGAGAGAAGAAAGAGCATGAGGCTGAAACCAGAAAGTATTTCTCCACGTGATCATGGAAGATTGCAGGAGCCACTTGGTACTATCAAACCAGCCCAACTTGGCACTTGTGCCACCTTGGGTCTGGGAGCCATGTTGCATATCGTGCATTTTAAGGAGCCAGCTGGCCACACCCAGCCATATGCCCCCAAACACAAACCAAGGCCCTTTTCTCTGGCAAACAAAACTCAACTGCCCCTCTTCTGGATGGCAGATTGCAGGAACCACTTGGTACTATCAAACCAGCCCAACTTGGCACTGGTGCCACCATGGGTCTGGTCACCATCCTGCCTATTGTAGCTTTTCAGGAGCCAGCCGGTCACTCTCAGCCATAGGCCCCCAAACACAAACCTCGGCCCGTTTCCCTGGCAAACAAAAGTAAGCTGCCCCGCTTCTGCATGGCAGATTGCAGGAGCTACTTAGTACTATCAAATCAGCCCGACTTGGCACAGGTGCCACCTTGGATCTGGGAACCATCCTGTGTATCGTGGATTTTCAGGGGCCAGCCGGCCACTCTCAGCCATATGCCCCCAAAAACAAACCACGGACCTTTTCTCTGGCAAACAAAAATCAGCTGCCCCACTTCTGGATGGCAGATTGCAGGAGCCACTTGGGACTATCACACCAGCACAACATGGCACTGCTGCCACCTTGGATCTGGGAACAATCCTGCGTATCGTACATATTCAGGAACCAGCCGAACACTCCCAGCCACAGGCCCCCAAACACAAACAACGGCCCTTTTCTCTGGCAAACAAAACTCAACTGCCCCTCTTCTGGATGGCAAATTGCAGGACGCACTTGGTAGTACAAAAAGAGCCCGACTTGGCAGTGGTGCCACCTTGGCTCTGGGAACCATCCTGCGTATCGAGCATTTTAAGGAGCCAGCCGGCAATTCCCAGCCGTATGCCCCAAAAAGAAACCATGGACCTTTTCTCTGGCAAAAAAAACTCAGCTGTCCCGCTTCTGGATGGCAGATTGCAGGAGTTACTTTGAACCATACAACCAGCCTTACTTGGCACTGGTGCCACCTTGGATCTGGGAACCATCCTGCCTATCGTTGATTTTCAGGGGCCAGCCGGCCACTCTCAGCCATAGGCCCCCAAACACAAACCACAGCCCTTTTCTCTAGCAAACAAAATTCAACTGCCCCGCTTCTGGATGGCAAATTGCAGGAGCCACTGGGTACTACAAAAACAGCCTGACTTGGCACTGGTGCCACCTTGCGTCTGGTTACCATGCGGCGTATCGTGCATTTTAAGGAGCCAGGTGGCCACTCCCAGCCATATGCCCCCAAACACAACCCACGGCCCTTTTCTCTGGCAAACAAAACTCAGCTGCCCCGCTTCTGGATGGCAGATTGCAGGAGACACTTGGTACTATCAAACCAGCCCGACTTGGCACTGGTGCCACCTTGGGTCTGGGAACCATGCTGCGTATCGTGGATTTTCAGGAGCCAGCCGGCCACTGCCAGCCACAGGCCCCCAAACACAAACCACAGCCTTTTTCTCTGGCAAACAAAACTCAGCTGCCCCGCTTCTGGATGGCAGATTGCAGGAGCCACTTGGTACTATCAAACCAGCCCGACTTGGCACTGGTGCCACCTTGGGTCTGGGAACCATCCTGCCTATCGTGGATTTTAAGGAGCCAGCCGGCTACTCCCAGCCACAGGCCCCCAACAAAAACCACGGCCCTTTTTTCTCGCAAACAAAACTTAGCTGCCTCACTTCTGGATGGCAGATTGCAGGAGCCACTTGGTGTAATCAAACCAGCCCGACTTGGCACTGGTGCCACCTTGGGTCTGGGAACCATCCTGCGTATCGTGGATTCTAAGGAGCCAGCCGGCCACTCCCAGCCACAGGCCCCCAAACAAAATCAACGGCGCTGTTCCCTGGAAAACAAAACACGCCTGCCAACTTTTTGATGGAGTTTGCAGGAGCCACTTGGTACTATCAAACCAGCCCGACTTGGCACTGGTGCCACCTTGGGTCTGGGAACCATCCTGCGTATCGTGGATTCTAAGGAGCCAGCCGGCCACTCCTAGCCACAGGCCCCCAAACAAAAACCTAGGCCTATTTCTCTGGCAAACAAAAGTAAGCTGCCCTGCTTCTGGATGGCAGATTGCAGGAGACACTTGGTACTATCAAACCAGCCCAACTTGGCACTGGTGCCACCTTGGATCTGGGAACCATGCTCTGTATCGTGGATATTCAGGGGCCAGCCGGCCACTCTCAGCCATATGCCCCCAAAAACAAACCACGGACCTTTTCTCTGGCAAACAAAACTCAACTGCCCCACTTCTGGATGGCAGATTGCAGGAGCCACTTGGGACTATCACACCAGCACAACATGGCACTGCTGCCACCTTGGATCTGGGAACAATCCTGCGTATCGTACATATTCAGGAACCAGCCGAACACTCCCAGCCACAGGCCCCCAAACACAAACAACGGCCCTTTTCTCTGGCAAACAAAACTCAACTGCCCCTCTTCTGGATGGCAAATTGCAGGACGCACTTGGTACTACAAAAAGAGCCCGACTTGGCAGTGGTGCCACCTTGGCTCTGGGAACCATCCTGCGTATCGAGCATTTTAAGGAGCCAGCCGGCAATTCCCAGCCGTATGCCCCAAAAAGAAACCATGGACCTTTTCTCTGGCAAAAAAATCTCAGCTGTCCCGCTTCTGGATGGCAGATTGCAGGAGTTACTTTGAACCATACAACCAGCCTTACTTGGCACTGGTGCCACCTTGGATCTGGGAACCATCCTGCCTATCGTTGATTTTCAGGGGCCAGCCGGCCACTCTCAGCCATAGGCCCCCAAACACAAACCACAGCCCTTTTCTCTAGCAAACAAAATTCAACTGCCCCGCTTCTGGATGGCAAATTGCAGGAGCCACTGGGTACTACAAAAACAGCCTGACTTGGCACTGGTGCCACCTTGCGTCTGGTTACCATGCGGCGTATCGTGCATTTTAAGGAGCCAGGTGGCCACTCCCAGCCATATGCCCCCAAACACAACCCACGGCCCTTTTCTCTGGCAAACAAAACTCAGCTGCCCTGCTTCTGGATGGCAGATTGCAGGAGACACTTGGTACTATCAAACCAGCCCGACTTGGCACTGGTGCCACCTTGGGTCTGGGAACCATCCTGCGTATTGTGGATTGTCAGGAGACAGCCAACCACTCTCGGCCACAGAGCCCAATCAAAAACAAAGGTCCGTTTCCCTGGCAAAAAAAACTCAGCTGCCCCGCTTCTGGATGGGAGATTGCAGGAGCCACTGGGTACTATGAAACCAGCCCTACTTGGCACTGGTGCCACATTGCATCTGGGAACCATGCTGCGTATCGTGGATTTTCAGGAGCCAGCCGGCCACTGCCAGCCACAGGCCCCCAAACACAAACCACAGCCTTTTTCTCTGGCAAACAAAACTCAGCTGCCCCGCTTCTGGATGGCAGATTGCAGGAGCCACTTGGTACTATCAAACCAGCCCGACTTGGCACTGGTGCCACCTTGGGTCTGGGAACCATCCTGCCTATCGTGGATTTTAAGGAGCCAGCCGGCTACTCCCAGCCACAGGCCCCCAACAAAAACCACGGCCCTTTTTTCTCGCAAACAAAACTTAGCTGCCTCACTTCTGGATGGCAGATTGCAGGAGCCACTTGGTGTAATCAAACCAGCCCGACTTGGCACTGGTGCCACCTTGGGTCTGGGAACCATCCTGCGTATCGTGGATTCTAAGGAGCCAGCCGTCTACTCCCAGCCACAGGCCCCCAACAAAAACCACGGCCCTTTTTTCTCGCAAACAAAAGTAAGCTGCCCTGCTTCTGGATGGCAGATTGCAGGAGCCACTTGGTACTATCAAACCAGCCCGACTTGGCACTGGTGCCACCTTGGGTCTGGGAACCATCCTGCGTATCGTGGATTCTAAGGAGCCAGCCGGCCACTCCTAGCCACAGGCCCCCAAACAAAAACCTAGGCCTATTTCTCTGGCAAACAAAAGTAAGCTGCCCTGCTTCTGGATGGCAGATTGCAGGAGACACTTGGTACTATCAAACCAGCCCAACTTGGCACTGGTGCCACCTTGGATCTGGGAACCATGCTCTGTATCGTGGATATTCAGGGGCCAGCCGGCCACTCTCAGCCATATGTGTCCAAACAGAAACCTCGGCCCGTTTCTCTGGCAAACAAAACTCAACTGCCCCTCTTCTGGATGGCAAATTGCAGGATGAACTTGATACTAAAACCGCAGGCCGACTTGGTAGTGGTGACACCTTGGGCCTGGGAACCATCATGCGTATCGAGCATTTTAAGGAGCCAGCCGGCCACTCCCAGCAATATGCCCCCAAAAACAATCCACGGAATTTTCCTCTGGCAAACAAAAATCAGCTGCCTCGCTTCTGGATGGCAGATTGCAGGAGCCACTTTGCACCATCAAACCAGCCCGACTTGGCACTGGTGCCACATTGCATCTGGGAACCATGCTGCCTAGCGTGGATTTTCAGGAGCCAGCCGGCCACTCTCAGCTATATGCCCCCAAACAAAACCCACGGCCCGTTTCCCTGGCAAACAAAATTAAGCTGCCCCGCTTCTGGATGGCAGATTGCAGGACGCACTTGGTAGTATCAAACCAGCAAAACTTGGCACTGGTGTCACCTTGGGTCTGGGAACCATCCTGTGTATCGTGGGTTCAAAGGAGCCAGCCGGTCACTCCCAGCCACAGGCCCCCAAATACAAACAATGTCGCTTTTCCCTGGAAAACAAAACTCGCCTGCCAACTTTTTGATGGCAGATTGCAGGAGCCACTTGGTACTATCAAACCAGCCCAACTTGGCACTGGTGCCACCATGGGTCTGGTAACCATCCTGCCTATTGTAGCTTTCCAGGAGCCAGCCGGACACTCCCAGCCATAGGTCCCCAGTCACAAACCTCGGCCCGTTTCCCTGGCAAACAAAAGTAAGCTACCCCGCTTCTGGATGGCAGATTGCAGGAGCCACTTGGTACTATCAAACCAGCCCAACTTGGCACTGGTGCCACCTTGGGTCTGGGAACCATGCTGCGTAACACAGATTCTAAGGCGCCAGTCGGCCACTACGAGCCACAAGCCCCCAAACACAAACAACGGCGCTATTCTCTGGCAAACAAAACTCAACTGCCCCTCTTCTGGATGGCAAATTGCAGGACGCACTTGGTACTATAAAAACAGCCCGACTTGGCACTGGTGCCCCCTTGGGTCTGGGAACCATCCTGCGTATCGATCTTTTTAATGAGACAGCCGGCCACTCCCAGCCATATGCCCCCAAACACAACCCACGGCCCTTTTCTCTGGCAAACAAAACTCAACTGCACCGCTTCTGGATGGCAGATTGCAGGAGCCACTTGGTACTATCAAACCAGCCCGACTTGGCACTGGTGCCACCTTGGGTCTGGGAACCATCCTGCGTATTGTGGGTTATCAGGAGCCAGCCGAACACTCTCGGCCACAGACCCCAATTAAAAACAACGGCCGGTTTCACAGGCAAACAAAACTCAGCTGCCCCGCTTCTGGATGGGAGATTGCAGGAGGCACTTGGTGTAATCAAACCAGCCCGACTTGGCACTGGTGCCACCTTGGGTCTGGGAACCATCCTGCGTATCGTGGATTCTAAGGAGCCAGCCGGCCACTCCTAGCCACAGGCCCCCAAACAAAAACCTAGGCCTATTTCTCTGGCAAACAAAAGTAAGCTGCCCTGCTTCTGGATGGCAGATTGCAGGAGACACTTGGTACTATCAAACCAGCCCGACTTGGCACTGGTGCCACCTTGGATCTGGGAACCATGCTCTGTATCGTGGATATTCAGGGGCCAGCCGGCCACTCTCAGCCATATGTCCCCAAACAGAAACCTCGGCCCGTTTCTCTCGCAAACAAAACTCAACTGCCCCTCTTCTGGATGGCAAATTGCAGGATGAACTTGATACTAAAACCGCAGGCCGACTTGGTAGTGGTGACACCTTGGGCCTGGGAACCATCATGCGTATCGAGCATTTTAAGGAGCCAGCCGGCCACTCCCAGCAATATGCCCCCAAAAACAATCCACGGAATTTTCCTCTGGCAAACAAAAATCAGCTGCCTCGCTTCTGGATGGCAGATTGCAGGAGCCACTTTGCACCATCAAACCAGCCCGACTTGGCACTGGTGCCACATTGCATCTGGGAACCATGCTGCCTAGCGTGGATTTTCAGGAGCCAGCCGGCCACTCTCAGCTATATGCCCCCAAACAAAACCCACGGCCCGTTTCCCTGGCAAACAAAATTAAGCTGCCCCGCTTCTGGATGGCAGATTGCAGGACGCACTTGGTACTATCAAACCAGCAAAACTTGGCACTGGTGCCACCTTGGGTCTGGGAACCATCCTGCGTATCGTGGGTTCAAAGGAGCCAGCCGGTCACTCCCAGCCACAGGCCCCCAAATACAAACAATGTCGCTTTTCCCTGGAAAACAAAACTCGCCTGCCAACTTTTTGATGGCAGATTGCAGGAGCCACTTGGTACTATCAAACCAGCCCAACTTGGCACTGGTGCCACCATGGGTCTGGTCACCATCCTGCCTATCGTAGCTTTCCAGGAGCCAGCCGGTCACTCCCAGCCATAGGTCCCCAGTCACAAACCTCGGCCCGTTTCCCTGGCAAACAAAAGTAAGCTACCCCGCTTCTGGATGGCAGATTGCAGGAGCCACTTGGTACTATCAAACCAGCCCAACTTGGCACTGGTGCCACCTTGGGTCTGGGAACCATGCTGCGTAACACAGATTCTAAGGCGCCAGTCGGCCACTACGAGCCACAAGCCCCCAAACACAAACAACGGCGCTATTCTCTGGCAAACAAAACTCAACTGCCCCTCTTCTGGATGGCAAATTGCAGGACGCACTTGGTACTATAAAAACAGCCCGACTTGGCACTGGTGCCCTCTTGGGTCTGGGAACCATCCTGGGTATCGATCTTTTTAATGAGACAGCCGGCCACTCCCAGCCATATGCCCCCAAACACAACCCACGGCCCTTTTCTCTGGCAAACAAAACTCAACTGCACCGCTTCTGGATGGCAGATTGCAGGAGCCACTTGGTACTATCAAACCAGCCCGACTTGGCACTGGTGCCACCTTGGGTCTGGGAACCATCCTGCGTATTGTGGGTTATCAGGAGCCAGCCGAACACTCTCGGCCACAGACCCCAATTAAAAACAACGGCCCGTTTCACAGGCAAACAAAACTCAGCTGCCCCGCTTCTGGATGGGAGATTGCAGGAGCCACTGGGTACTATGAAACCAGCCCTACTTGGCACTGATGCCACCTTGGGTCTGGGAACCATGCTGCGTATCATGGATTTTCAGGAGCCAGCCGGCCACTGCCAGCCACAGGCCCCGAAACACAAAAAACAGCCTTTTTCTCTGGCAAACAAAATTCAGCTGCCCCGCTTCTGGATGGCAGATTGCAGGAACCACTTGGTACTAACAAACCAGCCCGACTTGGCACTGATGCCACCTTGGGTCTGGGAACCATCCTGCGTATCGTGGATTCTAAGGAGCCAGCTGGCCACTCCCAGCCACAGGCCCCAAAACACACACAACGGTGCTTTTCCCTGGAAAACAAAACTCGCCTGCCAAACATTTGATGGCAGATTGCAGGAGCCACTTGGCATTATCAAACCAGCCCAACTTGGCACTGGTGCCACCATGGGTCTGGTCACCATCCTGCCTATCGTAGCTTTTCAGGAGCCAGCCAGCCACCCCCAGCCAGAGGCCCCCAGACAAATATTTCGGCCCGTTTCCCTGGCAAACAAAAGTAAGCTGCCCTGCTTCTGGATGGCAGATTGCAGGAGCCACTTGGTACCATCAAACCAGCCCAACTTGGCACTGGTGCCAACTCAGGTCTGGGAACCATGCTGCGTATCGTGGGTTCTAAGGAGCCAGCTGGCCACTCCCAGCCACAGGCACCCAAACACAAACAACGGCGCTTTTCCCTGGAAAACAAAACTCGCCTGCCAACTTTTTGATGGCAGATTGCAGGAGCCACTTGGTACTATCAAACCAGCCCAACTTGGCACTGGTGCCACCATGGGTCTGGTCACCATCCTGCCTATCGTAGCTTTTCAGGAGCCAGCCGGTCACTCCCAGCCATAGGCCCCCAGACACAAACCTCGGCCCGTTTCCCTGGCAAACAAAAGTAAGCTGCCCCGCTTCTGCATGGCAGATTGCAGGAGCTACTTAGTACTATCAAACCAGCCCGACTTGGCACAGGTGACACCTCTGGTCTGGGAACCATCCTGCCTATCGTGGATTTTCAGGGGCCAGCCGGCCACTCTCAGCCATATGCCCCAAAAACAAACCACGGCCCTTTTCTCTGGCAAACAAAACTCAACTGCCCCTCTTCTGGATGGCAAATTTTAGGACGCACTTTGTACTACGAAAACCGCCCGACGTGGCACTGGTGCCACCTTGTGTCAGGGAACCATCCTGCATATCGAGCTTTTTAAGGAGCCAGCCGGCCACGCCCAGCCATACACCCCCAAAAACAAACCACGGACCATATCTCTTGGAAACAAAAATCCGCTGCCCCGCGTCTGGATGGCAGATTGCAGGAGCCACTTTGCACCATCAAACTAGCCCGACTTGGCACTGGTGCCAACTCAGGTCTGGGAACAATCCTGCATATCGTGGATTCTAAGGAGCCAGCCGGCCACTCCCTGCCACAGGCCCCCAAACAAAAACAACGGCGCTTTTCCCTGGAAAACAAAATTCGCCTGCCAGCATTTTGATGGCAGATTGCAGGAGCCACTTGGTACTATCAAACCAGCCCAACTTGGCACTGGTGCCACCATGGGTCTGGTCACCATCCTGCCTATCGTAGCTTTTCAGGACCTAGACGGTCACTCCCAGCCATAGGCCCCGTGACACAAAGCTCAGCCCGTTTCCCTGACAAAAAAAAGTAAGCTGCCCCGCTTCTGGATGGCAGATTGCAGGACGCACTTGGTACTATCAAACCAGCCCGACTTGGCACTGGTGCTACCTCAGGTCTGGGAACCATCCTGCGTATCGTGGAGTCTAAGGAGCCAGCCGGCCACTCCCAGCCTCAGGCCCCCAAACACAAACATCGGCGCTTTTCCCTGGAAAACAAAACTCGCCTGCCAACTTTTTGATGGCAGATTGCCGGAGCCACTTGGTACTATCAAACCAGCCCAACTTGGCACTGGTGCCACCTTGGGTCTGGGAACCATCCGGCGTATCGTGTGTTTAAAGGAGCCAGCCGGCCACTCCAGCCACAGGCCCGCAGACACAAACAACGGCGCTTTTCCCTGGAAAACAAAGCTTGCCTGCTGACTTTTGATGGCAGATTGCAGGAGCCACTTTGTACTTTGAAATCAGCCGAACATGGCTCTGGTGCCACCATGGGTCTGGTCACCATCCTGCCTATCGTAGCTTTTCAGGAGCCAGCCGGTCACTCCCAGCCATAGGCCCCCAGACACAAAGCTCGGCCCGTTTCCCTGGCAAACAAAAGTAAGCTACCCCGCTTCTGGATGGCAGATTGCAGGACGCACTTGGTACTATCAAACCAGCCCAACTTATCACTGGTGCCACCTCAGGTCAGGGAACCATCCTGCGTATTGTGGATTCTAAGGAGCCAGCCGGCCACTCCCAGCCACAGGCCCCCAAACACAAACAACGGCGCTTTTCCCTGGAAAACAAAACTCGCCTGCCAACTTTTTGATGGCAGATTGCAGGAGCCACTTGGTACTATCAAACCAGCCCAACTTGGCACTGGTGCCACCATGGGTCTGGTCACCTTCCTGCCTATCGTAGCTTTTCAGGAGCCAGCCGGTCACTCCCTGCCATAGGCCCCCAAACACAAACCTCGGCCCGTTTCCCTGGCAAACAAAAGTAAGCTGCCCCGCTTCTGGATGGCAGATTGCAGGACGCACTTGGTAGTATCAAACCAGCCCGACTTGGCACTGGTGCTACCTCAGGTCTGGGAACCATCCTGCGTATCGTGGAGTCTAAGGAGCCAGCCGGCCACTCCCAGCCTCAGGCCCCCAAACACAAACATCGGCGCTTTTCCCTGGAAAACAAAACTCGCCTGCCAACTTTTTGATGGCAGATTGCCGGAGCCACTTGGTACTATCAAACCAGCCCAACTTGGCACTGGTGCCACCATGGGTCTGGTCACCATCCTGCCTATCGTAGCTTTTCAGGAGCCAGCCGGTCACTCCCAGCCATAGACCCCAGACACAAACCTCGGCCCGTTTCCCTGGCAAAAAAAAGTAAGCTGCCCCGCTTCTGGATGGCAGATTGCAGGAGCCACTTTGCACCATCAAACTAGCCCGACTTGGCACTGGTGCCACCTCAGGTCTGGGAACCATCCTGCGTATCGTGGATTCTAAGGAGCCAGCCGGACACTCCCAGCCACAGGCCCTCAAACACAAACAGCGGCGCTTTTCCCTGGAAAACAAAACTCGCCTGCCAAATTTTGATGGCAGATTGCCGGAGCAACTTGGTACTATCAAACCAGCCCAACTTGGCACTGGTGCCACCATGGGTCTGGTCACCATCCTGCCTATCGTAGCTTTTCAGGAGCCAGCCGGTCAATCCAAGCCATAGGCCCCAGACAAAACCTCGGCCATTTTCCCTGGCAAACAAAAGTAAGCCACCCCGCTTCTGCATGGATGATTGCAGGAGCCACTTTGCAGCATCCAACTAGCCCGACTTGGCACTGGTGCCACGTCAGGTCTGGGAACCATCCTGCGTATCGTGGATTCCAATTATAAAGCCGGCCACTCCCAGCCACAGGCCCCCAAACACAAACAACGGCGCTTTCCCCTGGAAATCAAAACTCGCCTGCCAAATTTTTGATGGCAGATTGCAGGAGCCACTTGGTACTATCAAACCAGCCCAACTTGGCACTGGTGCCACCATGGGTCTGGTCACCATCCTGCCTATCGTAGCTTTTCAGGACCTAGACGGTCACTCGCAGCCATAGGCCCCCAGACACAAAGCTCGGCCCCTTTCCCTGGCAAACGAGTAAGCTGCCCCGCTTCTGGATGGCAGATTGCAGGAACCACTTGGTACTATCAAACCAGCCCAACTTGGCACTGGTGCCACCTCAGGTCTGGGAACCATCCTGCCTATCGTGGATTCTAAGGAGCCATCCGGCCACTCCCACCCACAGGCACCCAAACACAAACAACGGCGCTTTTCCCTGGAAAACAAAACTCGCCTGCCAACTTTTTGATGGCGGATTGCAGGAGCCACTTGGTACTATCAAACCAGTCCAACTTGGCACTGGTGCCACCATGGATATGGTCACCATCCTGCCTATCGTAGCTTTTCAGGACCTAGCAGGTCACTCCCAGCCATAGGCCCCCAGACACAAAGCTCTGCCCGTTTCCCTGGCAAACAAAAGTAAGCTGTCCCGCTTCTGGATGGCAGATTGCAGGATCCAATAGGTATTATCAAACCTGCCCGACTTGGCACTGGTGCCACCTCTGGTCTGGGAACCATGCTGCGTATCGTGGATTCTAATTAGCCAGCCGGCCACTCCCACCCACAGGCCCCCAAATACAAACAACGTCGCTTTCCCCTGGAAAACAAAACTCGCCTGCCAACTTTTTGATGGCAGATTGCAGGAGCCACTTGGTACTATCAAACCAGCCCAACTTGGCACTGGTGCCACCATGGGTCTGGTCACCATCCTGCCTATCGTAGCTTTTCAGGAGCCAGCCTGTCACTCCAAGCCATAGGCCCCCAGACACAAACCTCGGCCCGTTTCCCTGGCAAACAAAAGTAAGCTGCCCCGCTTCTGGATGGAAGATTGCAGGAGCCACTTGGTACTATAAAACCAGCCCTACTTGGCACTGGTGCCACCTCTGGTCTGGGAACCATGCTGCGTATCGTGGATTCTAAGGAGCCAGCCGGCCACTCCCAGCCACAGGCCCCCAAACACAAACAACGGCGCTTTTCCCTGGAAAACAAAAATCGCCTGCCAACTTTTTGATGGCAGATTGCAGGAGCCACTTGGTACTATCAAACCAGCCCAACTTGGCACTGGTGCCACCTTGGGTCTGGTCACCATCCTGCCTATCGTAGCTTTTCAGGAGCCAGCCGGTCACTCTCAGCCATAGGCCCCCAGACACAAACCTCGGCCCGTTTCCCTGGCAAACAAAAGTAAGCTGCCCCGCTTCTGGACGGCAGATTGCAGGAATAACTTGGTACTATGAAACCAGCCCAACTTGGCACTGGTGCCACCTTGGGTCTGGGAACCATCCTGCGTATCGTGGATTCTAAGGAGCCAGCCGGTCACTCCCAGCCACAGGCCCCCAAACACAAACAACGGCGCTTTTCCCTGGAAAACAAAACTGGCCTGCCAATATTTTGATGGCAGATTGCAGGAGCCACTTGGTACTATCAAATCAGCCCAACATGCCACTGGTGCCACCATGGGTCTGGTCACCATCCTGCCTATCGTAGCTTTTCAGGAGCCAGCCGGTCCCTCCCTGCCATAGGCCCCCAGAGAAAAACCTCGGCCCGTTTCCCTGGCAAACAAAAGTAAGCTGCTCCGCTTCTGGATGGCAGATTGCAGGAGCCACTTTGCACCATCAAACTAGCCCGACTTGGTACTGGTGCCACCTCTGGTCTGGGAACCATCCTGCGTATCGTGGAGACTAAGGAACCAGACGGCCACTCCAGCCACAGGCCCCCAGACACAAACAACGGCGCTTTTCCCTGGAAAACAAAACTCGCCTGCCAAGTTTTTGATGGCAGATTGCAGGAGCCACTTGGTACTATCAAACCAGCCCAACTTGGCACTGGTGCCACCATGGGTCTGGTCACCATCCTGCCTATCGTAGCTTTTCAGGAGCCAGCCGGTCACTCGCAGCCATAGGCCCCCAGACACAAAGCTCGGCCCGTTTCCCTGGCAAACAAAAGTAAGCTACCCCGCTTCTGGATGGCAGATTGCAGGAGCCACTTTGCACCATCAAACTAGCCCGACTTGGCACTGGTGCCACCTCAGGTCTGGGAATGAGCCTGGGTATGGTGGATTCTAAGGAGCCAGCCGGCCACTCCCAGCCACAGGCCCCCAAACACAAACAACGGCGCTTTCCCCTGGAAAACAAAACTCGCCTGCCAACTTTTTGATGGCAGATTGCAGGAGTCACTTGGTACTATCCAACCAGCCCAACTTGGCACTGGTGCCACCATGGGTCTGGTCACCTTCCTGCCTATCGTACCTTTTCAGGAGCCAGCCGGTCACTCCCAGCCATAGGCCCCCAGACACAAAGCTCGGCCCGTTTCCCTGGCAAACAAAAGTAAGCTGCCCCGCTTCTGGATGGCAGATTGCAGGAGCCACTTTACACCATCAAACTAGCCCGACTTGGCACTGGTGCCACCTCAGGTCTGGGAACCATGCTGCGTATCGTGGATTCTAATTAGCCAGCCGGTCAGTCCCTGCCATAGGCCCCCAAACAAAAAAAAAGGGCGCTATTCACTGGAAAACAAAACTCGCCTGCCAAATTTTGATGGCAGATTGCCGGAGCCACTTGGTACTATCAAACCAGCCCAACTTGACAGTGGTGCCACCATGGGTCTGGTCACCATCCTGCCTATCGTAGCTTTTCAGGAGCCAACCGGTCACTCCCAGCCATAGGCCCTTAGACACAAACCTCGGCCCGTTTCCCTGGCAAACAAAAGTTAGCTGCCCCGCTTCTGGATGGCAGATTGCAGGACGCACTTGGTACTATCAAACCAGCCCGACTTGGCACTGGTGCCACGACAAGTCTGGGAACCATCCTGCGTATCGTGGATTCTAAGGAGCCAGCCGGCCACTCCCTGCCACAGGCACCCAAACACAAACAACGGCGCTTTTCCCTGGAAAACAAAACTCGCCTGCCAACTTTTTGATGGCGGATTGCAGGAGCCACTTGGTACTATCAAACCAGCCCAACTTGGCACTGGTGCCACCATGGATGTGGTCACCATCCTGCCTATCGTAGCTTTTCAGTACCTAGCAGGTCACTCCCAGCCATAGGCGCCCAGACACAAAGCTCGGCCCGTTTCCCTGGCAAACAAAATTAAGCTGCCCCGCTTCTGGATGGCAGATTGCATGAACCACTTGGTAGTATAAAACCAGCCCGACTTGGCACTGGTGCCACCTCTGGTCTGGGAACCATCCTGTGTATCGTGGATTCTAAGGAGCCAGCCGGTCACTCCCAGCCACAGGCCCCCAAACACAAACAACAGCGCTTTTCCCTGGAAAACAAAACTCGCCTGCCAACATTTTGATGGCAGATTGCAGGAGCCACTTGGTACTATCAAATCAGCCCAACTTGGCACTGGTGCCACCTTGGGTCTGGTCACCATCCTGCCTATCGTAGCTGTTCAGGCGCCACCCGGTCACTCCCAGCCATAGGCCCCCAGAGAAAAACCTCGGCCCGTTTCCCTGGCAAAGAAAAGTAAGCTACCCCGCTTCTGGATGGCAGATTGCAGGAGCCACTTTGCACCATCAAACTGGCCCGACTTGTCACTGGTGCCACCTCAAGTCTGGGAACCATCCTGCGTATCGTGGATTCCAATTAGCAAGCCGGCCACTCCCAGCCACAGGCCCCCAAACACAAACAACGGCGCTTTTCCCTGGAAAACAAAACTCGCCTGCCAAATTTTTGATGGCAGATTGCAGGAGCCACTTGGTACTATCAAACCAGCCCAACTTGGCACTGGTGCCACCATGGGTCTGGTCACCATCCTGCCTATCGTAGCTTTTCAGGACCTAGACGGTCACTTCCAGCCATAGGCCCCGTGACAAAAAGCTCAGCCCGTTTCCCTGACAAAAAAAAGTAAGCTGTCCCGCTTCTGGATGGCAGATTGCAGGACGCACTTGGTAGTATCAAACCAGCCCGACTTGGCACTGGCGCCACCTCACGTCTGGGAACCATCCTGCGTATCGTGGATTCTAAGCAGCCAGCCGGCCACTCCCAGCCACAGGCCCCCAAACACAAACAACGGCGCTTTTCCCTGGAAAACAAAACTCGCCTGCCAAGTTTTTGATGGCAGATTGCAGGAGCCACTTGGTACTATCAAACCAGCCCAACTTGGCACTGGTGCCACCATGGGTCTGGTCACCATCCTGCCTATCGTAGCTTTTCAGGAGCCAGCCGGTCACTCGCAGCCATAGGCCCCCAGACACAAAGCTCGGCCCGTTTCCCTGGCAAACAAAATTAAGCTGCCCCGCTTCTGGATGGCAGATTGCATGAACCACTTGGTAGTATAAAACCAGCCCGACTTGGCACTGGTGCCACCTCTGGTCTGGGAACCATCCTGTGTATCGTGGGTTCTAAGGAGCCAGCCGGTCACTCCCAGCCACAGGCCCCCAAACACAAACAACAGCGCTTTTCCCTGGAAAACAAAACTCGCCTGCCAACATTTTGATGGCAGATTGCAGGAGCCACTTGGTACTATCAAATCAGCCCAACTTGGCACTGGTGCCACCTTGGGTCTGGTCACCATCCTGCCTATCGTAGCTGTTCAGGCGCCACCCGGTCACTCCCAGCCATAGGCCCCCAGAGAAAAACCTCGGCCCGTTTCCCTGGCAAAGAAAAGTAAGCTACCCCGCTTCTGGATGGCAGATTGCAGGAGCCACTTTGCACCATCAAACTGGCCCGACTTGTCACTGGTGCCACCTCAAGTCTGGGAACCATCCTGCGTATCGTGGATTCCAATTAGCAAGCCGGCCACTCCCAGCCACAGGCCCCCAAACACAAACAACGGCGCTTTTCCCTGGAAAACAAAACTCGCCTGCCAAATTTTTGATGGCAGATTGCAGGAGCCACTTGGTACTATCAAACCAGCCCAACTTGGCACTGGTGCCACCATGGGTCTGGTCACCATCCTGCCTATCGTAGCTTTTCAGGACCTAGACGGTCACTCCCAGCCATAGGCCCCGTGACACAAAGCTCAGCCCGTTTCCCTGACAAAAAAAAGTAAGCTGTCCCGCTTCTGGATGGCAGATTGCAGGACGCACTTGGTAGTATCAAACCAGCCCGACTTGGCACTGGCGCCACCTCACGTCTGGGAACCATCCTGCGTATCGTGGATTCTAAGCAGCCAGCCGGCCACTCCCAGCCACAGGCCCCCAAACACAAACAACGGCGCTTTTCCCTGGAAAACAAAACTCGCCTGCCAAGTTTTTGATGGCAGATTGCAGGAGCCACTTGGTACTATCAAACCAGCCCAACTTGGCACTGGTGCCACCATGGGTCTGGTCACCATCCTGCCTATCGTAGCTTTTCAGGAGCCAGCCGGTCACTCGCAGCCATAGGCCCCCAGACACAAAGCTCGGCCCGTTTCCCTGGCAAACAAAAGTAAGCTACCCCGCTTCTGGATGGCAGATTGCAGGAGCCACTTTGCACCATCAAACTAGCCCGACTTGGCACTGGTGCCACCTCAGGTCTGGGAATGAGCCTGGGTATGGTGGATTCTAAGGAGCCAGCCGGCCACTCCCAGCCACAGGCCCCCAAACACAAACAACGGCGCTTTCCCCTGGAAAACAAAACTCGCCTGCCAACTTTTTGATGGCAGATTGCAGGAGCCACTTGGTACTATCCAACCAGCCCAACTTGGCACTGGTGCCACCATGGGTCTGGTCACCTTCCTGCCTATCGTAGCTTTTCAGGAGCCAGCCGGTCACTCCCAGCCATAGGCCCCCAGACACAAAGCTCGGCCCGTTTCCCTGGCAAACAAAAGTAAGCTGCCCCGCTTCTGGATGGCAGATTGCAGGAGCCACTTTACACCATCAAACTAGCCCGACTTGGCACTGGTGCCACCTCAGGTCTGGGAACCATGCTGCGTATCGTGGATTCTAATTAGCCAGCCGGTCAGTCCCTGCCATAGGCCCCCAAACACAAACAAGGGCGCTATTCACTGGAAAACAAAACTCGCCTGCCAAATTTTGATGGCAGATTGCCGGAGCCACTTGGTACTATCAAACCAGCCCAACTTGACAGTGGTGCCACCATGGGTCTGGTCACCATCCTGCCTATCGTAGCTTTTCAGGAGCCAGCCGGTCACTCCCAGCCATAGGCCCCCAGACAAAAACCTCGACCCGTTTCCCTGGCAAACAAAAGTAAGTTATCCCGCATGTGGATGGCAGATTGCAGGAGCCAGTTTTCTCCATCAAACCAGCAAAACTTGGCACTGGTACCACCACTGGTCTGGGAACCATCCTCCGTATCGTGGATTCTAAGGAGCCAGCCGGCCACTCCCAGCCACAGGCCCCCAAACACAAACAACGGCGCTTTTCCCTGGATAACAAACTCGCCTGCCAACTTTTTGATGGCAGATTGCAGGAGCCACTAGGTACTATCAAACCAGCCCAACTTGGCACTGGTGCCACCATGGGTCTGGTCACCATCCTGCCTATCGTAGCTTTTCAGGAGCCAACCGGTCACTCCCAGCCATAGGCCCTTAGACACAAACCTCGGCCCGTTTCCCTGGCAAACAAAAGTTAGCTGCCCCGCTTCTGGATGGCAGATTGCAGGACGCACTTGGTACTATCAAACCAGCCCGACTTGGCACTGGTGCCACGACAAGTCTGGGAACCATCCTGCGTATCGTGGATTCTAAGGAGCCAGCCGGCCACTCCCAGCCACAGGCACGCAAACACAAACAACGGCGCTTTTCCCTGGAAAACAAAACTCGCCTGCCAACTTTTTGATGGCGGATTGCAGGAGCCACTTGGTACTATCAAACCAGCCCAACTTGGCACTGGTGCCACCATGGATGTGGTCACCATCCTGCCTATCGTAGCTTTTCAGTACCTAGCAGGTCACTCCCAGCCATAGGCGCCCAGACACAAAGCTCGGCCCGTTTCCCTGGCAAACAAAATTAAGCAGCCCCGCTTCTGGATGGCAGATTGCATGAACCACTTGGTAGTATAAAACCAGCCCGACTTGGCACTGGTGCCACCTCTGGTCTGGGAACCATCCTGTGTATCGTGGATTCTAAGGAGCCAGCCGGTCACTCCCAGCCACAGGCCCCCAAACACAAACAACAGCGCTTTTCCCTGGAAAACAAAACTCGCCTGCCAACATTTTGATGGCAGATTGCAGGAGCCACTTGGTACTATCAAATCAGCCCAACTTGGCACTGGTGCCACCTTGGGTCTGGTCACCATCCTGCCTATCGTAGCTGTTCAGGCGCCACCCGGTCACTCCCAGCCATAGGCCCCCAGAGAAAAACCTCGGCCCGTTTCCCTGGCAAAGAAAAGTAAGCTACCCCGCTTCTGGATGGCAGATTGCAGGAGCCACTTTGCACCATCAAACTGGCCCGACTTGTCACTGGTGCCACCTCAAGTCTGGGAACCATCCTGCGTATCGTGGATTCCAATTAGCAAGCCGGCCACTCCCAGCCACTGGCCCCCAAACACAAACAACGGCGCTTTTCCCTGGAAAACAAAACTCGCCTGCCAAATTTTTGATGGCAGATTGCAGGAGCCACTTGGTACTATCAAACCAGCCCAACTTGGCACTGGTGCCACCATGGGTCTGGTCACCATCCTGCCTATCGTAGCTTTTCAGGACCTAGACGGTCACTCCCAGCCATAGGCCCCGTTACACAAAGCTCAGCCCGTTTCCCTGACAAAAAAAAGTAAGCTGTCCCGCTTCTGGATGGCAGATTGCAGGACGCACTTGGTAGTATCAAACCAGCCCGACTTGGCACTGGCGCCACCTCACGTCTGGGAACCATCCTGCGTATCGTGGATTCTAAGCAGCCATCCGGCCACTCCCACCCACAGGCCCCCAAACACAAACAACGGCGCTTTTCCCTGGAAAACAAAACTCGCCTGCCAACTTTTTGATGGCAGATTGCAGGAGCCACTTGGTACTATCAAACCAGCCCAACTTGGCACTGGTGCCACCATGGGTCTGGTCACCATCCTGCCTATCATAGCTTTTCAGGAGCCAGCCGGTCACTCCCAGCCATAGGCCCCCAGACACAAACCTCGGCCCGTTTCCCTGGCAAACAAAAGCAAGCTGCCCCGCTTCTGGATGGCAGATTGCAGGAGCCACTTCGCACCATCAAACTAGCCCGACTTGGCACTGGTGCCACCTCAGGTCTGGGAACCATGCTGCGTATCGTGGATTCTAATTAGCCATCCGGCCACTCCCACCCACAGGCCCCCAAACACTAACAACGGCGCTTTTCCCTGGAAAACAAAACTCGCCTGCCAAATTTTGATGGCAGATTGCCGGAGCCACTTGGTACTATCAAACCAGCCCAACTTGGCACTGGTGCCACCATGGGTCTGGTCACCATCCTGCCTATCGTAGCTTTTCAGGAGCCAGCCGGCAACTCCCTGCCACAGGCCCCCAAACACAAACAACGGCGCTTTTCCCTGGATAACAAAATTCGCCTGCCAATTTTTTGATGGCAGATTGCAGGAGCCACTTGGTACTATCAAATCAGCCCAACTTGGCACTGGTGCCACCATGGGTCTGGTCACCATACTGCCTATCGTAGCTTTTCAGGAGCCAGCCGGTCACTCCCAGCCATAGGCCCCCAGACACAAACCTCGGCCCGTTTCCCTGGCAAACAAAAGTAAGCTGCCCCGCTTCTGGATGGCAGATTGCAGGAGCCACTTGGTACTATCAAACCAGCCCAACTTGGCACTGGTGCCACCTCTGGTCTGGGAACCATGCTGAGTATCGTGGATTCTAAGGAGCCATCCGGCCACTCCCAGCCACAGGCCCCCAGACACAAACAACGGCGCTTTTCCCTGGAAAACAAAACTCGCCTGCCAAGTTTTTGATGGCAGATTGCAGGAGCCACTTGGTACTATCAAACCAGCCCAACTTGGCACTGGTGCCGTCATGGGTCTGGTCACCATCCTGCCTATCGTAGCTTTTCACGAGCCAGCCGGTCACTTCCAGGCTTAGGCCCCCAGACACAATCCTCGGACCGTTTCCCTGGCAAACAAAAGTAAGCTGCCCCGCTTCTGGATGGCAGATTGCAGGAACCACTTGGTACTATCAAACCAGCCCAACTTGGCACTGGTGCCACCATGGGTCTGGGAACCATCCTGCGTATCGTGGATTCTAAGGAGCCATCCGGCCACTCCCACCCACAGGCCCCCAAACACAAACAACGGCGCTTTTCCCTGGAAAACAAAAGTAAGCTGCCCCGCTTCTGGATGGCAGATTGCAGGAGCCACTTTGCACCATCCAACTAGCCCGACTTGGCACTGGTGCCACCTCAGGTCTGGGAACCATCCTGCGTATCGTGGATTCTAATTAGCCATCCGGCCACTTCCACCCACAGGCCCCTAAACACAAACAACGGCGCTTTTCCCTGGAAAACAAAACTCGCCTGCCAATTTTTGATGGCAGATTGCAGGAGCCACTTGGTACTATCAAACCAGCCCAACTTGGCACTGGTGCCACCATGGGTCTGGTCACCATCCTGCCTATCGTAGCTTTTCAGGAGCCAGCCGGTCACTCCCAGCCATAGGCCCCCAGACACAAAGCTCGGCCCGTTTCCCTGGCAAGGAAAAGTAAGCTGTCCCGCTTCTGGATGGCAGATTGCAGGAGCCACTTTGCACCATCAAACTAGCCCGACTTGGCACTGGTGCCACCTCAGGTCTGGGAATGAGCCTGGGTATCGTGGATTCTAAGGAGCCAGCCGGCCACTCCCAGCCACAGGCCCCCAAACACAAACAACGGCGCTTTTCCCTGGAAAACAAATCTCGCCTGCCAACTTTTTGATGGCAGATTGCAGGAGCCACTTGGTACTATCAAACCAGCCCAACTTGGCACTGGTGCCACCTTGGGTCTGGTCACCATCCTGCCTATCGTAGCTTTTCAGGAGCCAGCCGGTCACTCCCAGCCATAGGCCCCAGACACAAACCTCGGCCCGTTTCCCTGGCAAACAAAAGCAAGCTGCCCCGCTTCTGGATGGCAGATTGCAGGAGCCACTTTGCACCATCAAACTAGCCCGACTTGGCACTGGTGCCACCTCAGGTCTGGGAACCATGCTGCGTATCGTGGATTCTAATTAGCCATCCGGCCACTCCCAGCCACAGGCCCCCAAACACAAACAACGGCGCTTTTCCCTGGAAAACAAAACTCGCCTGCCAAATTTTGATGGCAGATTGCCGGAGCCACTTGGTACTATCAAACCAGCCCACCTTGACACTGGTGCCACCATGGGTCTGGTCACCATCCTGCCTATCGTAGCTTTTCAGGAGCCAGCCGGTCACTCCCAGCCATAGGCCCCCAGACACAAAGCTCGGCCCGTTTCCCTGGCAAACAAAAGTAAGCTGCCCCGCTTCTGGATGGCAGATTGCAGGAGCCACTTTTCACCATCAAACCAGCCCAACTTGGCACTGGTGCCACCACTGCTCTGGGAACCATCCTGCGTATCATGGATTCTAAGGAGCCCGCCGGCCACTCCCAGCCACAGGCCCCCAAACACAAACAACGGCGCTTTTCCCTGGATAACAAACTCGCCTGCCAAGTTTTTGATGGCAGATTGCAGGAGCCACTTGGTACTATCAAACCAGCCCAACTTGGCACTGGTGCCACCATGGGTCTGGTCACCATCCTGCCTATCGTAGCTTTTCAGGAGCCAGCCGGTCACTCCCAGCCATAGGCCCCGAGACACAAACCTCGGCCCGTTTCCCTGGCAAACAAAAGTAAGCTGCCCCGCTTCTGGATGGCAGATTGCAGGACGCACTTGGTACTATCAAACCAGCCCAACTTGGCACTGGTGCCACCTCAGGTCTGGGAACCATCCTGCGTATCGTGGATTCTAAGGAGCCAGCCGGCCACTCCCAGCCATAGGCCCCCAAAAAAAAACAACGGCACTTTTCCCTGGAAAACAAAACTTGCCTGCCAAATTTTTGATGGCAGATTGCAGGAGCCACTTGGTACTATCAAACCAGCCCAACTTGGCACTGGTGCCACCATGGGTCTGGTCACCATCCTGCCTATCGTAGCTTTTCAGGAGCCAGCCGGTCACTCCCAGCCGTAGGCCCACAGACACAAAGCTCGGCCCGTTTCCCTGACAAACAAAAGTAAGCTGTCCCGCTTCTGGATGGCAGATTGCAGGACGCACTTGGTACTATCAAACCAGCCCGACTTGGCACTGGTGCCACCTCTGGTCTGGGAACCATCCTGCGTATGGTAGATTCTAAGCAGCCAGCCGGCCACTCCCAGCCACAGGCCCCCAAACACAAACAACGGCGCTTTTCCCTTGAAAACAAAACTCGTCTGCCAACTTTTTGATGGCAGATTGCCGGAGCCACTTGGTACTATCAAACCAGCCCAACTTGGCACTAATGCCACCATGGGTCTCGTCACCATCCTGCCTATCGTAGCTTTTCAGGAGCCAGCCGGCCACTCCCTGCCACAGGCCCCCAAACACAAACAACGGCGCTTTTCCCTGGAAAACAAAATTCGCCTGCCAACTTTTTGATGGCAGATTGCAGGAGCCACTTGGTACAATCAAATCAGCCCAACTTGGCACTGGTGCCACCATGGGTCTGGTCACCATCCTGCCTATCGTAGCTTTTCAGGAGCCAGCCGGTCACTCCCAGCCATAGGCCCCCAGACACAAACCTCGGCCCGTTTCCCTGGCCAACAAATGTAAGCTGCCCCGCTTCTGGATGGCAGATTGCAGGAACCACTTGGTACTATCAAACCAGCCCAACTTGGCACTGGTGCCACCTTTGGTCTGGGAACCATGCTGAGTATCGTGGATTCTAAGGAGCCAGCCGGCCACTCCCAGCCACAGGCCCCCAAACAAAAACAACGGCGCTTTTCCCTGGAAAACAAAACTCGCCTGCCAAGTTTTTGATGGCAGATTGCAGGAGCCACTTGGTACTATCAAACCAGCCCAACTTGGCACTGGTGCCGTCATGGGTCTGGTCACCATCCTGCCTATCGTAGCTTTTCACGAGCCAGCCGGTCACTTCCAGGCTTAGGACCCCAGACACAAACCTCGGACCGTTTCCCTGGCAAACAAAAGTAAGCTGCCCCGCTTCTGGATGGCAGATTGCAGGACGCACTTGGTACTATCAAACCAGCCCAACTTGGCACTGGTGCCACCATGGGTCTGAGAACCATCCTGTGTATCGTGGATTCTAATTAGCCATCCGTCCACTCCAGGCGATAGGGCTCCAGGCACAAACAACGGCGCTTTTCCCTGGATAACAAACTCGCCTGCCAACTTTTTGATGGCAGATTGCAGGAGCCACTTGGTACTATCAAACCAGCCCAACTTGGCACTGGTGCCACCATGGGTCTGGTCACCATCCTGCCTATCGTAGCTTTTCAGGAGCCAGCCGGTCACTCCCAGCCATATGCCCCGAGACACAAACCTCGGCCCGTTTCCCTGGCAAACAAAAGTAAGCTACCCCACTTCTGGATGGCAGATTGCAGGACGCACTTGGTACTATCAAACCAGCCCAACTTGGCACTGGTGCCACGTCAAGTCTAGGAACCATCCTGCGTATCGTGGATTCTAAGGAGCCAGCCGGCCACTCCCAGCCATAGGCCCCCAAACAAAAACAACGGCGCTTTTCCCTGGTAAAGAAAACTTGCCTGCCAACTTTTTGATGGCAGATTGCAGGAGCCACTTGGTACTATCAAACCAGCCCAACTTGGCACTGGTGCCACCATGGGTCTGGTCACCATCCTGCCTATCGTAGCTTTTCAGGAGCCAGCCGGTCACTCCCAGCCATAGGCCCCCAGACACAAAGCTCGGCCCGTTTCCCTGGCAAACAAAAGTAAGCTGCCCCGATTCTGGATGGCAGATTGCAGGAGCCACTTGGTACTATCAAACCAGCCCGACTTGGCACTGGTGCCACCTCTGGTCTGGGAACCATCCTGCGTATCGTGGATTCTAAGGAGCCAGCCGACCACTCCCAGCCACAGGCCGCCAAACACAAACAACGGCGCTTTTCCCTGGAAAACAAAACTCGCCTGCCAACTTTTTGATGGCAGATTGCAGGAGCCACTTGCTACTATCAAACCAGCCCAACTTGGCACTGGTGCCGCCATGGGTCTGGTCACCATCCTGCCTATCGTAGCTTTTCACGAGCCAGCCGGTCACTCCCAGCCATAGGCCCCCAGACAAAAACCTCGGCCCGTTTCCCTGGCAAACAAAAGTAAGCTGCCCCGCTTCTGGATGGCAGATTGTAGGACGCACTTGTTACTATCTAACCCGCCCGACTTGGCACTGGTGCCACCACTGGTCTGGGAACCATCCTGCGTATCGTGGATTCTAAAGAGCCAGCCGGCCACTCCCAGCCACAGGCACCCAAACACAAACAACGGCGCTTTTCCCTGGAAAACAAAACTCGCCTGCCAACTTTTTGATGGCAGATTGCAGGAGCCACTTGGTACTATCAAACCAGCCCAACTTGGCACTGGTGCCACCATGGGTCTGGTCACCATCCTGCCTATCGTAGCTTTTCAGGAGCCAGCCGGTCACTCCCAGCCATAGGCCCCCAGACAAAAACCTCGGCCCGTTTCCCTGGCAAACAAAAGTAAGCTGCCCCGCTTCTGGATGGCAGATTGCAGGATCCACTTGGTACTATCAAACCAGCCCGACTTGGCACTGGTGCCACCTCTGGTCTGGGAACCATCCTGCGTATCGTGGATTTTATGGAGCCAGCCGGTCAGTCCCAGCCATAGGCCCCCAAACACAAACAACGATCCGTTTCCCTGGCAAACAAAAGTAAGCTGCCCCGCTTCTGGATGGCAGATTGCAGGAACCACTTGGTAGTATCAAACCAGCCCAACTTGGCACTGGTGGCACCTCTTGTCTGGGAACCATGCTGCGTATCGTGGTTTCTAAGGAGCCAGCCGGCCACTCCCAACCATAGACCCCCAGACACAAACCTCGGCCCGTTTCCCTGGAAAACAAAAGTAAGCTACCCCGATTCTGGATGGCAGATTGCAGGAGCCACTTGGTACTATCAAATCAGCCCAACTTGGCACTGGTGCCACCATGGGTCTGGTAAACATCCTGCCTATCGTAGCTTTTCAGGAGCCAGCCGGCCACTCTCAGCCATATGCCCCCAAAAACAAACCACGTCCCTTTTCTCTGGCAAACAAAACTCAACTGCCCCTCTTCTGGATGGCAAATTTTAGGACGCACTTTGTACTACGAAAACCGCCCGACGTGGCACTGGTGCCACCTTGTGTCAGGGAACCATCCTGCATATCGAGCTTTTTAAGGAGCCAGCCGGCCACACCCAGCCATAAACCCCCAAAAACAAACCACGGACCATTTCTCTTGGAAACAAAAATCCGCTGCCCCGCGTCTGTATGGCAGATTGCAGGAGCCACTTTGCACCATCAAACCAGCCCGACTTGGCACTGGTGCCACCTTGGGTCTGGGAACAATCCTGCATATCGTGGATTCTAAGGAGCCAGCCGGCCACTCCCAGCCACAGGCCCCCAAACACAAACAACGGCGCTTTTCCCTGGAAAACAAAATTCGCATGCCAAATTTTGATGGCAGATTGCAGGAGCCACTTGGTACTATCAAATCATCCCAACTTGGCACTGGTGCCACTCTGGGTCTGGGAACCATCCTGCCTATTGTAGCATTTCAGGAGCCAGCCGGTCACTCCCAGCCATAGGCCCCCAGACACAAACCTCGGACCGTTTCCCTGGCAAACAAAATTAAGCTGCCCTGATTCTGGATGGCAGATTGCAGGAGCCACTTGGTTGTGTCAAACCAGCCCGACTTGGCACTGGTGCCACCTTGGGTCTGGGAACCATCCTGCGTATCGTGGATTCTAAGCAGCCACCCGGCCACTCTGAGCCACAGGCCCCCAAACAAAAACTACGGCGCTTTTCCCTGGAAAACAAAACTCGCCTGCCAACTTTTTGATGGCAGATTGCAGGAGCCACTTGGTACTATCAAACCAGCCCAACATTGGCACTGGTGCCACCACTGGTCTGGGAACCATCCTGCCTATCGTAGCTTTTCACGAGCCAGCCGGTCACTCCCAGCCATAGACCCCCAGACACAAACCTCGGCCCGTTTCCCTGGCAAACAAAAGTAAGCTGCCCCGCTTTTGGATGGCAGATTGCAGGAGCCACGTTGCACCATCAAACCAGCCCCACTTGGCACTGGTGCCACCTTGGGTCTGGGAACAAGTTGGGCTGGTTTGATAGTACCAAGTGGCTCCTGCAATCTGCCATCCAGAAGCGGGACAGCTTACTTTTGTTTCCCAGGGAAACGGGCCGAGGTATTTGTCTGGGGGCCTATGGCTGGGAGTGACCGGCTGACTACTGAAAAGCTACGATAGGCAGGATGGTTACCAGACTCATGGTGCCACCAGTGCCAAGTCGGGCTGGTTTGATAATACTAAATAGCTCCTGCAATCTGCCATCCAGACGCGGGGCAGCGGATTTTTGTTTGCTGGAGGAAAGTTCCGTGGTTTTTTTTTTGGGGGTATATGACTGGACGTGGCCGGCTGGCTCCATAAAAAGCTCTATACACAGGATTGTTCCCTGACCCAAGGTGGCATCAGTGCCAAGTCGGGCTGTTTTCGTAGTACCAAGTGCGTCCTGCAATTTGCCATCCAGAAGCGGGGCAGCCTACTTTTGTTTGCCAGGGAAACGTGCCGAGGTATTTGTCTGGGGGCCTATGGCTGGGAGTGAGCGGCTGGCTCCTGAAAAGCTACGATAGGCAGGATGGTGACCAGACCCATGGTGGCACCAGTGCCAAGTTGGGCTGGTTTGATAGTACCAAGTGGCTCCTGCAATCTGCCATCAAGAAGTTGGCAGGCGAGTTTTGTTTTCCAGGGAAAAGCGCCGTTGTTTTTGTTTAGAGGCCTGTGGCTGGGAGTGGCCGCCTGTCCTCGTAGAATCTACGTTACGCAGCATGGTTCCCAGACCAGAGGTGGCACCAGGGCCAAGTCGGGCTGGTTTGTAAGTACCAACTGCATCCTGCAATCTGCCATCCAAAAGCGGGGCAGCTTACTTTTGTTTGCCAGGGAAACGGGCCGAGGTTTGTGTCCGGGGGCCTATGGCAGGGAGTGACCGGCTGGCTCCTGAAAAGCTACGATAGGCAGGATGTTTACCAGACCCATGGTGGCACCAGTGCCAAGTTGGGCTGATTTGATAGTACCAAGTGGCTCCTGCAATCTGCCATCCAGAATCGGGGTAACTTACTTTTGTTTTCCAGGGAAACGGGCCGAGGTTTGTGTCTGGGGGTCTATGGCTGGGAGTGACCGGCTGGCTCCTGAAAAGCTACGATAGGCAGGATGGTTCCCAGACCAGAGGTGGCACCAGTGCCAAGTTGGGCTGGTTTGATAGTACCAAGTGGCTCCTGCAATCTGCCATCAAAAAGTTGGCAGGCGAGTTTTGTTTTCCAGGGAAAAGCGCCGTTGTTTGTGTTTGGGGGCCTGTGGCTCAGAGTGGCCGGGTGGCTGCTTAGAATCCACGTTACGCAGGATGGTTCCCAGACCCAAGGTGGCACCAGTTCCAAGTCGGGCTGGTTTGACACAACCAAGTGGCTCCTGCAATCTGCCATCCAGAATCGGGGCAGCTTAATTTTGTTTGCCAGGGAAACGGTCCGAGGTTTGTGTCTCGGGGCCTATGGCTGGGAGTGACCGGCTGGCTCCTGAAATGCTACAATAGGCAGGATGGTTCCCAGACCCATAGTGGCACCAGTGCCAAGTTGGGATGATTTGATAGTACCAAGTGGCTCCTGCAATCTGCCATCAAAATGCTGGCAGGCGAATTTTGTTTTCCAGGGAAAAGCGCCGTTGTTTTTGTTTGGGGGCCTATGGCAGGGAGTGGCCGGCTGGCTCCTTAGAATCCACGATATGCAGGATTGTTCCCAGACCCAAGGTGGCACCAGTGCCAAGTCGGGCTGGTTTGATGGTGCAAAGTGGCTCCTGCAATCTGCCATCCAGACGCGGGGCAGCGGATTTTTGTTTCCAAGAGAAATGGTCCGTGGTTTGTTTTTGGGGGTATATGGCTGGGCGTGGCCGGCTGGCTCCTTAAAAAGCTTGATATGCAGGATGGTTCCCTGACACAAGGTGGCACCAGTGCCACGTCGGGCGGTTTTCGTAGTACAAAGTGCGTCCTAAAATTTGCCATCCAGAAGAGGGGCAGTTGAGTTTTGTTTGCCAGAGAAAAGGGCCGTGGTTTGTTTTTGGGGCATATGGCTGAGAGTGGCCGGCTGGCCCCTGAAAATCCACGATAGGCAGGATGGTTCCCAGACCAGAGGTGTCACCAGTGCCAAGTCGGGCTGGTTTGATAGTACTAAGTAGCTCCTGCAATCTGCCATCCAGAAGCGGGGCAGCTTACTTTTGTTTGCCAGGGAAACGGGCCGAGGTTTGTGTCTGGGGGCCTATGGCTGGGAGTGACCGGCTGGCTCCTGAAAAGCTACGATAGGCAGGATGGTGACCAGACCCATGGTGGCACCAGTGCCAAGTTGGGCTGGTTTGATAGTACCAAGTGGCTCCTGCAATCTGCCATCAAAAAGTTGGCAGGCGAGTTTTGTTTTCCAGGGAAAAGCGCCGTTGTTTGTGTTTGGGGGCCTGTGGCTGGGAGTGGCCAGCTGGCTCCTTAGAACCCACGATAGGCAGGATGGTTCCCAGACCTGAGTTGGCACCAGTGCCAAGTTGGGCTGGTTTGATGGTACCAAGTGGCTCCTGCAATCTGCCATCCAGAAGCGGGGCAGCTTACTTTTGTTTGCCAGGGAAACGGGCCGAAATATTTGTCTGGGGGCCTCTGGCTGGGGGTGGCTGGCTGGCTCCTGAAAAGCTACGATAGGCAGGATGGTGACCAGACCCATGGTGGCACCAGTGCCAAGTTGGGCTGGTTTGATAATACCAAGTGGCTCCTGCAATCTGCCATCAAAAGTTTGGCAGGCGAGTTTTGTTTTCCAGGGAAAAGCACCGTTGTGTGTGTTTTGGGGCCTGTGGCTGGGAGTGGCCAGCTGGCTCCTTAGAATCCACGATACGCAGGATGGTTCCCAGACCCAAGGTGGCATCAGTGCCAAGTCGGGCTGGTTTGTTAGTACCAAGTGGTTCCTGCAATCTGCCATCCAGAAGCGGGGCAGCTGAATTTTGTTTGCCAGACAAAAAGGCTGTTGTTTGTGTTTCGGGGCCTGTGGCTGGCAGTGGCCGGCTGGCTCCTGAAAATCCATGATACGCAGCATGGTTCCCAGATGCAATGTGGCACCAGTGCCAAGTAGGGCTGGTTTCATAGTACCCAGTGGCTCCTGCAATCTCCCATCCAGAAGCGGGGCAGCTGAGTTTTGTTTGCCTGTGAAACGGGCCGTTGTTTTTAATTGGGGTCTGTGGCCGAGAGTGTTCGTCTGGCTCCTGACAACCCACAATACGCAGGATGGTTCCCAGACCCAAGGTGGCACCAGTGCCAAGTCGGGCTGGTTTGATAGTACCAAGTGGCTCCTGCAATCTGCCATCCAGAAGCGGTGCAGTTGAGTTTTGTTTGCCAGAGAAAAGGGCCGTGGGTTGTGTTTGGGGGCATATGGCTGGGAGTGGCCGGCTGTCTCATTAAAAAGATCGATACGCAGGATGGTTCCCAGACCCAAGGGGGCACCAGTGCCAAGTCGGGCTGTTTTTATAGTACCAAGTGCGTCCTGCTATTTGCCATCCAGAAGAGGGGCAGTTGAGTTTTGTTTGCCAGAGAATAGCGCCGTTGTTTGTGTTTGGGGGCTTGTGGCTCGTAGTGGCCGACTGGCGCCTTAGAATCTGTGTTACGCAGCATGGTTCCCAGACCCAAGGTGGCACCAGTGCCAAGTTGGGCTGGTTTGATAGTACCAAGTGGCTCCTGCAATCTGCCATCCAGAAGCGGGGTAGCTTACTTTTGTTTGCCAGGGAAACGGGCCGAGGTTTGTGACTGGGGACCTATGGCTGGGAGTGAGCGGCTGGCTCCTGGAAAGCTACGATAGGCAGGATGGTTACCAGACCCATGGTGGCACCAGTGCCAAGTTGGGCTGGTTTGATAGTACCAAGTGGCTCCTGCAATCTGCCATCAAAAAGTTGGCAGGCGAGTTTTGTTTTCCAGGGAAAAGCGACATTGTTTGTATTTGGGGGCCTGTGGCTGGGAGTGACCGGCTGGCTCCTTTGAACCCACGATACGCAGGATGGTGCCCAGACCCAAGGTGGCACCAGTGCCAAGTTTTGCTGGTTTGATACTACCAAGTGCGTCCTGCAATCTGCCATCCAGAAGCGGGGCAGCTTAATTTTGTTTGCCAGGGAAACGGGCCGTGGGTTTTGTTTGGGGGCATATAGCTGAGAGTGGCCGGCTGGCTCCTGAAAATCCACGCTAGGCAGCATGGTTCCCAGATGCAATGTGGCACCAGTGCCAAGTCGGGCTGGTTTGATGGTGCAAAGTGGCTCCTGCAATCTGCCATCCAGAAGCGAGGCAGCTGATTTTTGTTTGCCAGAGGAAAATTCCGTGGATTGTTTTTGGGGGCATATTGCTGGGAGTGGCCGGCTGGCTCCTTAAAATGCTCGATACGCATGATGGTTCCCAGGCCCAAGGTGTCACCACTACCAAGTCGGCCTGCGGTTTTAGTATCAAGTTCATCCTGCAATTTGCCATCCAGAAGAGGGGCAGTTGAGTTTTGTTTGCGAGAGAAACGGGCCGAGGTTTCTGTTTGGGGACATATGGCTGAGAGCGGCCGGCTGGCCCCTGAATATCCACGATACAGAGCATGGTTCCCAGATCCAAGGTGGCACCAGTGCCAAGTTGGGCTGGTTTGATAGTACCAAGTGTCTCCTGCAATCTGCCATCCAGAAGCAGGGCAGCTTACTTTTGTTTGCCAGAGAAATAGGCCTAGGTTTTTGTTTGGGGGCCTGTGGCTAGGAGTGGCCGGCTGGCTCCTTAGAATCCACGATACGCAGGATGGTTCCCAGACCCAAGGTGGCACCAGTGCCAAGTCGGGCTGGTTTGATAGTACCAAGTGGCTCCTGCAAACTCCATCAAAAAGTTGGCAGGCGTGTTTTGTTTTCCAGGGAACAGCGCCGTTGATTTTGTTTGGGGGCCTGTGGCTAGGAGTGGCCGGCTGGCTCCTTAGAATCCACGATACGCAGGATGGTTCCCAGACCCAAGGTGGCACCAGTGCCAAGTCGGGCTGGTTTGATTACACCAAGTGGCTCCTGCAATCTGCCATCCAGAAGTGAGGCAGCTAAGTTTTGTTTGCGAGAAAAAAGGGCCGTGGTTTTTGTTGGGGGCCTGTGGCTGGGAGTAGCCGGCTGGCTCCTTAAAATCCACGATAGGCAGGATGGTTCCCAGACCCAAGTTGGCACCAGTGCCAAGTCGGGCTGGTTTGATAGTACCAAGTGGCTCCTGCAATCTGCCATCCAGAAGCGGGGCAGCTGAGTTTTGTTTGCCAGAGAAAAAGGCTGTGGTTTGTGTTTGGGGGCCTATGGCTGGCAGTGGCCGGCTGGCTCCTGAAAATCCACGATACGCAGCATGGTTCCCAGACCCAAGGTGGCACCAGTGCCAAGTGGGGCTCGTTTGACAGTGTCAAGTGCCTCCTGCAATCTCCCATCCAGAAGCGGGGCAGCTGAGTTTTTTTTGCCAGGGAAACGGACCTTTGTTTTTGATTGGGCTCTGTGGCCGAGAGTGGTTGGCTGTCTCCTGACAATCCACAATACGCAGGATGGTTCCCAGACCCAAGGTGGCACCAGTGCCAAGTCGGGCTGGTTTGATAGTACCAAGTGTCTCCTGCAATCTGCCATCCAGAAGCGGGGCAGCTGAGTTTTGTTTGCCAGAGAAAAGGGCCGTGGGTTGTGTTTGGGGGCATATGGCTGGGAGTGGCCACCTGGCTCCTTAAAATGCACGATACGCCGCATGGTAACCAGACGCAAGGTGGCACCAGTGCCAAGTCAGGCTGTTTTTGTAGTACCCAGTGGCTCCTGCAATTTGCCATCCAGAAGCGGGGCAGTTGAATTTTGTTTGCTAGAGAAAAGGGCTGTGGTTTGTGTTTGGGGGCCTATGGCTGAGAGTGGCCGGCTGGCCCCTGAAAATCAACGATAGGCAGGATGGTTCCCAGATCCAAGGTGGCACCAGTGCCAAGTAAGGCTGGTTGTATGGTTCAAAGTAACTCCTGCAATCTGCCATCCAGAAGCGGGACAGCTGAGTTTTTTTTGCCAGAGAAAAGGTCCATGGTTTCTTTTTGGGGCATACGGCTGGGAATTGCCGGCTGGCTCCTTAAAATGCTCGATACGCAGGATGGTTCCCAGAGCCAAGGTGGCACCACTGCCAAGTCGGGCTCTTTTTGTAGTACCAAGTGCGTCCTGCAATTTGCCATCCAGAAGAGGGGCAGTTGAGTTTTGTTTGCCAGAGAAAAGGGCCGTTGTTTGTGTTTGGGGGCCTGTGGCTGGGAGTGTTCGGCTGGTTCCTGAATATGTACGATACGCAGGATTGTTCCCAGATCCAAGGTGGCAGCAGTGCCATGTTGTGCTGGTGTGATAGTCCCAAGTGGCTCCTGCAATCTGCCATCCAGAAGTGGGGCAGCTGATTTTTGTTTGCCAGAGAAAAGGTCCGTGGTTTGTTTTTGGGGGCATATGGCTGAGAGTGGCCGGCTGGCCCCTGAAAATCCACGATACACAGGATGGTTCCCAGATCCAAGGTGGCACCTGTGCCAAGTCGGGCTGATTTGATAGTACTAAGTAGCTCCTGCAATCTGCCATGCAGAAGCGGGGCAGCTTACTTTTGTTTGCCAGGGAAACGGGCCGAGGTTTGTGTTTGGGGGCCTATGGCTGAGAGTGACCGGCTGGCTCCTGAAAAGCTACAATAGGCAGGATGGTGACCAGACCCATGGTGGCACCAGTGCCAAGTTGGGCTGGTTTGATAGTACCAAGTGGTTCCTGCAATCTGCCATCCAGAAGCAGGGCAGCTGAGTTTTGTTTGCCAGAGAAAAGGGCCTTGGTTTGTGTTTGGGGGCATATGGCTGGGTGTGGCCAGCTGGCTCCTTAAAATGCACGATATGCAACATGGCTCCCAGACCCAAGGTGGCACAAGTGCCAAGTTGGGCTGGTTTGATAGTACCAAGTGGCTCCTGCAATCTTCCATGATCACGTGGAGAAATACTTTCTGGTTTCAGCCTCATGCTCTTTCTTCTCTCCCTCAACTTCTCTATCACCTCTCATCTGGTTCACATGCGCTGTCTTCAAGGTCCACAGGCTACTTTTCACAGAATCTTCTGGCCTGATGAAGTAAGGATGATGAATAGAACAGAGCTGGGATCTATTTTCCAGTTTGGATAAAATGCATTCTGCCACAAATCCAAGGAGAACGGGCTGCCCCGATGCCCAGAAAATCTTTCACTCCTGCTAGTGTTCTACGTCAACCGCAACTTAGTCTGAAAGAAAAGCTTTTTCTCTGAGAGCATCTGAGAGGTTTGCATGAAGCACTGATATCTGACATATGCAATTTTGAATAGGAGAGGAAAAAGAAAATGGCAAGGAGTTTTTAATTTTAGTGGTTTCAATTTTAATTTCCGTGCACTTTTTCAAAACTTGTCAGCTCAAATGCCCATCAACATCTTTTAGTCATCTGTAAGTCAGTATTCATATAAAATGTGCTTCAAATCCAAAGAATTTCAAATTTGCACTCCAAGCTTCTATGCCTAGATTTATGATTTCCTACACATATTAGATGAAAGGAAGGCCTTTTTTACTGTGGGAGTGCTGGAACACTGGAACAGGTTGCCCAGAGAAGTTGTGGGTGTCCCATCCCTGAAAGTATTCAAGGTCACCTTGGACGGGGCTTGGAGCAGCAACAAAGGAGAAGCTTGATGGTAGAGAAACAAAGTTGGACTATAGAAGAAACTCGGATTGAAGTATAGGATCAAGTTTTCTCTCAGCTCTTGGGGTAAATTCAAAGTTGTACAAAATGACATTTATCTGTGCTATTCACTACTGTAACAGAAAGTTTCATGAAAACTGTACAGAAGATAGTAAATTTTAAAAGAGATAAGAATTACAGCATAAAATCCATGGGATAGGTTACAACATGAGACACTCTCTAAGAGAAAATCTCTGTGTTTCAGCACTTCATCGGGGTAAGATTTCATGAAGTGCCAAAGAAGGCGGCAAAATATCATTCGGGACATTATTTACTGGAATTCAGCCTGGCCATTAGTAGGAACTGCCTTTGAACATATCATGTAGATATACCACACACACTTTCCCTTCACTGAAAAATTACTGTTTACAACAAATAAGCAATTGACGATCAAAATTGATTGAAAGCATCTTAAACATGTCAAGTATTTCATTGTAGATGATCTGTGATCCAAATGCTTCTTCCACCTTCGAGAGGGACAGAAGAATTCTTCCATATCATGATGGTTTAAAATTGTATCAACCAATGTTTTCTGCTGAAAAGATATCATCTATTTTTTTCTATTTTTGGAAGAAAATATTCCTAGACATACAACAGGTGAGAACTAAGTAATTTTAAAGAAACAAATGAAATGAAAATATTCTGTAAATAGAATGAAATGAAAAGCTGTGTTTTAAATAGGAGCTAAATATTAAACAGAATTTTTGTACCAGGCATTTGAATTACTGCACCAGCTCTTTTGCCCATCAAGAGAGGCATTTAGCATTTCAGTCTTTTCCAAGGTGTTCATGATCTGCTATGCTGATCTCTGTGTGTGCCTAGGTGTGTGTGGAGGGGGGGGCATATGAAGGGGAGTGTGTATGTTTGCTTTACAATTGTTGTGGCAGATTCATGCCTCAGCTCCACATTTTGTTTTAAAAAGGTCACACCGAGTGGATATGAAGTTTACTATCAACAAGAGATCGATTCCCAAATCATCCATTTGACTCTCCCTTATAAATCATGTGCTTTGTTGCATATTTTATCAAATATACTTTCAAGCCAGATGGAGGAAGGAGGATGTGGGAATCCCTCCACCATCTTGCAACTTTTATGTAAGTAGGTTTTCAAGAAAATCATCATTTCTCTTTTAAATATGTCTGGAACAGGCATGATGGTAGTGTCAACCTGTTGGAGTTTTTGTTGCTGGAAGAAGTTGTACAAAAGGATTGGTTTTTACATTGACCAGTTACTGAATCAAGCGCAGGAATACATTGGAAATTTAGCTGGGGGTTCCTTTTCCCAGCAGACTACTTCTAGAACGAGCTTGTACACTGAAGCTGACTCTTTTGCTCTCTTTTTGTTTCTTTCCTATTTTCTTGGCTTCTTTGCCACTATCTAGACAATTTTGGAACTTTGTTCCCAACTAAAATGGTTTCAATAGTCTGATTGTGATCATACATTTTTACAAGGAATTTTTAAAATCTTTCCTCGAGTCCAGAAAGTCAAGGACTTAGATCTTTTTCTTCCCTTATCAATATTGCCATGAAATTGATAAATAAAGACCAACTCTTTATTTTTGTTTTTAACCCACGTAGATAATTCCCATCCATTAATCCATTTTGTGGACCAATAGCTGCCATTCTGATGGAAGCTGTCACTTCTTAACAATAGGCATTCTGTGACTATGTTGACAGCACTTTGGGTGAAGATCCTAACTGGTCTTAGATATACATAGGGAGAAATTTGCTCAGCCAGTGTCAGTCTTAAGCATGCGTATCAGAAGATCTTTCTAGAGCTGGGAATTTTCCCATGAAAGGGATTCAGTTAGGGAAGAGACACTTGTGCCAGAGTTTTACATTCTTCTTGAACACTGCTTAAGGAACTTAGATGCCATGTCCATTTGGATCTCTGTCTGCACAGAACTTTGTCATGCCAGTGCTTTGAAATGCATCTTGAAGAGAATTCACTAGCACAGAATGAAAGAGAGTGGAAGGGGTTGGTGGGGCTAACCAGGCCCAACCCCCCTGCCTAAACCAGGATACCTAGAGCCTCTTGCCCAGGATTCTATCTGGGTGTACTTTTAATGTCTTCAAAGATCCAGGCTCCACAATCTTTCTGGGCAGTCTGTGCCGTGGTTCAGTCACCCTGACAGTAAAGAAACATTTACTGATGTTCAAAGGCAATCTCCTGTATTTCAGTGTGTGCCCACTGCCTCTTGTCTTTTCCCTCAGCATCACTGAAAAGACACTGATTCCCTCCCCTTTGCACTATTGCTTCCATATGTATGTGTGATGCCATGTAGAGGTATGTCAAAAACCTCCCTGAAGCCCAGGCAGATAATATTCCCTTCATCTACCAGTCAAGTTGATTCATCAGAGGAGTTTAAAGTGATGTTCAGCATGAAATTCCCCTGAAAAATCATGCTAACTACATTATTTGGTCATCTGTCATGTGCCTGGCAAGGATTTCCAGGAAGAGCTGCTTCATCAACTTCCTGGGGATAAAAAAGAGGCTGGCTGGTTTGTACTATGGCGAGTCCTCTTAATTGCCTTATTTGAAGATGGGTGTCATTTGCTAACATCCACTCTTTAGCCTCTCTTGTCGTCTACATCTTAGCAAAACGCTTTTCCACTATGTCTGGCTAGGAAAAACTGTGCCAGCACAGAAAACATCTCCCATCGTGTTCTAGAAGTTGCACGGATGTCTGCCAAGTGTTTGGCAGGAAGAAAAGAAAAGTTGTCCAAAACAGCTTCCAATCGAATGTTCCTGTGATTGGAAAAGTCAGGAGAGTGCAAAGGTACTGTTTTCTATCAGTTGGCAAGGTGCGCACACAATCCCAGTGTTGTACAGCTTGCTTCTTCACCTTCCCGAAGCTGCCGCTCTCGCCGGCTGCCGGAGCCCAAGAAGCGGCTTCTTCGCGCAAAGACGATTGTGCCGCTCACAGGGCTCTCCTTAGCGCGGCTTCTGCCGAAAGACGCCCGGCAGCGGCTCTTACCTCCGGAGAGCATCCTACCTTCGTCTTTAGCTCCTCTTCTCATCTACACCTCGGCAACAAGCTTCTCCACTATGTCTGGCTAGGAAAAACTGTGCCAGCACAGAAAACATCTCCCATCGTGTTCTAGAAGTTGCACGGATGTCTGCCAAGTGTTTGGCAGGAAGAAAAGAAAAGTTGTCCAAAACAGCTTCCAATCGAATGTTCCTGTGATTGGAAAAGTCAGGAGAGTGCAAAGGTACTGTTTTCTATCAGTTGGCAAGGTGCGCACACAATCCCAGTGTTGTACAGCTTGCTTCTTCACCTTCCCGAAGCTGCCGCTCTCGCCGGCTGCCGGAGCCCAAGAAGCGGCTTCTTCGCGCAAAGACGATTGTGCCGCTCACAGTGCTCTCCTTAGCGCGGCTTCTGCCGAAAGACGCCCGGCAGCGGCTCTTACCTCCGGAGAGCATCCTACCTTCGTCTTTCGCGTCTTTTGTAGTCTACATCTTAGCAAAACGCTTTTCCACTATGTCTGGCTAGGAAAAACTGTGCCAGCACAGAAAACATCTCCCATCGTGTTCTAGAAGTTGCACGGATGTCTGCCAAGTGTTTGGCAGGAAGAAAAGAAAAGTTGTCCAAAACAGCTTCCAATCGAATGTTCCTGTGATTGGAAAAGTCAGGAGAGTGCAAAGGTACTGTTTTCTATCAGTTGGCAAGGTGCGCACACAATCCCAGTGTTGTACAGCTTGCTTCTTCACCTTCCCGAAGCTGCCGCTCTCGCCGGCTGCCGGAGCCCAAGAAGCGGCTTCTTCGCGCAAAGACGATTGTGCCGCTCACAGTGCTCTCCTTAGCGCGGCTTCTGCCGAAAGACGCCCGGCAGCGGCTCTTACCTCCGGAGAGCATCCTACCTTCGTCTTTCGCGTCTTTTGTAGTCTACATCTTAGCAAAACGCTTTTCCACTATGTCTGGCTAGGAAAAACTGTGCCAGCACAGAAAACATCTCCCATCGTGTTCTAGAAGTTGCACGGATGTCTGCCAAGTGTTTGGCAGGAAGAAAAGAAAAGTTGTCCAAAACAGCTTCCAATCGAATGTTCCTGTGATTGGAAAAGTCAGGAGAGTGCAAAGGTACTGTTTTCTATCAGTTGGCAAGGTGCGCACACAATCCCAGTGTTGTACAGCTTGCTTCTTCACCTTCCCGAAGCTGCCGCTCTCGCCGGCTGCCGGAGCCCAAGAAGCGGCTTCTTCGCGCAAAGACGATTGTGCCGCTCACAGTGCTCTCCTTAGCGCGGCTTCTGCCGAAAGACGCCCGGCAGCGGCTCTTACCTCCGGAGAGCATCCTACCTTCGTCTTTCGCGTCTTTTGTAGTCTACATCTTAGCAAAACGCTTTTCCACTATGTCTGGCTAGGAAAACCCGTGCCAGCACAGAAAACATCTCCCATCGTTTTCTAGAAGTTGCACGGATGTCTGCCAAGTGTTTGGGAGGAAGAAAAGAAAAGTTGTCCAAAACAGCTTCCAATCGAATGTTCCTGTGATTGGAAAAGTCAGGAGAGTGCAAAGGTACTGTTTTCTATCAGTTGGCAAGGTGCGCACACAATCCCAGTGTTGTACAGCTTGCTTCTTCACCTTCCCGAAGCTGCCACTCTCAGGAGGTAAGAGCCGCTGCCGGGCGTCTTTCGGCAGAAGCTGCGCTAAGGAGAGCACTGTGAGCGGCACAATCGTCTTTGCGCGAAGAAGCCGCTTCTTGGGCTCCGGCAGCCGGCGAGAGCGGCAGCTTCGGGAAGGTGAAGAAGCAAGCTGTACAACACTGGGATTGTGTGCGCACCTTGCCAATTGATAGAAAACAGTACCTTTGCACTCTCCTGACTTTTCCAATCACAGGAACATTCGATTGGAAGCTGTTTTGGACAACTTTTCTTTTCTTCCTGCCAAACACTTGGCAGACATCCGTGCAACTTCTAGAACACGATGGGAGATGTTTTCTGTGCTGGCACAGTTTTTCCTAGCCAGACATAGTGGAAAAGCGTTTTGCTAAGATGTAGACTACAAAAGACGCGAAAGACGAAGGTAGGATGCTCTCCGGAGGTAAGAGCCGCTGCCGGGCGTCTTTCGGCAGAAGCCGCGCTAAGGAGAGCCCTGTGAGCGGCACAATCGTCTTTGCGCGAAGAAGCCGCTTCTTGGGCTCCGGCAGCCGGCGAGAGCGGCAGCTTCGGGAAGGTGAAGAAGCAAGCTGTACAACACTGGGATTGTGTGCGCACCTTGCCAACTGATAGAAAACAGTACCTTTGCACTCTCCTGACTTTTCCAATCACAGGAACATTCGATTGGAAGCTGTTTTGGACAACTTTTCTTTTCTTCCTGCCAAACACTTGGCAGACATCCGTGCAACTTCTAGAACACGATGGGAGATGTTTTCTGTGCTGGCACAGTTTTTACTAGCCAGACATAGTGGAAAAGCGTTTTGCTAAGATGTAGACTACAAAAGACGCGAAAGACGAAGGTAGGATGCTCTCCGGAGGTAAGAGCCGCTGCCGGGCGTCTTTCGGCAGAAGCCGCGCTAAGGAGAGCACTGTGAGCGGCACAATCGTCTTTGCGCGAAGAAGCCGCTTCTTGGGCTCCGGCAGCCGGCGAGAGCGGCAGCTTCGGGAAGGTGAAGAAGCAAGCTGTACAACACTGGGATTGTGTGCGCACCTTGCCAATTGATAGAAAACAGTACCTTTGCACTCTCCTGACTTTTCCAATCACAGGAACATTCGATTGGAAGCTGTTTTGGACAACTTTTCTTTTCTTCCTGCCAAACACTTGGCAGACATCCGTGCAACTTCTAGAACACGATGGGAGATGTTTTCTGTGCTGGCACAGTTTTTCCTAGCCAGACATAGTGGAAAAGCGTTTTGCTAAGATGTAGACTACAAAAGACGCGAAAGACGAAGGTAGGATGCTCTCCGGAGGTAAGAGCCGCTGCCGGGCGTCTTTCGGCAGAAGCCGCGCTAAGGAGAGCACTGTGAGCGGCACAATCGTCTTTGCGCGAAGAAGCCGCTTCTTGGGCTCCGGCAGCCGGCGAGAGCGGCAGCTTCGGGAAGGTGAAGAAGCAAGCTGTACAACACTGGGATTGTGTGCGCACCTTGCCAACTGATAGAAAACAGTACCTTTGCACTCTCCTGACTTTTCCAATCACAGGAACATTCGATTGGAAGCTGTTTTGGACAACTTTTCTTTTCTTCCTGCCAAACACTTGGCAGACATCCGTGCAACTTCTAGAACACGATGGGAGATGTTTTCTGTGCTGGCACAGTTTTTCCTAGCCAGACATAGTGGAAAAGCGTTTTGCTAAGATGTAGACTACAAAAGACGCGAAAGACGAAGGTAGGATGCTCTCCGGAGGTAAGAGCCGCTGCCGGGCGTCTTTCGGCAGAAGCCGCGCTAAGGAGAGCCCTGTGAGCGGCACAATCGTCTTTGCGCGAAGAAGCCGCTTCTTGGGCTCCGGCAGCCGGCGAGAGCGGCAGCTTCGGGAAGGTGAAGAAGCAAGCTGTACAACACTGGGATTGTGTGCGCACCTTGCCAACTGATAGAAAACAGTACCTTTGCACTCTCCTGACTTTTCCAATCACAGGAACATTCGATTGGAAGCTGTTTTGGACAACTTTTCTTTTCTTCCTGCCAAACACTTGGCAGACATCCGTGCAACTTCTAGAACACGATGGGAGATGTTTTCTGTGCTGGCACAGTTTTTACTAGCCAGACATAGTGGAAAAGCGTTTTGCTAAGATGTAGACTACAAAAGACGCGAAAGACGAAGGTAGGATGCTCTCCGGAGGTAAGAGCCGCTGCCGGGCGTCTTTCGGCAGAAGCCGCGCTAAGGAGAGCACTGTGAGCGGCACAATCGTCTTTGCGCGAAGAAGCCGCTTCTTGGGCTCCGGCAGCCGGCGAGAGCGGCAGCTTCGGGAAGGTGAAGAAGCAAGCTGTACAACACTGGGATTGTGTGCGCACCTTGCCAACTGATAGAAAACAGTACCTTTGCACTCTCCTGACTTTTCCAATCACAGGAACATTCGATTGGAAGCTGTTTTGGACAACTTTTCTTTTCTTCCTGCCAAACACTTGGCAGACATCCGTGCAACTTCTAGAACACGATGGGAGATGTTTTCTGTGCTGGCACAGTTTTTCCTAGCCAGACATAGTGGAAAAGCGTTTTGCTAAGATGTAGACTACAAAAGACGCGAAAGACGAAGGTAGGATGCTCTCCGGAGGTAAGAGCCGCTGCCGGGCGTCTTTCGGCAGAAGCCGCGCTAAGGAGAGCCCTGTGAGCGGCACAATCGTCTTTGCGCGAAGAAGCCGCTTCTTGGGCTCCGGCAGCCGGCGAGAGCGGCAGCTTCGGGAAGGTGAAGAAGCAAGCTGTACAACACTGGGATTGTGTGCGCACCTTGCCAACTGATAGAAAACAGTACCTTTGCACTCTCCTGACTTTTCCAATCACAGGAACATTCGATTGGAAGCTGTTTTGGACAACTTTTCTTTTCTTCCTGCCAAACACTTGGCAGACATCCGTGCAACTTCTAGAACACGATGGGAGATGTTTTCTGTGCTGGCACAGTTTTTACTAGCCAGACATAGTGGAAAAGCGTTTTGCTAAGATGTAGACTACAAAAGACGCGAAAGACGAAGGTAGGATGCTCTCCGGAGGTAAGAGCCGCTGCCGGGCGTCTTTCGGCAGAAGCCGCGCTAAGGAGAGCACTGTGAGCGGCACAATCGTCTTTGCGCGAAGAAGCCGCTTCTTGGGCTCCGGCAGCCGGCGAGAGCGGCAGCTTCGGGAAGGTGAAGAAGCAAGCTGTACAACACTGGGATTGTGTGCGCACCTTGCCAACTGATAGAAAACAGTACCTTTGCACTCTCCTGACTTTTCCAATCACAGGAACATTCGATTGGAAGCTGTTTTGGACAACTTTTCTTTTCTTCCTGCCAAACACTTGGCAGACATCCGTGCAACTTCTAGAACACGATGGGAGATGTTTTCTGTGCTGGCACAGTTTTTCCTAGCCAGACATAGTGGAAAAGCGTTTTGCTAAGATGTAGACTACAAAAGACGCGAAAGACGAAGGTAGGATGCTCTCCGGAGGTAAGAGCCGCTGCCGGGCGTCTTTCGGCAGAAGCCGCGCTAAGGAGAGCACTGTGAGCGGCACAATCGTCTTTGCGCGAAGAAGCCGCTTCTTGGGCTCCGGCAGCCGGCGAGAGCGGCAGCTTCGGGAAGGTGAAGAAGCAAGCTGTACAACACTGGGATTGTGTGCGCACCTTGCCAACTGATAGAAAACAGTACCTTTGCACTCTCCTGACTTTTCCAATCACAGGAACATTCGATTGGAAGCTGTTTTGGACAACTTTTCTTTTCTTCCTGCCAAACACTTGGCAGACATCCGTGCAACTTCTAGAACACGATGGGAGATGTTTTCTGTGCTGGCACAGTTTTTCCTAGCCAGACATAGTGGAAAAGCGTTTTGCTAAGATGTAGACTACAAAAGACGCGAAAGACGAAGGTAGGATGCTCTCCGGAGGTAAGAGCCGCTGCCGGGCGTCTTTCGGCAGAAGCCGCGCTAAGGAGAGCACTGTGAGCGGCACAATCGTCTTTGCGCGAAGAAGCCGCTTCTTGGGCTCCGGCAGCCGGCGAGAGCGGCAGCTTCGGGAAGGTGAAGAAGCAAGCTGTACAACACTGGGATTGTGTGCGCACCTTGCCAACTGATAGAAAACAGTACCTTTGCACTCTCCTGACTTTTCCAATCACAGGAACATTCGATTGGAAGCTGTTTTGGACAACTTTTCTTTTCTTCCTGCCAAACACTTGGCAGACATCCGTGCAACTTCTAGAACACGATGGGAGATGTTTTCTGTGCTGGCACAGTTTTTCCTAGCCAGACATAGTGGAAAAGCGTTTTGCTAAGATGTAGACGACAAGAGAGGCTAAAGAGTGGATGTTAGCAAATGACACCCATCTTCAAAAAAGGCAATTAAGAGGACTCGCCATAGTACAAACCAGCCAGCCTCTTTTTTATCCCCAGGAAGTTGATGAAGCAGCTCTTCCTGGAAATCCTTGCCAGGCACATGACAGATGACCAAATAATGTAGTTAGCATGATTTTTCAGGGGAATTTCATGCTGAACATCACTTTAAACTCCTCTGATGAATCAACTTGACTGGTAGATGAAGGGAATATTATCTGCCTGGGCTTCAGGGAGGTTTTTGACATACCTCTACATGGCATCACACATACATATGGAAGCAATAGTGCAAAGGGGAGGGAATCAGTGTCTTTTCAGTGATGCTGAGGGAAAAGACAAGAGGCAGTGGGCACACACTGAAATACAGGAGATTGCCTTTGAACATCAGTAAATGTTTCTTTACTGTCAGGGTGACTGAACCACGGCACAGACTGCCCAGAAAGATTGTGGAGCCTGGATCTTTGAAGACATTAAAAGTACACCCAGATAGAATCCTGGGCAAGAGGCTCTAGGTATCCTGGTTTAGGCAGGGGGGTTGGGCCTGGTTAGCCCCACCAACCCCTTCCACTCTCTTTCATTCTGTGCTAGTGAATTCTCTTCAAGATGCATTTCAAAGCACTGGCATGACAAAGTTCTGTGCAGACAGAGATCCAAATGGACATGGCATCTAAGTTCCTTAAGCAGTGTTCAAGAAGAATGTAAAACTCTGGCACAAGTGTCTCTTCCCTAACTGAATCCCTTTCATGGGAAAATTCCCAGCTCTAGAAAGATCTTCTGATACGCATGCTTAAGACTGACACTGGCTGAGCAAATTTCTCCCTATGTATATCTAAGACCAGTTAGGATCTTCACCCAAAGTGCTGTCAACATAGTCACAGAATGCCTATTGTTAAGAAGTGACAGCTTCCATCAGAATGGCAGCTATTGGTCCACAAAATGGATTAATGGATGGGAATTATCTACGTGGGTTAAAAACAAAAATAAAGAGTTGGTCTTTATTTATCAATTTCATGGCAATATTGATAAGGGAAGAAAAAGATCTAAGTCCTTGACTTTCTGGACTCGAGGAAAGATTTTAAAAATTCCTTGTAAAAATGTATGATCACAATCAGACTATTGAAACCATTTTAGTTGGGAACAAAGTTCCAAAATTGTCTAGATAGTGGCAAAGAAGCCAAGAAAATAGGAAAGAAACAAAAAGAGAGCAAAAGAGTCAGCTTCAGTGTACAAGCTCGTTCTAGAAGTAGTCTGCTGGGAAAAGGAACCCCCAGCTAAATTTCCAATGTATTCCTGCGCTTGATTCAGTAACTGGTCAATGTAAAAACCAATCCTTTTGTACAACTTCTTCCAGCAACAAAAACTCCAACAGGTTGACACTACCATCATGCCTGTTCCAGACATATTTAAAAGAGAAATGATGATTTTCTTGAAAACCTACTTACATAAAAGTTGCAAGATGGTGGAGGGATTCCCACATCCTCCTTCCTCCATCTGGCTTGAAAGTATATTTGATAAAATATGCAACAAAGCACATGATTTATAAGGGAGAGTCAAATGGATGATTTGGGAATCGATCTCTTGTTGATAGTAAACTTCATATCCACTCGGTGTGACCTTTTTAAAACAAAATGTGGAGCTGAGGCATGAATCTGCCACAACAATTGTAAAGCAAACATACACACTCCCCTTCATATGCCCCCCCCTCCACACACACCTAGGCACACACAGAGATCAGCATAGCAGATCATGAACACCTTGGAAAAGACTGAAATGCTAAATGCCTCTCTTGATGGGCAAAAGAGCTGGTGCAGTAATTCAAATGCCTGGTACAAAAATTCTGTTTAATATTTAGCTCCTATTTAAAACACAGCTTTTCATTTCATTCTATTTACAGAATATTTTCATTTCATTTGTTTCTTTAAAATTACTTAGTTCTCACCTGTTGTATGTCTAGGAATATTTTCTTCCAAAAATAGAAAAAAATAGATGATATCTTTTCAGCAGAAAACATTGGTTGATACAATTTTAAACCATCATGATATGGAAGAATTCTTCTGTCCCTCTCGAAGGTGGAAGAAGCATTTGGATCACAGATCATCTACAATGAAATACTTGACATGTTTAAGATGCTTTCAATCAATTTTGATTGTCAATTGCTTATTTGTTGTAAACAGTAATTTTTCAGTGAAGGGAAAGTGTGTGTGGTATATCTACATGATATGTTCAAAGGCAGTTCCTACTAATGGCCAGGCTGAATTCCAGTAAATAATGTCCCGAATGATATTTTGCCGCCTTCTTTGGCACTTCATGAAATCTTACCCCGATGAAGTGCTGAAACACAGAGATTTTCTCTTAGAGAGTGTCTCATGTTGTAACCTATCCCATGGATTTTATGCTGTAATTCTTATCTCTTTTAAAATTTACTATCTTCTGTACAGTTTTCATGAAACTTTCTGTTACAGTAGTGAATAGCACAGATAAATGTCATTTTGTACAACTTTGAATTTACCCCAAGAGCTGAGAGAAAACTTGATCCTATACTTCAATCCGAGTTTCTTCTATAGTCCAACTTTGTTTCTCTACCATCAAGCTTCTCCTTTGTTGCTGCTCCAAGCCCCGTCCAGGGTGACCTTGAATACTTTCAGGGATGGGACACCCACAACTTCTCTGGGCAACCTGTTCCAGTGTTCCAGCACTCCCACAGTAAAAAAGGCCTTCCTTTCATCTAATATGTGTAGGAAATCATAAATCTAGGCATAGAAGCTTGGAGTGCAAATTTGAAATTCTTTGGATTTGAAGCACATTTTATATGAATACTGACTTACAGATGACTAAAAGATGTTGATGGGCATTTGAGCTGACAAGTTTTGAAAAAGTGCACGGAAATTAAAATTGAAACCACTAAAATTAAAAACTCCTTGCCATTTTCTTTTTCCTCTCCTATTCAAAATTGCATATGTCAGATATCAGTGCTTCATGCAAACCTCTCAGATGCTCTCAGAGAAAAAGCTTTTCTTTCAGACTAAGTTGCGGTTGACGTAGAACACTAGCAGGAGTGAAAGATTTTCTGGGCATCGGGGCAGCCCGTTCTCCTTGGATTTGTGTGCAGAATGCATTTTATCCAAACTGGAAAATAGATCCCAGCTCTGTTCTATTCATCATCCTTACTTCATCAGGCCAGAAGATTCTGTGAAAAGTAGCCTGTGGACCTTGAAGACAGCGCATGTGAACCAGATGAGAGGTGATAGAGAAGTTGAGGGAGAGAAGAAAGAGCATGAGGCTGAAACCAGAAAGTATTTCTCCACGTGATCATGGAAGATTGCAGGAGCCACTTGGTACTATCAAACCAGCCCAACTTGGCACTTGTGCCACCTTGGGTCTGGGAGCCATGTTGCATATCGTGCATTTTAAGGAGCCAGCTGGCCACACCCAGCCATATGCCCCCAAACACAAACCAAGGCCCTTTTCTCTGGCAAACAAAACTCAGCTGCCCTGCTTCTGGATGGCAGATTGCAGGAACCACTTGGTACTATCAAACCAGCCCAACTTGGCACTGGTGCCGCCATGGGTCTGGTCACCATCCTGCCTATTGTAGCTTTTCAGGAGCCAGCCGGTCACTCTCAGCCATAGGCCCCCAAACACAAACCTCGGCCCGTTTCCCTGGCAAACAAAAGTAAGCTGCCCCGCTTCTGGATGGCAGATTGCAGGAGCTACTTAGTACTATCAAATCAGCCCGACTTGGCACAGGTGCCACCTTGGATCTGGGAACCATCCTGTGTATCGTGGATTTTCAGGGGCCAGCCGGCCACTCTCAGCCATATGCCCCCAAAAACAAACCACGGACCTTTCCTCTGGCAAACAAAAATCAGCTGCCCCACTTCTGGATGGCAGATTGCAGGAGCCACTTGGGACTATCACACCAGCACAACATGGCACTGCTGCCACCTTGGATCTGGGAACAATCCTGCGTATCGTACATATTCAGGAACCAGCCGAACACTCCCAGCCACAGGCCCCCAAACACAAACAACGGCCCTTTTCTCTGGCAAACAAAACTCAACTGCCCCTCTTCTGGATGGCAAATTGCAGGACGCACTTGGTACTACAAAAAGAGCCCGACTTGGCAGTGGTGCCACCTTGGCTCTGGGAACCATCCTGCGTATCGAGCATTTTAAGGAGCCAGCCGGCAATTCCCAGCCGTATGCCCCAAAAAGAAACCATGGACCTTTTCTCTGGCAAAAAAAACTCAGCTGTCCCGCTTCTGGATGGCAGATTGCAGGAGTTACTTTGAACCATACAACCAGCCTTACTTGGCACTGGTGCCACCTTGGATCTGGGAACCATCCTGCCTATCGTTGATTTTCAGGGGCCAGCCGGCCACTCTCAGCCATAGGCCCCCAAACACAAACCACAGCCCTTTTCTCTAGCAAACAAAATTCAACTGCCCCGCTTCTGGATGGCAAATTGCAGGAGCCACTGGGTACTACAAAAACAGCCTGACTTGGCACTGGTGCCACCTTGCGCCTGGTTACCATGCGGCGTATCGTGCATTTTAAGGAGCCAGGTGGCCACTCCCAGCCATATGCCCCCAAACACAACCCACGGCCCTTTTCTCTGGCAAACAAAACTCAGCTGCCCCGCTTCTGGATGGCAGATTGCAGGAGACACTTGGTACTATCAAACCAGCCCGACTTGGCACTGGTGCCACCTTGGGTCTGGGAACCATCCTGCGTATTGTGGATTGTCAGGAGACAGCCGACCACTCTCGGCCACAGAGCCCAATCAAAAACAAAGGTCCGTTTCCCTGGCAAAAAAAACTCAGCTGCCCCGCTTCTGGATGGGAGATTGCAGGAGGCACTTGACACTGTCAAACGAGCCCCACTTGGCACTGGTGCCACCTTGGGTCTGGGAACCATGCTGCGTATCGTGGATTTTCAGGAGCCAGCCGGCCACTGCCAGCCACAGGCCCCCAAACACAAACCACAGCCTTTTTCTCTGGCAAACAAAACTCAGCTGCCCCGCTTCTGGATGGCAGATTGCAGGAGCCACTTGGTACTATCAAACCAGCCCGACTTGGCACTGGTGCCACCTTGGGTCTGGGAACCATCCTGCCTATCGTGGATTTTAAGGAGCCAGCCGGCTACTCCCAGCCACAGGCCCCCAACAAAAACCACGGCCCTTTTTTCTCGCAAACAAAACTTAGCTGCCTCACTTCTGGATGGCAGATTGTAGGAGCCACTTGGTGTAATCAAACCAGCCCGACTTGGCACTGGTGCCACCTTGGGTCTGGGAACCATCCTGCGTATCGTGGATTCTAAGGAGCCACCCGGCCACTCTGAGCCACAGGCCCCCAAACAAAATCAACGGCGCTGTTCCCTGGAAAACAAAACACGCCTGCCAACTTTTTGATGGAGTTTGCAGGAGCCACTTGGTACTATCAAACCAGCCCGACTTGGCACTGGTGCCACCTTGGGTCTGGGAAACATCCTGCGTATCGTGGATTCTTAGGAGCCAGCCGGCCACTCCTAGCCACAGGCCCCCAAACAAAAACCTAGGCCTATTTCTCTGGCAAACAAAAGTAAGCTGCCCTGCTTCTGGATGGCAGATTGCAGGAGACACTTGGTACTATCAAACCAGCCCAACTTGGCACTGGTGCCACCTTGGGTCTGGGAACCATCCTGCGTATCGTGGATTCTAAGGAGCCAGCTGGCCACTCCCAGCCACAGGCCCCCAAACACAAACAACGGCGCTTTTCCCTGGAAAACAAAACTCGCCTGCCAACTTTTTGATGGCAGATTGCAGGAGCCACTTGGTACTATCAAATCAGCCCAACTTGGCACTGGTGCCACCATGGGTCTGGTCACCATCCTGCGTATCGTAGCTTTTCAGGAGCCAGCCGGTCACTCCCAGCCATAGGCCCCCAGACAAAAACCTCGGCCCGTTTCCCTGGCAAACAAAAGTAAGCTGCCCCGCTTCTGGATGGCAGATTGCAGTACGCACTTGGTACTATCAAACCAGCCCGACTTGGAAATGGTGCCACCTTGGGTCTGGGAACCATCCTGCGTATCGTGGATTCTAAGGAGCCAGCGGGCCACTCCCAGCCACAGGCCCCCAAATACAAACAACGGCGCTTTTCCCTGGAAAACAAAACTCGCCTGCCAAATTTTTGATGGCAGATTGCAGGAGCCACTTGGTACTATCAAATCAGCCCAACTTGGCACTGGTGCCACCATGGATCTGGTCACCATCCTGCCTATCGTAGCTTTTCAGGTGCCAGCCGGTCACTCCCAGCCATAGGAACCCAGACACAAACCTCGGCCCGTTTCCCTGGCAAACAAAAGTAAGCTGCCCCGCTTCTGGATGGCAGATTGCAGGAGCCACTTTGCACCATCAAACTGGCCCGACTTGTCACTGGTGCCACCTCAGGTCTGGGAACCCTCCTGCGTATCGTGGATTCCAATTAGCAAGACGGCCACTCCCAGCCACAGGCCCCCAAACACAAACAACGGCGCTTTTCCCTGGAAAACAAAACTCGCCTGCCAACTTTTTGATGGCAGATTGCAGGAGCCACTTGGTACTATCAAACCAGCCCAACTTGGCACTGCTGACACCATGGGTCTGGTCACCATCCTGCCTTTCGTAGCTTTTCAGGAGCCAGCCGGTCACTCCCAGCCATAGGCCCCCAGACACAAAGCTCGGCCCGTTTCCCTGGCAAACAAAAGTAAGCTGCCCCGCTTCTGGATGGCAGATTTCAGGATCCACTTGTTATTATCAAACCAGCCCGACTTGGTACTGGTGCCACCTCTGGTCTGGGAACCATCCTGCGTATCTTGGATTCTAAGGAGCCAGCCGGCCACTCCCAGCCACAGGCCCCCAAAAAAAAACATCGGCGCTTTTCCCTGGAAAACAAAACTCGCCTGCCAACATTTTGATTGCAGATTGCAGGAACCACTTGGTACTATCAAACCAGCCCAACTTGGCACTGGTGCCAACTTGGGTCTGGGAACCATCCGGCGTATCGTGTGTTTAAAGGAGCCAGCCGGCCACTCCAGCCACAGGCCCGCAGACACAAACAACGGCGCTTTTCCCTGGAAAACAAAACTCGCCTGCCAACTTTTGATGGCAGATTGCAGGAGCCACTTGGTACTATCAAACCAGCCCAACTTGGCACTGGTGCCACCATGGGTCTGGTCACCATCCTGCCTATCGTAGCTTTTCAGGAGCCAGCCGGTCACTCCCAGCCATAGGCCCCCAGACACAAACCTCGGCCCGTTTCCCTGGCAAACAAAAGTAAGCTGCCCCGCTTCTGGATGGCAGATTGCAGGACGCACTTGGTACTATCAAACCAGCCCGACTTGGCACTGGTGCTACCTCAGGTCTGGGAACCATCCTGCGTATCGTGGATTCTAAGGAGCCAGCCGGCCACTCCCAGCCACAGGCCCCCAAACACAAACATCGGCGCTTTTCCCTGGAAAACAAAACTCGCTTGCCAACTTTTTGATGGCAGATTGCCGGAGCCACTTGGTACTATCAAACCAGCCCAACTTGGCACTGGTGCCACCATGGGTCTGGTCACCATCCTGCCTATCGTAGCTTTTCAGGAGCCAGCCGGTCACTCCCAGCCATAGACCCCAGACACAAACCTCGGCCCGTTTCCCTGGCAAAAAAAAGTAAGCTGCCCCGCTTCTGGATGGCAGATTGCAGGAGCCACTTTGCACCATCAAACTAGCCCGACTTGGCACTGGTGCCACCTCAGGTCTGGGAACCATCCTGCGTATCGTGGATTCTAAGGAGCCAGCCGGACACTCCCAGCCACAGGCCCTCAAACACAAACAGCGGCGCTTTTCCCTGGAAAACAAAACTCGCCTGCCAAATTTTGATGGCAGATTGCCGGAGCAACTTGGTACTATCAAACCAGCCCAACTTGGCACTGGTGCCACCATGGGTCTGGTCACCATCCTGCCTATCGTAGATTTTCAGGACCTAGCCGGTCACTCCCAGCCATAGGCCCCCAGACACAAACCTCGGCCCGTTTCCGTGGCAAACAAAACTAAGCGGCGCCGCTTGTGGATGGCAGATTGCAGGACGCACTTGGTACTATCAAACCAGCCCGACTTGGCACTGGTGCCACCTCTGGTCTGGGAACCATCCTGCGTATCGTGGATTCCAATTAGCAAGCTGGCCACTCCCAGCCACAGGCCCCCAAACACAAACAACGGCGCTTTTCCCTGGAAAACAAAACTCGCCTGCCAACATTTTGATGGCAGATTGCAGGAGCCACTTGGTACTATCAAATCAGCCCAACATGGCACTGGTGCCACCATGGGTCTTGGAACCATCCTGCCTATCGTAGCTGTTCAGGCGCCAGCCGGTCACTCCCAGCCATAGGCCCCCAGAGAAAACCTCGGCCCTTTTCCCTGGAAAACAAAAGTAAGCTGCCCCGCTTCTGGATGGCAGATTGCAGGAGCCACTTTGCACCATCAAACTGGCCCGACTTGTCACTGGTGCCACCTCAGGTCTGGGAACCATCCGGCGTATCGTGGATTCCAATTAGAAGCTGGCCACTCCCAGCCACAGGCCCCCAAACACAAACAACGGCGCTTTTCCCTGGAAAACAAAACTCGCCTGCCAACATTTTGATGGCAGATTGCAGGAGCCACTTGGTACTATCAAACCAGCCCAACTTGGCACTGGTGCCACCATGGGTCTGGTCACCATCCTGCCTATCGTAGCTTTTCAGGACCTAGACGGTCACTCCCAGCCATAGGCCCCCAGACACAAAGCTCTGCCCGTTTCCCTGGCAAACAAAAGTAAGCTGTCCCGCTTCTGGATGGCAGATTGCAGGATCCACTTGGTACTATCAAACCAGCCCAACTTGGCACTGGTGCCACCTCTGGTCTGGGAACCATCCTGCGTATCGTGGATTCTAAGCAGCCAGCCGGCCACTCCCAGCCACAGGCCCCCAAACACAAACAACGGCGCTTTTCCCTGGAAAACAAAACTCGCCTGCCAACTTTTTGATGGCAGATTGCAGGAGCCACTTGGTACTATCAAACCAGCCCAACTTGGCACTGGTGCCACCATGGGTCTGGTCACCATCCTGCCTATCGTAGCTTTTCAGGAGCCAGCCGGTCACTCCCAGCCATAGGCCCCCAGACACAAACCTCGGCCCGTTTCCCTGGCAAACAAAAGTAAGCTGCCCCGCTTCTGGATGGCAGATTGCAGGAGCCACTTTGCACCATCAAACTAGCCCGACTTGGCACTGGTGCCACCTCAGGTCTGGGAACCATGCTGCGTATCGTGGATTCTAATTAGCCAGCCGGTCACTCCCTGCCATAGGCCCCCAAACACAAACAAGGGCGCTATTCGCTGGAAAACAAAACTCGCCTGCCAACTTTTTGATGGCAGATTGCCGGAGCCACTTGGTACTATCAAACCAGCCCAACTTGGCACTGGTGCCACCATGGGTCTGGTCACCATCCTGCCTATCGTAGCTTTTCAGGAGCCAGCCGGTCACTCCCAGCCATAGGCCCCCAGACACAAACCTCGGCCCGTTTCCCTGGCAAACAAAAGTAAGCTGCCCCGCTTCTGGATGGCAGATTGCAGTACGCACTTGGTACTATCAAACCAGCCCGACTTGGCACTGGTGCCACCTCTGGTCTGGGAACCATCCTGCGTATCGTGGATTCTAAGGAGCCAGCCGGCCACTCCCAGCCATAGGCCCCCAAACAAAAACAACGGCGCTTTTCCCTGGAAAACAAAACTCGCCTGCCAACTTTTTGATGGCAGATTGCAGGAGCCACTTGGTACTATCAAACCAGCCCAACTTGGCACTGGTGCCACCATGGGTCTGGTCACCATCCTGCCTATCGTAGCTTTTCAGGACCTAGACGGTCACTCCCAGTCATAGGCCCCCAGACACAAAGCTCTGCCCGTTTCCCTGGCAAACAAAAGTAAGCTGTCCCGCTTCTGGATGGCAGATTGCAGGATCCACTAGGTAGTATCAAACCAGCCCGACTTGGCACTGGTGCCACCTCTGGTCTGGGAACCATCCTGCGTATCGTGGATTCTAAGCAGCCAGCCGGCCACTCCCAGCCACAGGCCCCCAAACACAAACAACGGCGCTTTTCCCTGGAAAACAAAACTCGCCTGCCAACTTTTTGATGGCAGATTGCAGGAGCCACTTGGTACTATCAAACCAGCCCAACTTGGCACTGGTGCCACCATGGGTCTGGTCACCATCCTGCCTATCGTAGCTTTTCAGGAGCCAGCCGGTCACTCCCAGCCATAGGCCCCCAGACACAAACCTCGGCCCGTTTCCCTGGCAAACAAAAGTAAGCTGCCCCGCTTCTGGATGGCAGATTGCAGGAGCCACTTTGCACCATCAAACTAGCCCGACTTGGCACTGGTGCCACCTCAGGTTTGGGAACCATGCTGCGTACCATGGATTCTAATTAGCCAGCCGGTCACTCCCTGCCATAGGCCCCCAAACACAAACAAGGTCGCTATTCACTGGAAAACAAAACTCGCCTGCCAAATTTTGATGGCAGATTGCCGGAGCCACTTGGTACTATCAAACCAGCCCAACTTGACAGTGGTGCCACCATGGGTCTGGTCACCATCCTGCCTATCGTAGCTTTTCAGGAGCCAGCCGGTCACTCCCAGCCATAGGCCCCCAGACACAAACCTCGGCCCGTTTCCCTGGCAAACAAAAGTAAGCTGCCCCGCTTCTGGATGGCAGATTGCAGTACGCACTTGGTACTATCAAACCAGCCCGACTTGGCACTGGTGCCACCTCTGGTCTGGGAACCATCCTGCGTATCGTGGATTCTAAGGAGCCAGCCGGCCACTCCCAGCCACAGGCCCCCAAACAAAAACAACGGCGCTTTTCCCTGGAAAACAAAACTCGCCTGCCAACTTTTTGATGGCAGATTGCAGGAGCCACTTGGTACTATCAAACGAGCCCAACTTGGCACTGGTGCCACCATGGGTCTGGTCACCATCCTGCCTATCGTAGCTTTTCAGGAGCCAGCCGGTCACTCCCAGCCATAGGCCCCCAGACACAAACCTCGGCCCGTTTCCCTGGCAAACAAAAGTAAGCTGCCCCGCTTCTGGATGGCAGATTGCAGGAGCCACTTTGCACCATCAAACTAGCCCGACTTGGCACTGGTGCCACCTCAGGTCTGGGAACCATCCTCCCGATCGTGGATTCTAAGGAGCCAGCCGGCCACTCCCAGTCACAGGCCCCCAAACACAAACAACGGCGCTTTTCCCTGGATAACAAACTCGCCTGCCAACTTTTTGATGGCAGATTGCAGGAGCCACTTGGTACTATCAAACCAGCCCAACTTGGCACTGGTGCCACCATGGGTCTGGTCACCATCCTGCCTATCGTAGCTTTTCAGGATCTAGACGGTCACTCCCAGCAATAGGCCCCGTGACACAAAGCTCAGCCGGTTTCCCTGACAAAAAAAAGTAAGCTGTCCCGCTTCTGGATGGCAGATTGCAGGATCCACTAGGTAGTATCAAACCAGCCCGACTTGGCACTGGTGCCACGTCAGGTCTGGGAACCATCCTGCGTATCGTGGATTCTAAGCATCCAGCCGGCCACTCCCAGCCACAGGCCCCCAAACAAAAACAACGGCGCTTTTCCCTGGAAAACAAAACTCGCCTGCCAACATTTTGATGGCAGATTGCAGGAACCACTTGTTACTATCAAACCAGCCCAACTTGGCACTGGTGCCACCATGGGTCTGGTCACCATCCTGCCTATCGTAGCTTTTCAGGAGCCAGCCGGTCACTCCCTGCCATAGGCCCCGAGATACAAACCTCGGCCCGTTTCCCTGGCAAACAAAAGTAAGCTGCCCCGCTTCTGGATGGCAGATTGCAGGAGCCACTTGGTACTATCAAACCAGCCCGACTTGGCACTGGTGCCACCTCTGGTCTGGGAACCATCCTGCGTATCGTGGATTTTATGGAGCCAGCCGGTCATTCCCAGCCATAGGCCCCCAAACACAAACAACGGTCCGTTTCCCTGGCAAACAAAAGTAAGCTGCCCCGCTTCTGGATGGCAGATTGCAGCAGCCACTTGGTAGTATCAAACCAGCCCAACTTGGCACTGGTGGCACCTCTTGTCTGGGAACCATGCTGCGTATCGTGGTTTCTAAGGAGCCAGCCGGCCACTCCCAACCATAGACCCCCAGACACAAACCTCGGCCCGTTTCCCTGGAAAACAAAAGTAAGCTACTCCGATTCTGGATGGCAGATTGCAGGAGCCACTTGGTACTATCAAATCAGCCCAACTTGGCACTGGTGCCACCATGGGTCTGGTAAACATCCTGCCTATCGTAGCTTTTCAGGAGCCAGCCGGCCACTCTCAGCCATATGCCCCCAAAAACAAACCACGGCCCTTTTCTCTGGCAAACAATACTCAACTGCCCCTCTTCTGGATGGCAAATTTTAGGACGCACTTTGTACTACGAAAACCGCCCGACGTGGCACTGGTGCCACCTTGTGTCAGGGAACCATCCTGCATATCGAGCTTTTTAAGGAGCCAGCCGGCCAAGCCCAGCCATAAACCCCCAAAAACAAACCACGGACCATTTCTCTTGGAAACAAAAATCCGCTGCCCCGCGTCTGGATGGCAGATTGCCGGAGCCACTTTGCACCATCAAACCAGCCCGACTTGGCACTGGTGCCACCTTGGGTCTGGGAACAATCCTGCATATCGTGGATTCTAAGGAGCCAGCCGGCCACTCCCAGCCACAGGCCCCCAAACACAAACAACGGCGCTTTTCCCTGGAAAACAAAATTCGCCTGCCAACTTTTTGATGGCAGATTGCAGGAGCCACTTGGTACTATCAAATCATCCCAACTTGGCACTGGTGCCACTATGGGTCTGGGAACCATCCTGCCTATTGTAGCATTTCAGGAGCCAGCCGGTCACTCCCAGCCATAGGCTCCCAGACACAAACCTCGGACCGTTTCCCTGGCAAACAAAATTAAGCTGCCCCGATTCTGGATGGCAGATTGCAGGAGCCACTTGGTTGTGTCAAACCAGCCCGACTTGGCACTGGTGCCACCTTGGGTCTAGGAACCATCCTGCGTATCGTGGATTCTAAGAAGCCACCCGGCCACTCTGAGCCACAGGCCCCCAAACAAAAACTACGGCGCTTTTCCCTGGAAAACAAAACTCGCCTGCCAACTTTTTGATGGCAGATTGCAGGAGCCACTTGGTACTATCAAACCAGCCCAACTTGGCACTGGTGGCACCTCTTGTCTGGGAACCATCCTGCCTATCGTAGCTTTTCAGGAGCCAGCCGGTCACTCCCAGCCATAGACCCCCAGACACAAACCTCGGCCCGTTTCCCTGGCAAACAAAAGTAAGCTGCCCCGCTTTTGGATGGCAGATTGCAGGAGCCACGTTGCACCATCAAACCAGCCCCACTTGGCACTGGTGCCACCTTGGGTCTGGGAACAAGTTGGGCTGGTTTGATAGTACCAAGTGGCTCCTGCAATCTGCCATCCAGAAGCGGGACAGCTTACTTTTGTTTCCCAGGGAAACGGGCCGAGGTATTTGTCTGGGGGCCTATGGCTGGGAGTGACCGGCTGACTACTGAAAAGCTACGATAGGCAGGATGGTTACCAGACTCATGGTGCCACCAGTGCCAAGTCGGGCTGGTTTGATAATACTAAATAGCTCCTGCAATCTGCCATCCAGACGCGGGGCAGCGGATTTTTGTTTGCTGGATAAAAGTTCCGTGGGTTTTTTTTGGGGGTATATGACTGGACGTGGCCGGCTGGCTCCTTAAAAAGCTCTATACGCAGGATTGTTCCCTGACCCAAGGTGGCATCAGTGCCAAGTCGGGCTGTTTTCGTAGTACCAAGTGCGTCCTGCAATTTGCCATCCAGAAGCGGGGCAGCCTACTTTTGTTTGCCAGGGAAACGTGCCGAGGTATTTGTCTGGGGGCCTATGGCTGGGAGTGAGCGGCTGGCTCCTGAAAAGCTACGATAGGCAGGATGGTGACCAGACCCATGGTGGCACCAGTGCCAAGTTGGGCTGGTTTGATAGTACCAAGTGGCTCCTGCAATCTGCCATCAAGAAGTTGGCAGGCGAGTTTTGTTTTCCAGGGAAAAGCGCCGTTGATTTTATTTAGAGGCCTGTGGCTGGGAGTGGCCGCCTGTCCTCGTAGAATCTACGTTACCCAGCATGGTTCCCAGAGCCAAGGTGGCACCAGGGCCAAGTCGGGCTGGTTTGTAAGTACCAAGTGCATCCTGCAATCTGCCATCCAAAAGCGGGGCAGCTTACTTTTGTTTGCCAGGGAAACGGGCAGAGGTTTGTGTCCGGGGGCCTATGGCAGGGAGTGACCGGCTGGCTCCTGAAAAGCTACGATAGGCAGGATGTTTACCAGTCCCATGGTGGCACCAGTGCCAAGTTGGGCTGATTTGATAGTACCAAGTGGCTCCTGCAATCTGCCATCCAGAATCGGGGTAACTTACTTTTGTTTTCCAGGGAAACGGGCCGAGGTTTGTGTCTGGGGGTCTATGGCTGGGAGTGACCGGCTGGCTCCTGAAAAGCTACGATAGGCAGGATGGTTCCCAGACCAGAGGTGGCACCAGTGCCAAGTTGGGCTGGTTTGATAGTACCAAGTGGCTCCTGCAATCTGCCATCAAAAAGTTGGCAGGCGAGTTTTGTTTTCCAGGGAAAAGCGCCGTTGTTTGTGTTTGGGGGCCTGTGGCTCAGAGAGGCCGGGTGGCTGCTTAGAATCCACGTTACGCAGGATGGTTCCCAGACCTGAGTTGGCACCAGTGCCAAGTTGGGCTGGTTTGATGGTGCAAAGTGGCTCCTGCAATCTGCCATCCAGAAGCGGGGCAGCTTACTTTTGTTTGCCAGGGAAACGGGCCGAAATATTTGTCTGGGGGCCTCTGGCTGGGGGTGGCTGGCTGGCTCCTGAAAAGCTACGATAGGCAGGATGGTGACCAGACCCAAGGTGGCACCAGTGCCAAGTTGGGCTGGTTTGATAATACCAAGTGGCTCCTGCAATCTGCCATCAAAAGTTTGGCAGGCGAGTTTTGTTTTCCAGGGAAAAGCACCGTTGTGTGTGTTTTGGGGCCTGTGGCTGGGAGTGGCCAGCTTGCTAATTGGAATCCACGATACGCCGGATGGTTCCCAGACCTGAGGTGGCACCAGTGCCAAGTCGGGCTGGTTTGTTAGTACCAAGTGGTTCCTGCAATCTGCCATCCAGAAGCGGGGCAGCTGAATTTTGTTTGCCAGAGAAAAAGGCTGTTGTTTGTGTTTCGGGGCCTGTGGCTGGCAGTGCCCGGCTGGCTTCTGAAAATCCATGATACGCAGCATGCTTCCCAGACCTGAGGTGGCATCAGTGCCAAGTTGGGCTGGTTTGATAGTACCAAGTGGTTCCTGCAATCTGCCATCCAGAAGCGGGGCAGCTTACTTTTGTTTGCCAGGGAAACGGTCCGAGGTTTGTGTCTGGGGGCCTAAGCCTGGAAGTGACCGGCTGGCTCGTGAAAAGCTACGATAGGCAGGATGGTGACCAGACCCATGACGGCACCAGTGCCAAGTTGGGCTGGTTTGATAGTACCAAGTGGCTCCTGCAATCTGCCATCAAAAACTTGGCAGGCGAGTTTTGTTTTCCAGGGAAAAGCGCCGTTGTTTGTGTTTGGGGGCCTGTGGTTGGGAGTGGCCGGCTGGCTCCTTAGAATCCACGATACTCAGCATGGTTCCCAGACCAGAGGTGGCACGAGTGCCAAGTTGGGCTGGTTTGAGAGTACCAAGTGGCTCCTGCAATCTGCCATCAAAAAGTTGGCAGGCAAGTTTTGTTTTCCAGGGAAAAGTGCCGTTGTTTTTGTTTGGGGGCCTATGGCTGGGAGTGGCCGGCTGGCTCCTTAGAATCCACGATACGCAGGATGGTTCCCAGACCTGAGGTGGCACCAGTGCCAAGTTGGGCTGGTTTGATACTCCCAAGTGCGTCCTGCAATCTGCCATCCAGAAGCGGGGTAGCTTACTTTTTTTTGCCAGGGAAACGGGCCGAGCTTTTTGTCTCGGGGTATATGGCTGGGGGTGACCGGCTGGCTCCTGAAAAGCTACGATAGGCAGGATGGTGACCAGACCCATGGTGGCACCAGTGCCAAGTTGGGCTCGTTTGATAGTACCAAGTGGCTCCTGCAATCTGCCATCAAAAATTTGGCAGGTGAGTTTTGTTTTCCAGGGAAAAGCGCCGTTGTTTGTGTTTGGGGGCCTGTGGCTGGGAGTGGCCGGCTGGCTGCTTAGAATCCACGATACGCAGGATGGTTCCCAGACCAGAGGTGACACCAGTGACAAGTCGGGCTGGTTTGATACTACCAAGTGCGTCCTGCAATCTGCCATCCAGAAGCGGGGTAGCTTACTTTTGTTTGCCAGGGAAACGGGCCGAGGTTTTTCTCTGGGGGCCTATGGCTGGGAGTGACCGGCTGGCTCCTGAAAAGCTACGATAGGCAGGATGGTGACCAGACCCATGGTGGCACCAGTGCCAAGTTGGGCTGGTTTGATAGTACCAAGTGGCTCCTGCAATCTGCCCTCAAAATTTGGCAGGCGAGTTTTGTTTTCCAGGGAAAAGCGCCGTTGTTTGTGTTTGGGGGACTGTGGCAGGGAGTGGCCGGCTGGCTCCTTAGAATCCACGATACGCAGGATGGTTCCCAGACCTGACGTGGCACCAGTGCCAAGTCGGGCTGGTTTTATAGTACCAAGTGGTTCCTGCAATCTGCCATCCAGAAGCGGGGCAGCTTACTTTTGTTTGCCAGGGAAACGGGCCAAGCTTTGTGTCTGGGCGCCTATGGCTGGGAGTGACCTGCTAGGTCCTGAAAAGCTACGATAGGCAGGATGGTGACCATATCCATGGTGGCACCAGTGCCAAGTTGGGCTGGTTTGATAGTACCAAGTGGCTCCTGCAATCCGCCATCAAAAAGTTGGCAGGCGAGTTTTGTTTTCCAGGGAAAAGCGCCGTTGTTTGTGTTTGGGTGCCTGTGGCACGGAGTGGCTGGCTGGCTGCTTAGAATCCACGATACGCAGGATGGTTCCCAGACGTGAGGTGGCACCAGTGCCAAGTTGGGCTGGTTTGATACTACCAAGTGCGTCCTGCAATCTGCCATCCAGAAGCTGGGTAGCTTACTTTTTTTTGCCAGGGAAACGGGCCGAGGTTTTTGTCTCGGGGCCTGTGGCTGGGGGTGACCGGCTGGCTCCTGAAAAGCTACGATAGGCAGGATGGTGACCAGACCCATGGTGGCACCAGTGCCAAGTTGGGCTGATTTGATAGTACCAAGTGGCTCCTGCAATCTGCCATCAAAAATTTGGCAGGCGAGTTTTGTTTTCCAGGGAAAAGCGCCGTTGTTTGTGTTTGGGGGCCTGTGGATGGGAGTGGCCGGCTGGCTAATTAGAATCAACGATACGCAGGATGGTTCCCAGACCAGAGGTGGCACCAGTGACAAGTCGGTCTGGTTTGATACTACCAAGTGCGTCCTGCAATCTGCCATCCAGAAGCGGGGCAGCTTACTTTTGTTTGCTAGGGAAACGGGCCGAGGTTTGTGTCTGGGGGCCTATGGCTGGGAGTGACCGGCAGGCTCCTGAAAATCTACGATAGGCAGGATGGTGACCAGACCCAAGGTGGCACCAGTGCCAAGTTGGGCTGGTTTGATAGTACCAAGTGGCTCCTGTAATCTGCCATCAAAAAGTTGGCAGGCGAGTTTTGTTTTCCAGGGAAAAGCGCCGTTGTTTTTGTTTGGGGGCCTGTGGCTGGGAGTGGCCGGCTGGCTCCTTAGAATCCACGATACGCAGGATGGTTCCCAGACCAGACGTTGCACCAGTGCCAAGTCGGGCTAGTTTGATGGTGCAAAGTGACTCCTGCAATCTGCCATCCAGAAGCGGGGTAGCTTAATTTTGTTTGCCAGGGAAACGGGCCGAGCTTTGTGTCTGGGGGCCTATGGCTGGGAGTGACCGGCTGGCTCCTGAAAAGCTATGATAGGCAGGATGGTGACCAGACCCAAGGTGGCACCAGTGCCAAGTTGGGCTGATTTGATAGTACCAAGTGGCTCCTGCAATCTGCCATCAAAGGTTGGCACGCGAGTTTGTTATCCAGGGAAAAGCGCCGTTGTTTTTGTTTGGGGGCCTGTGGCTGGGAGTGGCCGGCTGGCTCCTTAGAATCCACGATACGGAGGATGGTTCCCAGACCAGAGGTGACACCAGTGACAAGTCGGGCTGGTTTGATACTACCAAGTGCGTCCTGCAATCTGCCATCCAGAAGCGGGGTAGCTTACTTTTGTTTGCCAGGGAAACGGGCCGAGGTTTGTGTCTGGGGGCCTATGGCTGGGAGTGACCGGCTGGCTCCTGAAAAGCTACGATAGGCAGGATGGTGACCAGACCCATGGTGGCACCAGTGCCAAGTTGGGCTGGTTTGATAGTACCAAGTGGCTCCTGCAATCTGCCATCAAAAAGCTTGCAGGCGAGTTTTGTTTTCCAGGGAAAAGCGCCGTTGTTTGTATTTGGGGGCCTGTGGCTGGGAGTGGCCGCCTGGCGCCTTAGAATCTACGTTACGCAGCATGGTTCCCAGACCCAAAGTGGCACCAGTGTCAAGTTGGGCTGGTTTGATAGTACCAAGTGGCTCCTGCAATCTGCCATCCAGAAGCGGGGTAGCTTACTTTTGTTTGCCAGGGAAACGGGCAGAGCTTTCTGTCTGGGGGCCTATGGTTGGGAGTAACCGGCTGGCTCCTGAAAAGCTACGATAGGCAGGATGGTTCCCAGATCCAAGATGGCACCAGTGCCAAGTCGGGGTGGTTTGATGGTGCAAAGTGGCTCCTGCAATCTGCCATCCTGACGCGGGGCAGCGGATTTTTGTTTCCAAGAGAAATGGTCCGTGGTTTGTTTTTGGGGGTATATGGCTGGGCGTGGCCTGCTGGCTCCTTAAAAAGCTACGATAGGCAGGATGGTTCCCTGACCCAAGGTGGCACCAGTGCCAAGTCGGGCGGTTTTCGTAGTACAAAGTGCGTCCTAAAATTTGCCATCCAGAAGAGGGGCAGTTGAGTTTTGTTTACCAGAGAAAAGGGCCGTGGTTTGTTTTTGGGGGCATATGGCTGATAGTGGCCGTCTGGCCCCTGAAAATCCACGATGGGCAGGATGGTTCCCAGACCTGAGGTGGCACCAGTGCCAGGTCGGGCTGGTTTGATAGTACTAAATAGCACCTGCAATGTGCCATGCAGAAGCGGGGCAGCTTACTTTTGTTTGCCAGGGAAACGGGCCGAGGTTTGTGTCTGGGGGCCTATGGCTGGGAGTGACCGCCTGGCTCCTGAAAAGCTACGATAGGCAGGATGGTGACCAGACCCATGGTGGCACCAGTGCCAAGTTGGGCTGGTTTGATAGTACCAAGTGGCTCCTGCAATCTGCCATCAAAAAGTTGGCAGGCGAGTTTTGTTTTCCAGGGAAAAGCGCCGTTGTTTGTGTTTGGGGGACTGTGGCTGGGAGTGGCCGGCTGGCTCCTTAGAACACACGATACGCAGGATGGTTCCCAGACCCAAGGTGGCACCAGTGCCACGTCGGGCTGGTTTGATGGTGCCAAGTGGTTCCTGCAATCTGCCATCCTGAAGCGGGGTAGCTTACCTTTGTGTGCCAGGGAAACGGGCCGAGGTTTATGACTGGGGGCCTAGGGCTAGGAGTGACCGGCTGGCTCCTGAAAAGCTACGATAGGCAGGATGGTGACCAGATCCATGGTGGCACCAGTGCCAAGTTGGGCTGGTTTGATAGTACCAAGTGGCTCCTGCAATCTGCCATCAAAAAGTTGGCAGGCGAGTTTTGTTTTCCAGGGAAAAGCGCCGTTGTTTGTGTTTGGGGGACTGTGGGTGGGAGTGGCCGGCTGGCTCCTTAGAACACACGATACGCAGGATGGTTCCCAGACCCAAGGTGGCACTAGTGCCAAGTCGGGCTGGTTTGATAGTACCAAGTGGCTCCTGCAATCTGCCATCCAGAAGCGGGGAAGCTTACTTTTGTTTGCCAGGGAAACGGACCGAGGTTTTTTTTGGGGGCCTATGGCTGGGAGTGACCGGCTGGCTCCTTAGAATCCACGATACGCAGCATGGTTCCCAGACCAGAGGTGGCACCAGTGCCAAGTCGGGCTGGTTTGATGGTGCAAAGTGGCTCCTGCAATCTGCCATCCAGAAGTGCGGTAGCTTACTTTTGTGTGCCAGGGAAACAGGCCGAGGTTTGTGTCTGGGGGCCTATGGCTGGGAGTGACCGGCTGGCTCCTGAAAAGCTACGATAGGCAGGATGGTGACCAGACCCATGGTGGCACCAGTGCCAAGTTGGGCTGGTTTGATAGTACCAAGTGGCTCCTGCAATCTGCCATCAAAATGTTGGCAGGCGAGTTTTGTTTTCCAGGGAAAAGCGCCGTTGTGTGTGTTTTGGGGCCTGTGGCTGGGAGTGGCCAGCTGGCTCCTTAGAATCCACGATACGCAGGATGGTTCCCAGACCCAAGGTGGCACCAGTGCCAAGTCAGGCTGGTTTGTTAGTACCAAGTGGTTCCTGCAATCTGCCATCCAGAAGCGGGGCAGCTGAATTTTGTTTGCCAGACAAAAAGGCTGTTGTTTGTGTTTCGGGGCCTGTGGCTGGCAGTGGCCGGCTGGCTCCTGAAAATCCATGATACACAGCATGGTTCCCAGACCCAAGGTGGCATCAGTGCCAAGTAGGGCTGGTTTTATAGTACCCAGTGGCTCCTGCAATCTCCCATCCAGAAGCGGGGCAGCTGAGTTTTGTTTGCCTGTGAAACGGGCCGTTGTTTTTAATTGGGGTCTGTGGCCGAGAGTGTTCGGCTGGCTCCTGACAACCTACAATACGCAGGATGGTTCCCAGACCCAAGGTGGCACCAGTGCCAAGTCGGGCTGGTTTGATAGTACCAAGTGGCTCCTGCAATCTGCCATCCAGAAGCGGTGCAGTTGAGTTTTGTTTGCCAGAGAAAAGGGCCGTGGGTTGTGTTTGGGGGCATATGGCTGGGAGTGGCCGGCTGTCTCATTAAAAAGATCGATACGCAGGATGGTTCCCAGACCCAAGGGGGCACCAGTGCCAAGTCGGGCTGTTTTTATAGTACCAAGTGCGTCCTGCAATTTGCCATCCAGAAGAGGGGCAGTTGAGTTTTGTTTGCCAGAGAATAGCGCCGTTGTTTGTGTTTGGGGGCTTGTGGCTCGTAGTGGCCGACTGGCGCCTTAGAATCTGTGTTACGCAGCATGGTTCCCAGACCCAAGGTGGCACCAGTGCCAAGTTGGGCTGGTTTGATAGTACCAAGTGGCTCCTGCAATCTGCCATCCAGAAGCGGGGTAGCTTACTTTTGTTTGCCAGGGAAACGGGCCGAGGTTTGTGACTGGGGACCTATGGCTGGGAGTGACCGGCTGGCTCCTGGAAAGCTACGATAGGCAGGATGGTTACCAGACCCATGGTGGCACCAGTGCCAAGTTGGGCTGGTTTGATAGTACCAAGTGGGTCCTGCAATCTGCCATCAAAAAGTTGGCAGGCGAGTTTTGTTTTCCAGGGAAAAGCGACATTGTTTGTATTTGGGGGCCTGTGGCTGGGAGTGACCGGCTGGCTCCTTTGAACCCACGATACGCAGGATGGTTCCCAGACCCAAGGTGGCACCAGTGCCAAGTTTTGCTGGTTTGATACTACCAAGTGCGTCCTGCAATCTGCCATCCAGAAGCGGGGCAGCTTAATTTTGTTTGCCAGGGAAACGGGCCGTGGGTTTTGTTTGGGGGCATATAGCTGAGAGTGGCCGGCTGGCTCCTGAAAATCCACGCTAGGCAGCATGGTTCCCAGATGCAATGTGGCACCAGTGCCAAGTCGGGCTGGTTTGATGGTGCAAAGTGGCTCCTGCAATCTGCCATCCAGAAGCGAGGCAGCTGATTTTTGTTTGCCAGAGGAAAATTCCGTGGATTGTTTTTGGGGGCATATTGCTGGGAGTGGCCGGGTGGCTCCTTAAAATGCTCGATACGCATGATGGTTCCCAGGCCCAAGGTGTCACCACTACCAAGTCGGCCTGCGGTTTTAGTATCAAGTTCATCCTGCAATTTGCCATCCAGAAGAGGGGCAGTTGAGTTTTGTTTGCCAGAGAAACGGGCCGAGGTTTCTGTTTGGGGACATATGGCTGAGAGTGGCCGGCTGGCCCCTGAATATCCACGATACAGAGCATGGTTCCCAGATCCAAGGTGGCACCAGTGCCAAGTTGGGCTGGTTTGATAGTACCAAGTGTCTCCTGCAATCTGCCATCCAGAAGCAGGGCAGCTTACTTTTGTTTGCCAGAGAAATAGGCCTAGGTTTTTGTTTGGGGGCCTGTGGCTAGGAGTGGCCGGCTGGCTCCTTAGAATCCACGATACGCAGGATGGTTCCCAGACCCAAGGTGGCACCAGTGCCAAGTCGGGCTGGTTTGATAGTACCAAGTGGCTCCTGCAAACTCCATCAAAAAGTTGGCAGGCGTGTTTTGTTTTCCAGGGAACAGCGCCGTTGATTTTGTTTGGGGGCCTGTGGCTAGGAGTGGCCGGCTGGCTCCTTAGAATCCACGATACGCAGGATGGTTCCCAGACCCAAGGTGGCACCAGTGCCAAGTCGGGCTGGTTTGATAGTACCAAGTGGCTCCTGCAATCTGCCATCCAGAAGCGGGGCAGCTGAGTTTTGTTTGCCAGAGAAAAAGGCTGTGGTTTGTGTTTGGGGGCCTATGGCTGGCAGTGGCCGGCTGGCTCCTGAAAATCCACGATACGCAGCATGGTTCCCAGACCCAAGGTGGCACCAGTGCCAAGTGGGGCTCGTTTGACAGTGTCAAGTGCCTCCTGCAATCTCCCATCCAGAAGCGGGGCAGCTGAGTTTTTTTTGCCAGGGAAACGGACCTTTGTTTTTGATTGGGCTCTGTGGCCGAGAGTGGTTGGCTGTCTCCTGACAATCCACAATACGCAGGATGGTTCCCAGACCCAAGGTGGCACCAGTGCCAAGTCGGGCTGGTTTGATAGTACCAAGTGTCTCCTGCAATCTGCCATCCAGAAGCGGGGCAGCTGAGTTTTGTTTGCCAGAGAAAAGGGCCGTGGGTTGTGTTTGGGGGCATATGGCTGGGAGTGGCCACCTGGCTCCTTAAAATGCACGATACGCCGCATGGTTCCCAGATCCAAGGTGGCACCAGTGCCAAGTCAGGCTGTTTTTGTAGTACCCAGTGGCTCCTGCAATTTGCCATCCAGAAGCGGGGCAGTTGAATTTTGTTTGCTAGAGAAAAGGGCTGTGGTTTGTGTTTGGGGGCCTATGGCTGAGAGTGGCCGGCTGGCCCCTGAAAATCAACGATAGGCAGGATGGTTCCCAGATCCAAGGTGGCACCAGTGCCAAGTAAGGCTGGTTGTATGGTTCAAAGTAACTCCTGCAATCTGCCATCCAGAAGCGGGACAGCTGAGTTTTTTTTGCCAGAGAAAAGGTCCATGGTTTCTTTTTGGGGCATACGGCTGGGAATTGCCGGCTGGCTCCTTAAAATGCTCGATACGCAGGATGGTTCCCAGAGCCAAGGTGGCACCACTGCCAAGTCGGGCTCTTTTTGTAGTACCAAGTGCGTCCTGCAATTTGCCATCCAGAAGAGGGGCAGTTGAGTTTTGTTTGCCAGAGAAAAGGGCCGTTGTTTGTGTTTGGGGGCCTGTGGCTGGGAGTGTTCGGCTGGTTCCTGAATATGTACGATACGCAGGATTGTTCCCAGATCCAAGGTGGCAGCAGTGCCATGTTGTGCTGGTGTGATAGTCCCAAGTGGCTCCTGCAATCTGCCATCCAGAAGTGGGGCAGCTGATTTTTGTTTGCCAGAGAAAAGGTCCGTGGTTTGTTTTTGGGGGCATATGGCTGAGAGTGGCCGGCTGGCCCCTGAAAATCCACGATACACAGGATGGTTCCCAGATCCAAGGTGGCACCTGTGCCAAGTCGGGCTGATTTGATAGTACTAAGTAGCTCCTGCAATCTGCCATGCAGAAGCGGGGCAGCTTACTTTTGTTTGCCAGGGAAACGGGCCGAGGTTTGTGTTTGGGGGCCTATGGCTGAGAGTGACCGGCTGGCTCCTGAAAAGCTACAATAGGCAGGATGGTGACCAGACCCATGGTGGCACCAGTGCCAAGTTGGGCTGGTTTGATAGTACCAAGTGGTTCCTGCAATCTGCCATCCAGAAGCAGGGCAGCTGAGTTTTGTTTGCCAGAGAAAAGGGCCTTGGTTTGTGTTTGGGGGCATATGGCTGGGTGTGGCCAGCTGGCTCCTTAAAATGCACGATATGCAACATGGCTCCCAGACCCAAGGTGGCACAAGTGCCAAGTTGGGCTGGTTTGATAGTACCAAGTGGCTCCTGCAATCTTCCATGATCACGTGGAGAAATACTTTCTGGTTTCAGCCTCATGCTCTTTCTTCTCTCCCTCAACTTCTCTATCACCTCTCATCTGGTTCACATGCGCTGTCTTCAAGGTCCACAGGCTACTTTTCACAGAATCTTCTGGCCTGATGAAGTAAGGATGATGAATAGAACAGAGCTGGGATCTATTTTCCAGTTTGGATAAAATGCATTCTGCACACAAATCCAAGGAGAACGGGCTGCCCCGATGCCCAGAAAATCTTTCACTCCTGCTAGTGTTCTACGTCAACCGCAACTTAGTCTGAAAGAAAAGCTTTTTCTCTGAGAGCATCTGAGAGGTTTGCATGAAGCACTGATATCTGACATATGCAATTTTGAATAGGAGAGGAAAAAGAAAATGGCAAGGAGTTTTTAATTTTAGTGGTTTCAATTTTAATTTCCGTGCACTTTTTCAAAACTTGTCAGCTCAAATGCCCATCAACATCTTTTAGTCATCTGTAAGTCAGTATTCATATAAAATGTGCTTCAAATCCAAAGAATTTCAAATTTGCACTCCAAGCTTCTATGCCTAGATTTATGATTTCCTACACATATTAGATGAAAGGAAGGCCTTTTTTACTGTGGGAGTGCTGGAACACTGGAACAGGTTGCCCAGAGAAGTTGTGGGTGTCCCATCCCTGAAAGTATTCAAGGTCACCTTGGACGGGGCTTGGAGCAGCAACAAAGGAGAAGCTTGATGGTAGAGAAACAAAGTTGGACTATAGAAGAAACTCGGATTGAAGTATAGGATCAAGTTTTCTCTCAGCTCTTGGGGTAAATTCAAAGTTGTACAAAATGACATTTATCTGTGCTATTCACTACTGTAACAGAAAGTTTCATGAAAACTGTACAGAAGATAGTAAATTTTAAAAGAGATAAGAATTACAGCATAAAATCCATGGGATAGGTTACAACATGAGACACTCTCTAAGAGAAAATCTCTGTGTTTCAGCACTTCATCGGGGTAAGATTTCATGAAGTGCCAAAGAAGGCGGCAAAATATCATTCGGGACATTATTTACTGGAATTCAGCCTGGCCATTAGTAGGAACTGCCTTTGAACATATCATGTAGATATACCACACACACTTTCCCTTCACTGAAAAATTACTGTTTACAACAAATAAGCAATTGACAATCAAAATTGATTGAAAGCATCTTAAACATGTCAAGTATTTCATTGTAGATGATCTGTGATCCAAATGCTTCTTCCACCTTCGAGAGGGACAGAAGAATTCTTCCATATCATGATGGTTTAAAATTGTATCAACCAATGTTTTCTGCTGAAAAGATATCATCTATTTTTTTCTATTTTTGGAAGAAAATATTCCTAGACATACAACAGGTGAGAACTAAGTAATTTTAAAGAAACAAATGAAATGAAAATATTCTGTAAATAGAATGAAATGAAAAGCTGTGTTTTAAATAGGAGCTAAATATTAAACAGAATTTTTGTACCAGGCATTTGAATTACTGCACCAGCTCTTTTGCCCATCAAGAGAGGCATTTAGCATTTCAGTCTTTTCCAAGGTGTTCATGATCTGCTATGCTGATCTCTGTGTGTGCCTAGGTGTGTGTGGAGGGGGGGGCATATGAAGGGGAGTGTGTATGTTTGCTTTACAATTGTTGTGGCAGATTCATGCCTCAGCTCCACATTTTGTTTTAAAAAGGTCACACCGAGTGGATATGAAGTTTACTATCAACAAGAGATCGATTCCCAAATCATCCATTTGACTCTCCCTTATAAATCATGTGCTTTGTTGCATATTTTATCAAATATACTTTCAAGCCAGATGGAGGAAGGAGGATGTGGGAATCCCTCCACCATCTTGCAACTTTTATGTAAGTAGGTTTTCAAGAAAATCATCATTTCTCTTTTAAATATGTCTGGAACAGGCATGATGGTAGTGTCAACCTGTTGGAGTTTTTGTTGCTGGAAGAAGTTGTACAAAAGGATTGGTTTTTACATTGACCAGTTACTGAATCAAGCGCAGGAATACATTGGAAATTTAGCTGGGGGTTCCTTTTCCCAGCAGACTACTTCTAGAACGAGCTTGTACACTGAAGCTGACTCTTTTGCTCTCTTTTTGTTTCTTTCCTATTTTCTTGGCTTCTTTGCCACTATCTAGACAATTTTGGAACTTTGTTCCCAACTAAAATGGTTTCAATAGTCTGATTGTGATCATACATTTTTACAAGGAATTTTTAAAATCTTTCCTCGAGTCCAGAAAGTCAAGGACTTAGATCTTTTTCTTCCCTTATCAATATTGCCATGAAATTGATAAATAAAGACCAACTCTTTATTTTTGTTTTTAACCCACGTAGATAATTCCCATCCATTAATCCATTTTGTGGACCAATAGCTGCCATTCTGATGGAAGCTGTCACTTCTTAACAATAGGCATTCTGTGACTATGTTGACAGCACTTTGGGTGAAGATCCTAACTGGTCTTAGATATACATAGGGAGAAATTTGCTCAGCCAGTGTCAGTCTTAAGCATGCGTATCAGAAGATCTTTCTAGAGCTGGGAATTTTCCCATGAAAGGGATTCAGTTAGGGAAGAGACACTTGTGCCAGAGTTTTACATTCTTCTTGAACACTGCTTAAGGAACTTAGATGCCATGTCCATTTGGATCTCTGTCTGCACAGAACTTTGTCATGCCAGTGCTTTGAAATGCATCTTGAAGAGAATTCACTAGCACAGAATGAAAGAGAGTGGAAGGGGTTGGTGGGGCTAACCAGGCCCAACCCCCCTGCCTAAACCAGGATACCTAGAGCCTCTTGCCCAGGATTCTATCTGGGTGTACTTTTAATGTCTTCAAAGATCCAGGCTCCACAATCTTTCTGGGCAGTCTGTGCCGTGGTTCAGTCACCCTGACAGTAAAGAAACATTTACTGATGTTCAAAGGCAATCTCCTGTATTTCAGTGTGTGCCCACTGCCTCTTGTCTTTTCCCTCAGCATCACTGAAAAGACACTGATTCCCTCCCCTTTGCACTATTGCTTCCATATGTATGTGTGATGCCATGTAGAGGTATGTCAAAAACCTCCCTGAAGCCCAGGCAGATAATATTCCCTTCATCTACCAGTCAAGTTGATTCATCAGAGGAGTTTAAAGTGATGTTCAGCATGAAATTCCCCTGAAAAATCATGCTAACTACATTATTTGGTCATCTGTCATGTGCCTGGCAAGGATTTCCAGGAAGAGCTGCTTCATCAACTTCCTGGGGATAAAAAAGAGGCTGGCTGGTTTGTACTATGGCGAGTCCTCTTAATTGCCTTTTTTGAAGATGGGTGTCATTTGCTAACATCCACTCTTTAGCCTCTCTTGTCGTCTACATCTTAGCAAAACGCTTTTCCACTATGTCTGGCTAGGAAAAACTGTGCCAGCACAGAAAACATCTCCCATCGTGTTCTAGAAGTTGCACGGATGTCTGCCAAGTGTTTGGCAGGAAGAAAAGAAAAGTTGTCCAAAACAGCTTCCAATCGAATGTTCCTGTGATTGGAAAAGTCAGGAGAGTGCAAAGGTACTGTTTTCTATCAGTTGGCAAGGTGCGCACACAATCCCAGTGTTGTACAGCTTGCTTCTTCACCTTCCCGAAGCTGCCGCTCTCGCCGGCTGCCGGAGCCCAAGAAGCGGCTTCTTCGCGCAAAGACGATTGTGCCGCTCACAGGGCTCTCCTTAGCGCGGCTTCTGCCGAAAGACGCCCGGCAGCGGCTCTTACTTCCGGAGAGCATCCTACCTTCGTCTTTAGCTCCTCTTCTCATCTACACCTCGGCAACAAGCTTCTCCACTATGTCTGGCTAGGAAAAACTGTGCCAGCACAGAAAACATCTCCCATCGTGTTCTAGAAGTTGCACGGATGTCTGCCAAGTGTTTGGCAGGAAGAAAAGAAAAGTTGTCCAAAACAGCTTCCAATCGAATGTTCCTGTGATTGGAAAAGTCAGGAGAGTGCAAAGGTACTGTTTTCTATCAGTTGGCAAGGTGCGCACACAATCCCAGTGTTGTACAGCTTGCTTCTTCACCTTCCCGAAGCTGCCGCTCTCGCCGGCTGCCGGAGCCCAAGAAGCGGCTTCTTCGCGCAAAGACGATTGTGCCGCTCACAGTGCTCTCCTTAGCGCAGCTTCTGCCGAAAGACGCCCGGCAGCGGCTCTTACCTCCGGAGAGCATCCTACCTTCGTCTTTCGCGTCTTTTGTAGTCTACATCTTAGCAAAACGCTTTTCCACTATGTCTGGCTAGGAAAAACTGTGCCAGCACAGAAAACATCTCCCATCGTGTTCTAGAAGTTGCACGGATGTCTGCCAAGTGTTTGGCAGGAAGAAAAGAAAAGTTGTCCAAAACAGCTTCCAATCGAATGTTCCTGTGATTGGAAAAGTCAGGAGAGTGCAAAGGTACTGTTTTCTATCAGTTGGCAAGGTGCGCACACAATCCCAGTGTTGTACAGCTTGCTTCTTCACCTTCCCGAAGCTGCCGCTCTCGCCGGCTGCCGGAGCCCAAGAAGCGGCTTCTTCGCGCAAAGACGATTGTGCCGCTCACAGTGCTCTCCTTAGCGCGGCTTCTGCCGAAAGACGCCCGGCAGCGGCTCTTACCTCCGGAGAGCATCCTACCTTCGTCTTTCGCGTCTTTTGTAGTCTACATCTTAGCAAAACGCTTTTCCACTATGTCTGGCTAGGAAAAACTGTGCCAGCACAGAAAACATCTCCCATCGTGTTCTAGAAGTTGCACGGATGTCTGCCAAGTGTTTGGCAGGAAGAAAAGAAAAGTTGTCCAAAACAGCTTCCAATCGAATGTTCCTGTGATTGGAAAAGTCAGGAGAGTGCAAAGGTACTGTTTTCTATCAGTTGGCAAGGTGCGCACACAATCCCAGTGTTGTACAGCTTGCTTCTTCACCTTCCCGAAGCTGCCGCTCTCGCCGGCTGCCGGAGCCCAAGAAGCGGCTTCTTCGCGCAAAGACGATTGTGCCGCTCACAGTGCTCTCCTTAGCGCGGCTTCTGCCGAAAGACGCCCGGCAGCGGCTCTTACCTCCGGAGAGCATCCTACCTTCGTCTTTCGCGTCTTTTGTAGTCTACATCTTAGCAAAACGCTTTTCCACTATGTCTGGCTAGGAAAAACTGTGCCAGCACAGAAAACATCTCCCATCGTGTTCTAGAAGTTGCACGGATGTCTGCCAAGTGTTTGGCAGGAAGAAAAGAAAAGTTGTCCAAAACAGCTTCCAATCGAATGTTCCTGTGATTGGAAAAGTCAGGAGAGTGCAAAGATACTGTTTTCTATCAGTTGGCAAGGTGCGCACACAATCCCAGTGTTGTACAGCTTGCTTCTTCACCTTCCCGAAGCTGCCGCTCTCGCCGGCTGCCGGAGCCCAAGAAGCGGCTTCTTCGCGCAAAGACGATTGTGCCGCTCACAGGGCTCTCCTTAGCGCGGCTTCTGCCGAAAGACGCCCGGCAGCGGCTCTTACCTCCGGAGAGCATCCTACCTTCGTCTTTAGCTCCTCTTCTCATCTACACCTCGGCAACAAGCTTCTCCACTATGTCTGGCTAGGAAAAACTGTGCCAGCACAGAAAACATCTCCCATCGTGTTCTAGAAGTTGCACGGATGTCTGCCAAGTGTTTGGCAGGAAGAAAAGAAAAGTTGTCCAAAACAGCTTCCAATCGAATGTTCCTGTGATTGGAAAAGTCAGGAGAGTGCAAAGGTACTGTTTTCTATCAGTTGGCAAGGTGCGCACACAATCCCAGTGTTGTACAGCTTGCTTCTTCACCTTCCCGAAGCTGCCGCTCTCGCCGGCTGCCGGAGCCGAAGAAGCGGCTTCTTCGCGCAAAGACGATTGTGCCGCTCACAGTGCTCTCCTTAGCGCAGCTTCTGCCGAAAGACGCCCGGCAGCGGCTCTTACCTCCGGAGAGCATCCTACCTTCGTCTTTCGCGTCTTTTGTAGTCTACATCTTAGCAAAACGCTTTTCCACTATGTCTGGCTAGGAAAAACTGTGCCAGCACAGAAAACATCTCCCATCGTGTTCTAGAAGTTGCACGGATGTCTGCCAAGTGTTTGGCAGGAAGAAAAGAAAAGTTGTCCAAAACAGCTTCCAATCGAATGTTCCTGTGATTGGAAAAGTCAGGAGAGTGCAAAGGTACTGTTTTCTATCAGTTGGCAAGGTGCGCACACAATCCCAGTGTTGTACAGCTTGCTTCTTCACCTTCCCGAAGCTGCCGCTCTCGCCGGCTGCCGGAGCCCAAGAAGCGGCTTCTTCGCGCAAAGACGATTGTGCCGCTCACAGGGCTCTCCTTAGCGCGGCTTCTGCCGAAAGACGCCCGGCAGCGGCTCTTACCTCCGGAGAGCATCCTACCTTCGTCTTTCGCGTCTTTTGTAGTCTACATCTTAGCAAAACGCTTTTCCACTATGTCTGGCTAGGAAAAACTGTGCCAGCACAGAAAACATCTCCCATCGTGTTCTAGAAGTTGCACGGATGTCTGCCAAGTGTTTGGCAGGAAGAAAAGAAAAGTTGTCCAAAACAGCTTCCAATCGAATGTTCCTGTGATTGGAAAAGTCAGGAGAGTGCAAAGGTACTGTTTTCTATCAGTTGGCAAGGTGCGCACAACAATCCCAGTGTTGTACAGCTTGCTTCTTCACCTTCCCGAAGCTGCCGCTCTCGCCGGCTGCCGGAGCCCAAGAAGCGGCTTCTTCGCGCAAAGACGATTGTGCCGCTCACAGTGCTCTCCTTAGCGCGGCTTCTGCCGAAAGACGCCCGGCAGCGGCTCTTACCTCCGGAGAGCATCCTACCTTCGTCTTTCGCGTCTTTTGTAGTCTACATCTTAGCAAAACGCTTTTCCACTATGTCTGGCTAGGAAAAACTGTGCCAGCACAGAAAACATCTCCCATCGTGTTCTAGAAGTTGCACGGATGTCTGCCAAGTGTTTGGCAGGAAGAAAAGAAAAGTTGTCCAAAACAGCTTCCAATCGAATGTTCCTGTGATTGGAAAAGTCAGGAGAGTGCAAAGGTACTGTTTTCTATCAGTTGGCAAGGTGCGCACACAATCCCAGTGTTGTACAGCTTGCTTCTTCACCTTCCCGAAGCTGCCGCTCTCGCCGGCTGCCGGAGCCCAAGAAGCGGCTTCTTCGCGCAAAGACGATTGTGCCGCTCACAGTGCTCTCCTTAGCGCAGCTTCTGCCGAAAGACGCCCGGCAGCGGCTCTTACCTCCTGAGTGTGGCAGCTTCGGGAAGGTGAAGAAGCAAGCTGTACAACACTGGGATTGTGTGCGCACCTTGCCAACTGATAGAAAACAGTACCTTTGCACTCTCCTGACTTTTCCAATCACAGGAACATTCGATTGGAAGCTGTTTTGGACAACTTTTCTTTTCTTCCTGCCAAACACTTGGCAGACATCCGTGCAACTTCTAGAACACGATGGGAGATGTTTTCTGTGCTGGCACAGTTTTTCCTAGCCAGACATAGTGGAAAAGCGTTTTGCTAAGATGTAGACTACAAAAGACGCGAAAGACGAAGGTAGGATGCTCTCCGGAGGTAAGAGCCGCTGCCGGGCGTCTTTCGGCAGAAGCCGCGCTAAGGAGAGCACTGTGAGCGGCACAATCGTCTTTGCGCGAAGAAGCCGCTTCTTGGGCTCCGGCAGCCGGCGAGAGCGGCAGCTTCGGGAAGGTGAAGAAGCAAGCTGTACAACACTGGGATTGTGTGCGCACCTTGCCAACTGATAGAAAACAGTACCTTTGCACTCTCCTGACTTTTCCAATCACAGGAACATTCGATTGGAAGCTGTTTTGGACAACTTTTCTTTTCTTCCTGCCAAACACTTGGCAGACATCCGTGCAACTTCTAGAACACGATGGGAGATGTTTTCTGTGCTGGCACAGTTTTTCCTAGCCAGACATAGTGGAAAAGCGTTTTGCTAAGATGTAGACTACAAAAGACGCGAAAGACGAAGGTAGGATGCTCTCCGGAGGTAAGAGCCGCTGCCGGGCGTCTTTCGGCAGAAGCCGCGCTAAGGAGAGCACTGTGAGCGGCACAATCGTCTTTGCGCGAAGAAGCCGCTTCTTGGGCTCCGGCAGCCGGCGAGAGCGGCAGCTTCGGGAAGGTGAAGAAGCAAGCTGTACAACACTGGGATTGTGTGCGCACCTTGCCAACTGATAGAAAACAGTACCTTTGCACTCTCCTGACTTTTCCAATCACAGGAACATTCGATTGGAAGCTGTTTTGGACAACTTTTCTTTTCTTCCTGCCAAACACTTGGCAGACATCCGTGCAACTTCTAGAACACGATGGGAGATGTTTTCTGTGCTGGCACAGTTTTTCCTAGCCAGACATAGTGGAAAAGCGTTTTGCTAAGATGTAGACTACAAAAGACGCGAAAGACGAAGGTAGGATGCTCTCCGGAGGTAAGAGCCGCTGCCGGGCGTCTTTCGGCAGAAGCCGCGCTAAGGAGAGCCCTGTGAGCGGCACAATCGTCTTTGCGCGAAGAAGCCGCTTCTTGGGCTCCGGCAGCCGGCGAGAGCGGCAGCTTCGGGAAGGTGAAGAAGCAAGCTGTACAACACTGGGATTGTGTGCGCACCTTGCCAACTGATAGAAAACAGTACCTTTGCACTCTCCTGACTTTTCCAATCACAGGAACATTCGATTGGAAGCTGTTTTGGACAACTTTTCTTTTCTTCCTGCCAAACACTTGGCAGACATCCGTGCAACTTCTAGAACACGATGGGAGATGTTTTCTGTGCTGGCACAGTTTTTCCTAGCCAGACATAGTGGAAAAGCGTTTTGCTAAGATGTAGACTACAAAAGACGCGAAAGACGAAGGTAGGATGCTCTCCGGAGGTAAGAGCCGCTGCCGGGCGTCTTTCGGCAGAAGCCGCGCTAAGGAGAGCCCTGTGAGCGGCACAATCGTCTTTGCGCGAAGAAGCCGCTTCTTGGGCTCCGGCAGCCGGCGAGAGCGGCAGCTTCGGGAAGGTGAAGAAGCAAGCTGTACAACACTGGGATTGTGTGCGCACCTTGCCAACTGATAGAAAACAGTACCTTTGCACTCTCCTGACTTTTCCAATCACAGGAACATTCGATTGGAAGCTGTTTTGGACAACTTTTCTTTTCTTCCTGCCAAACACTTGGCAGACATCCGTGCAACTTCTAGAACACGATGGGAGATGTTTTCTGTGCTGGCACAGTTTTTCCTAGCCAGACATAGTGGAAAAGCGTTTTGCTAAGATGTAGACTACAAAAGACGCGAAAGACGAAGGTAGGATGCTCTCCGGAGGTAAGAGCCGCTGCCGGGCGTCTTTCGGCAGAAGCCGCGCTAAGGAGAGCACTGTGAGCGGCACAATCGTCTTTGCGCGAAGAAGCCGCTTCTTGGGCTCCGGCAGCCGGCGAGAGCGGCAGCTTCGGGAAGGTGAAGAAGCAAGCTGTACAACACTGGGATTGTGTGCGCACCTTGCCAACTGATAGAAAACAGTACCTTTGCACTCTCCTGACTTTTCCAATCACAGGAACATTCGATTGGAAGCTGTTTTGGACAACTTTTCTTTTCTTCCTGCCAAACACTTGGCAGACATCCGTGCAACTTCTAGAACACGATGGGAGATGTTTTCTGTGCTGGCACAGTTTTTCCTAGCCAGACATAGTGGAAAAGCGTTTTGCTAAGATGTAGACTACAAAAGACGCGAAAGACGAAGGTAGGATGCTCTCCGGAGGTAAGAGCCGCTGCCGGGCGTCTTTCGGCAGAAGCCGCGCTAAGGAGAGCACTGTGAGCGGCACAATCGTCTTTGCGCGAAGAAGCCGCTTCTTGGGCTCCGGCAGCCGGCGAGAGCGGCAGCTTCGGGAAGGTGAAGAAGCAAGCTGTACAACACTGGGATTGTGTGCGCACCTTGCCAACTGATAGAAAACAGTACCTTTGCACTCTCCTGACTTTTCCAATCACAGGAACATTCGATTGGAAGCTGTTTTGGACAACTTTTCTTTTCTTCCTGCCAAACACTTGGCAGACATCCGTGCAACTTCTAGAACACGATGGGAGATGTTTTCTGTGCTGGCACAGTTTTTCCTAGCCAGACATAGTGGAAAAGCGTTTTGCTAAGATGTAGACTACAAAAGACGCGAAAGACGAAGGTAGGATGCTCTCCGGAGGTAAGAGCCGCTGCCGGGCGTCTTTCGGCAGAAGCCGCGCTAAGGAGAGCACTGTGAGCGGCACAATCGTCTTTGCGCGAAGAAGCCGCTTCTTGGGCTCCGGCAGCCGGCGAGAGCGGCAGCTTCGGGAAGGTGAAGAAGCAAGCTGTACAACACTGGGATTGTGTGCGCACCTTGCCAACTGATAGAAAACAGTACCTTTGCACTCTCCTGACTTTTCCAATCACAGGAACATTCGATTGGAAGCTGTTTTGGACAACTTTTCTTTTCTTCCTGCCAAACACTTGGCAGACATCCGTGCAACTTCTAGAACACGATGGGAGATGTTTTCTGTGCTGGCACAGTTTTTCCTAGCCAGACATAGTGGAAAAGCGTTTTGCTAAGATGTAGACTACAAAAGACGCGAAAGACGAAGGTAGGATGCTCTCCGGAGGTAAGAGCCGCTGCCGGGCGTCTTTCGGCAGAAGCCGCGCTAAGGAGAGCCCTGTGAGCGGCACAATCGTCTTTGCGCGAAGAAGCCGCTTCTTGGGCTCCGGCAGCCGGCGAGAGCGGCAGCTTCGGGAAGGTGAAGAAGCAAGCTGTACAACACTGGGATTGTGTGCGCACCTTGCCAACTGATAGAAAACAGTACCTTTGCACTCTCCTGACTTTTCCAATCACAGGAACATTCGATTGGAAGCTGTTTTGGACAACTTTTCTTTTCTTCCTGCCAAACACTTGGCAGACATCCGTGCAACTTCTAGAACACGATGGGAGATGTTTTCTGTGCTGGCACAGTTTTTCCTAGCCAGACATAGTGGAAAAGCGTTTTGCTAAGATGTAGACTACAAAAGACGCGAAAGACGAAGGTAGGATGCTCTCCGGAGGTAAGAGCCGCTGCCGGGCGTCTTTCGGCAGAAGCCGCGCTAAGGAGAGCCCTGTGAGCGGCACAATCGTCTTTGCGCGAAGAAGCCGCTTCTTGGGCTCCGGCAGCCGGCGAGAGCGGCAGCTTCGGGAAGGTGAAGAAGCAAGCTGTACAACACTGGGATTGTGTGCGCACCTTGCCAACTGATAGAAAACAGTACCTTTGCACTCTCCTGACTTTTCCAATCACAGGAACATTCGATTGGAAGCTGTTTTGGACAACTTTTCTTTTCTTCCTGCCAAACACTTGGCAGACATCCGTGCAACTTCTAGAACACGATGGGAGATGTTTTCTGTGCTGGCACAGTTTTTCCTAGCCAGACATAGTGGAAAAGCGTTTTGCTAAGATGTAGACTACAAAAGACGCGAAAGACGAAGGTAGGATGCTCTCCGGAGGTAAGAGCCGCTGCCGGGCGTCTTTCGGCAGAAGCCGCGCTAAGGAGAGCACTGTGAGCGGCACAATCGTCTTTGCGCGAAGAAGCCGCTTCTTGGGCTCCGGCAGCCGGCGAGAGCGGCAGCTTCGGGAAGGTGAAGAAGCAAGCTGTACAACACTGGGATTGTGTGCGCACCTTGCCAACTGATAGAAAACAGTACCTTTGCACTCTCCTGACTTTTCCAATCACAGGAACATTCGATTGGAAGCTGTTTTGGACAACTTTTCTTTTCTTCCTGCCAAACACTTGGCAGACATCCGTGCAACTTCTAGAACACGATGGGAGATGTTTTCTGTGCTGGCACAGTTTTTCCTAGCCAGACATAGTGGAAAAGCGTTTTGCTAAGATGTAGACTACAAAAGACGCGAAAGACGAAGGTAGGATGCTCTCCGGAGGTAAGAGCCGCTGCCGGGCGTCTTTCGGCAGAAGCCGCGCTAAGGAGAGCACTGTGAGCGGCACAATCGTCTTTGCGCGAAGAAGCCGCTTCTTGGGCTCCGGCAGCCGGCGAGAGCGGCAGCTTCGGGAAGGTGAAGAAGCAAGCTGTACAACACTGGGATTGTGTGCGCACCTTGCCAACTGATAGAAAACAGTACCTTTGCACTCTCCTGACTTTTCCAATCACAGGAACATTCGATTGGAAGCTGTTTTGGACAACTTTTCTTTTCTTCCTGCCAAACACTTGGCAGACATCCGTGCAACTTCTAGAACACGATGGGAGATGTTTTCTGTGCTGGCACAGTTTTTCCTAGCCAGACATAGTGGAAAAGCGTTTTGCTAAGATGTAGACTACAAAAGACGCGAAAGACGAAGGTAGGATGCTCTCCGGAGGTAAGAGCCGCTGCCGGGCGTCTTTCGGCAGAAGCCGCGCTAAGGAGAGCACTGTGAGCGGCACAATCGTCTTTGCGCGAAGAAGCCGCTTCTTGGGCTCCGGCAGCCGGCGAGAGCGGCAGCTTCGGGAAGGTGAAGAAGCAAGCTGTACAACACTGGGATTGTGTGCGCACCTTGCCAACTGATAGAAAACAGTACCTTTGCACTCTCCTGACTTTTCCAATCACAGGAACATTCGATTGGAAGCTGTTTTGGACAACTTTTCTTTTCTTCCTGCCAAACACTTGACAGACATCCGTGCAACTTCTAGAACACGATGGGAGATGTTTTCTGTGCTGGCACAGTTTTTCCTAGCCAGACATAGTGGAAAAGCGTTTTGCTAAGATGTAGACTACAAAAGACGCGAAAGACGAAGGTAGGATGCTCTCCGGAGGTAAGAGCCGCTGCCGGGCGTCTTTCGGCAGAAGCCGCGCTAAGGAGAGCACTGTGAGCGGCACAATCGTCTTTGCGCGAAGAAGCCGCTTCTTGGGCTCCGGCAGCCGGCGAGAGCGGCAGCTTCGGGAAGGTGAAGAAGCAAGCTGTACAACACTGGGATTGTGTGCGCACCTTGCCAACTGATAGAAAACAGTACCTTTGCACTCTCCTGACTTTTCCAATCACAGGAACATTCGATTGGAAGCTGTTTTGGACAACTTTTCTTTTCTTCCTGCCAAACACTTGGCAGACATCCGTGCAACTTCTAGAACACGATGGGAGATGTTTTCTGTGCTGGCACAGTTTTTCCTAGCCAGACATAGTGGAAAAGCGTTTTGCTAAGATGTAGACTACAAAAGACGCGAAAGACGAAGGTAGGATGCTCTCCGGAGGTAAGAGCCGCTGCCGGGCGTCTTTCGGCAGAAGCCGCGCTAAGGAGAGCACTGTGAGCGGCACAATCGTCTTTGCGCGAAGAAGCCGCTTCTTGGGCTCCGGCAGCCGGCGAGAGCGGCAGCTTCGGGAAGGTGAAGAAGCAAGCTGTACAACACTGGGATTGTGTGCGCACCTTGCCAACTGATAGAAAACAGTACCTTTGCACTCTCCTGACGTTTCCAATCACAGGAACATTCGATTGGAAGCTGTTTTGGACAACTTTTCTTCCTGCCAAACACTTGGCAGACATCCGTGCAACTTCTAGAACACGATGGGAGATGTTTTCTGTGCTGGCACAGTTTTTCCTAGCCAGACATAGTGGAAAAGCTTTTTGCCGAGGTGTAGATGAGAAGAGGAGCTAAAGACGAAGGTAGGATGCTCTCCGGAGGTAAGAGCCGCTGCCGGGCGTCTTTCGGCAGAAGCCGCGCTAAGGAGAGCCCTGTGAGCGGCACAATCGTCTTTGCGCGAAGAAGCCGCTTCTTGGGCTCCGGCAGCCGGCGAGAGCGGCAGCTTCGGGAAGGTGAAGAAGCAAGCTGTACAACACTGGGATTGTGTGCGCACCTTGCCAACTGATAGAAAACAGTACCTTTGCACTCTCCTGACTTTTCCAATCACAGGAACATTCGATTGGAAGCTGTTTTGGACAACTTTTCTTTTCTTCCTGCCAAACACTTGGCAGACATCCGTGCAACTTCTAGAACACGATGGGAGATGTTTTCTGTGCTGGCACAGTTTTTCCTAGCCAGACATAGTGGAAAAGCGTTTTGCTAAGATGTAGACGACAAGAGAGGCTAAAGAGTGGATGTTAGCAAATGACACCCATCTTCAAAAAAGGCAATTAAGAGGACTCGCCATAGTACAAACCAGCCAGCCTCTTTTTTATCCCCAGGAAGTTGATGAAGCAGCTCTTCCTGGAAATCCTTGCCAGGCACATGACAGATGACCAAATAATGTAGTTAGCATGATTTTTCAGGGGAATTTCATGCTGAACATCACTTTAAACTCCTCTGATGAATCAACTTGACTGGTAGATGAAGGGAATATTATCTGCCTGGGCTTCAGGGAGGTTTTTGACATACCTCTACATGGCATCACACATACATATGGAAGCAATAGTGCAAAGGGGAGGGAATCAGTGTCTTTTCAGTGATGCTGAGGGAAAAGACAAGAGGCAGTGGGCACACACTGAAATACAGGAGATTGCCTTTGAACATCAGTAAATGTTTCTTTACTGTCAGGGTGACTGAACCACGGCACAGACTGCCCAGAAAGATTGTGGAGCCTGGATCTTTGAAGACATTAAAAGTACACCCAGATAGAATCCTGGGCAAGAGGCTCTAGGTATCCTGGTTTAGGCAGGGGGGTTGGGCCTGGTTAGCCCCACCAACCCCTTCCACTCTCTTTCATTCTGTGCTAGTGAATTCTCTTCAAGATGCATTTCAAAGCACTGGCATGACAAAGTTCTGTGCAGACAGAGATCCAAATGGACATGGCATCTAAGTTCCTTAAGCAGTGTTCAAGAAGAATGTAAAACTCTGGCACAAGTGTCTCTTCCCTAACTGAATCCCTTTCATGGGAAAATTCCCAGCTCTAGAAAGATCTTCTGATACGCATGCTTAAGACTGACACTGGCTGAGCAAATTTCTCCCTATGTATATCTAAGACCAGTTAGGATCTTCACCCAAAGTGCTGTCAACATAGTCACAGAATGCCTATTGTTAAGAAGTGACAGCTTCCATCAGAATGGCAGCTATTGGTCCACAAAATGGATTAATGGATGGGAATTATCTACGTGGGTTAAAAACAAAAATAAAGAGTTGGTCTTTATTTATCAATTTCATGGCAATATTGATAAGGGAAGAAAAAGATCTAAGTCCTTGACTTTCTGGACTCGAGGAAAGATTTTAAAAATTCCTTGTAAAAATGTATGATCACAATCAGACTATTGAAACCATTTTAGTTGGGAACAAAGTTCCAAAATTGTCTAGATAGTGGCAAAGAAGCCAAGAAAATAGGAAAGAAACAAAAAGAGAGCAAAAGAGTCAGCTTCAGTGTACAAGCTCGTTCTAGAAGTAGTCTGCTGGGAAAAGGAACCCCCAGCTAAATTTCCAATGTATTCCTGCGCTTGATTCAGTAACTGGTCAATGTAAAAACCAATCCTTTTGTACAACTTCTTCCAGCAACAAAAACTCCAACAGGTTGACACTACCATCATGCCTGTTCCAGACATATTTAAAAGAGAAATGATGATTTTCTTGAAAACCTACTTACATAAAAGTTGCAAGATGGTGGAGGGATTCCCACATCCTCCTTCCTCCATCTGGCTTGAAAGTATATTTGATAAAATATGCAACAAAGCACATGATTTATAAGGGAGAGTCAAATGGATGATTTGGGAATCGATCTCTTGTTGATAGTAAACTTCATATCCACTCGGTGTGACCTTTTTAAAACAAAATGTGGAGCTGAGGCATGAATCTGCCACAACAATTGTAAAGCAAACATACACACTCCCCTTCATATGCCCCCCCCTCCACACACACCTAGGCACACACAGAGATCAGCATAGCAGATCATGAACACCTTGGAAAAGACTGAAATGCTAAATGCCTCTCTTGATGGGCAAAAGAGCTGGTGCAGTAATTCAAATGCCTGGTACAAAAATTCTGTTTAATATTTAGCTCCTATTTAAAACACAGCTTTTCATTTCATTCTATTTACAGAATATTTTCATTTCATTTGTTTCTTTAAAATTACTTAGTTCTCACCTGTTGTATGTCTAGGAATATTTTCTTCCAAAAATAGAAAAAAATAGATGATATCTTTTCAGCAGAAAACATTGGTTGATACAATTTTAAACCATCATGATATGGAAGAATTCTTCTGTCCCTCTCGAAGGTGGAAGAAGCATTTGGATCACAGATCATCTACAATGAAATACTTGACATGTTTAAGATGCTTTCAATCAATTTTGATTGTCAATTGCTTATTTGTTGTAAACAGTAATTTTTCAGTGAAGGGAAAGTGTGTGTGGTATATCTACATGATATGTTCAAAGGCAGTTCCTACTAATGGCCAGGCTGAATTCCAGTAAATAATGTCCCGAATGATATTTTGCCGCCTTCTTTGGCACTTCATGAAATCTTACCCCGATGAAGTGCTGAAACACAGAGATTTTCTCTTAGAGAGTGTCTCATGTTGTAACCTATCCCATGGATTTTATGCTGTAATTCTTATCTCTTTTAAAATTTACTATCTTCTGTACAGTTTTCATGAAACTTTCTGTTACAGTAGTGAATAGCACAGATAAATGTCATTTTGTACAACTTTGAATTTACCCCAAGAGCTGAGAGAAAACTTGATCCTATACTTCAATCCGAGTTTCTTCTATAGTCCAACTTTGTTTCTCTACCATCAAGCTTCTCCTTTGTTGCTGCTCCAAGCCCCGTCCAGGGTGACCTTGAATACTTTCAGGGATGGGACACCCACAACTTCTCTGGGCAACCTGTTCCAGTGTTCCAGCACTCCCACAGTAAAAAAGGCCTTCCTTTCATCTAATATGTGTAGGAAATCATAAATCTAGGCATAGAAGCTTGGAGTGCAAATTTGAAATTCTTTGGATTTGAAGCACATTTTATATGAATACTGACTTACAGATGACTAAAAGATGTTGATGGGCATTTGAGCTGACAAGTTTTGAAAAAGTGCACGGAAATTAAAATTGAAACCACTAAAATTAAAAACTCCTTGCCATTTTCTTTTTCCTCTCCTATTCAAAATTGCATATGTCAGATATCAGTGCTTCATGCAAACCTCTCAGATGCTCTCAGAGAAAAAGCTTTTCTTTCAGACTAAGTTGCGGTTGACGTAGAACACTAGCAGGAGTGAAAGATTTTCTGGGCATCGGGGCAGCCCGTTCTCCTTGGATTTGTGTGCAGAATGCATTTTATCCAAACTGGAAAATAGATCCCAGCTCTGTTCTATTCATCATCCTTACTTCATCAGGCCAGAAGATTCTGTGAAAAGTAGCCTGTGGACCTTGAAGACAGCGCATGTGAACCAGATGAGAGGTGATAGAGAAGTTGAGGGAGAGAAGAAAGAGCATGAGGCTGAAACCAGAAAGTATTTCTCCACGTGATCATGGAAGATTGCAGGAGCCACTTGGTACTATCAAACCAGCCCAACTTGGCACTTGTGCCACCTTGGGTCTGGGAGCCATGTTGCATATCGTGCATTTTAAGGAGCCAGCTGGCCACACCCAGCCATATGCCCCCAAACACAAACCAAGGCCCTTTTCTCTGGCAAACAAAACTCAACTGCCCTGCTTCTGGATGGCAGATTGCAGGAACCACTTGGTACTATCAAACCAGCCCAACTTGGCACTGGTGCCACCATGGGTCTGGTCACCATCCTGCCTATTGTAGCTTTTCAGGAGCCAGCCGGTCACTCTCAGCCATAGGCCCCCAAACACAAACCTCGGCCCGTTTCCCTGGCAAACAAAAGTAAGCTGCCCCGCTTCTGCATGGCAGATTGCAGGAGCTACTTAGTACTATCAAATCAGCCCGACTTGGCACAGGTGCCACCTTGGATCTGGGAACCATCCTGTGTATCGTGGATTTTCAGGGGCCAGCCGGCCACTCTCAGCCATATGCCCCCAAAAACAAACCACGGACCTTTTCTCTGGCAAACAAAAATCAGCTGCCCCACTTCTGGATGGCAGATTGCAGGAGCCACTTGGGACTATCACACCAGCACAACATGGCACTGCTGCCACCTTGGATCTGGGAACAATCCTGCGTATCGTACATATTCAGGAACCAGCCGAACACTCCCAGCCACAGGCCCCCAAACACAAACAACGGCCCTTTTCTCTGGCAAACAAAACTCAACTGCCCCTCTTCTGGATGGCAAATTGCAGGACGCACTTGGTACTACAAAAAGAGCCCGACTTGGCAGTGGTGCCACCTTGGCTCTGGGAACCATCCTGCGTATCGAGCATTTTAAGGAGCCAGCCGGCAATTCCCAGCCGTATGCCCCAAAAAGAAACCATGGACCTTTTCTCTGGCAAAAAAAACTCAGCTGTCCCGCTTCTGGATGGCAGATTGCAGGAGTTACTTTGAACCATACAACCAGCCTTACTTGGCACTGGTGCCACCTTGGATCTGGGAACCATCCTGCCTATCGTTGATTTTCAGGGGCCAGCCGGCCACTCTCAGCCATAGGCCCCCAAACACAAACCACAGCCCTTTTCTCTAGCAAACAAAATTCAACTGCCCCGCTTCTGGATGGCAAATTGCAGGAGCCACTGGGTACTACAAAAACAGCCTGACTTGGCACTGGTGCCACCTTGCGTCTGGTTACCATGCGGCGTATCGTGCATTTTAAGGAGCCAGGTGGCCACTCCCAGCCATATGCCCCCAAACACAACCCACGGCCCTTTTCTCTGGCAAACAAAACTCAGCTGCCCCGCTTCTGGATGGCAGATTGCAGGAGACACTTGGTACTATCAAACCAGCCCGACTTGGCACTGGTGCCACCTTGGGTCTGGGAACCATCCTGCGTATTGTGGATTGTCAGGAGACAGCCAACCACTCTCGGCCACAGAGCCCAATCAAAAACAAAGGTCCGTTTCCCTGGCAAAAAAAACTCAGCTGCCCCGCTTCTGGATGGGAGATTGCAGGAGGCACTTGACACTGTCAAACGAGCCCGACTTGGCACTGGTGCCACCTTGGGTCTGGGAACCATGCTGCGTATCGTGGATTTTCAGGAGCCAGCCGGCCACTGCCAGCCACAGGCCCCCAAACACAAACCACAGCCTTTTTCTCTGGCAAACAAAACTCAGCTGCCCCGCTTCTGGATGGCAGATTGCAGGAGCCACTTGGTACTATCAAACCAGCCGGACTTGGCACTGGTGCCACCTTGGGTCTGGGAACCATCCTGCCTATCGTGGATTTTAAGGAGCCAGCCGGCTACTCCCAGCCACAGGCCCCCAACAAAAACCACGGCCCTTTTTTCTCGCAAACAAAACTTAGCTGCCTCACTTCTGGATGGCAGATTGCAGGAGCCACTTGGTGTAATCAAACCAGCCCGACTTGGCACTGGTGCCACCTTGGGTCTGGGAACCATCCTGCGTATCGTGGATTCTAAGGAGCCAGCCGGCCACTCCCAGCCACAGGCCCCCAAACAAAATCAACGGCGCTGTTCCCTGGAAAACAAAACACGCCTGCCAACTTTTTGATGGAGTTTGCAGGAGCCACTTGGTACTATCAAACCAGCCCGACTTGGCACTGGTGCCACCTTGGGTCTGGGAACCATCCTGCGTATCGTGGATTCTAAGGAGCCAGCCGGCCACTCCTAGCCACAGGCCCCCAAACAAAAACCTAGGCCTATTTCTCTGGCAAACGAAAGTAAGCTGCCCTGCTTCTGGATGGCAGATTGCAGGAGACACTTGGTACTATCAAACCAGCCCAACTTGGCACTGGTGCCACCTTGGATCTGGGAACCATGCTCTGTATCGTGGATATTCAGGGGCCAGCCGGCCACTCTCAGCCATATGCCCCCAAAAACAAACCACGGACCTTTTCTCTGGCAAACAAAACTCAACTGCCCCACTTCTGGATGGCAGATTGCAGGAGCCACTTGGGACTATCACACCAGCACAACATGGCACTGCTGCCACCTTGGATCTGGGAACAATCCTGCGTATCGTACATATTCAGGAACCAGCCGAACACTCCCAGCCACAGGCCCCCAAACACAAACAACGGCCCTTTTCTCTGGCAAACAAAACTCAACTGCCCCTCTTCTGGATGGCAAATTGCAGGACGCACTTGGTACTACAAAAAGAGCCCGACTTGGCAGTGGTGCCACCTTGGCTCTGGGAACCATCCTGCGTATCGAGCATTTTAAGGAGCCAGCCGGCAATTCCCAGCCGTATGCCCCAAAAAGAAACCATGGACCTTTTCTCTGGCAAAAAAAACTCAGCTGTCCCGCTTCTGGATGGCAGATTGCAGGAGTTACTTTGAACCATACAACCAGCCTTACTTGGCACTGGTGCCACCTTGGATCTGGGAACCATCCTGCCTATCGTTGATTTTCAGGGGCCAGCCGGCCACTCTCAGCCATAGGCCCCCAAACACAAACCACAGCCCTTTTCTCTAGCAAACAAAATTCAACTGCCCCGCTTCTGGATGGCAAATTGCAGGAGCCACTGGGTACTACAAAAACAGCCTGACTTGGCACTGGTGCCACCTTGCGTCTGGTTACCATGCGGCGTATCGTGCATTTTAAGGAGCCAGGTGGCCACTCCCAGCCATATGCCCCCAAACACAACCCACGGCCCTTTTCTCTGGCAAACAAAACTCAGCTGCCCTGCTTCTGGATGGCAGATTGCAGGAGACACTTGGTACTATCAAACCAGCCCGACTTGGCACTGGTGCCACCTTGGGTCTGGGAACCATCCTGCGTATTGTGGATTGTCAGGAGACAGCCAACCACTCTCGGCCACAGAGCCCAATCAAAAACAAAGGTCCGTTTCCCTGGCAAAAAAAACTCAGCTGCCCCGCTTCTGGATGGGAGATTGCAGGAGGCACTTGACACTGTCAAACGAGCCCCACTTGGCACTGGTGCCACCTTGGGTCTGGGAACCATGCTGCGTATCGTGGATTTTCAGGAGCCAGCCGGCCACTGCCAGCCACAGGCCCCCAAACACAAACCACAGCCTTTTTCTCTGGCAAACAAAACTCAGCTGCCCCGCTTCTGGATGGCAGATTGCAGGAGCCACTTGGTACTATCAAACCAGCCCGACTTGGCACTGGTGCCACCTTGGGTCTGGGAACCATCCTGCCTATCGTGGATTTTAAGGAGCCAGCCGGCTACTCCCAGCCACAGGCCCCCAACAAAAACCACGGCCCTTTTTTCTCGCAAACAAAACTTAGCTGCCTCACTTCTGGATGGCAGATTGCAGGAGCCACTTGGTGTAATCAAACCAGCCCGACTTGGCACTGGTGCCACCTTGGGTCTGGGAACCATCCTGCGTATCGTGGATTCTAAGGAGCCAGCCGGCCACTCCCAGCCACAGGCCCCCAAACAAAATCAACGGCGCTGTTCCCTGGAAAACAAAACACGCCTGCCAACTTTTTGATGGAGTTTGCAGGAGCCACTTGGTACTATCAAACCAGCCCGACTTGGCACTGGTGCCACCTTGGGTCTGGGAACCATCCTGCGTATCGTGGATTCTAAGGAGCCAGCCGGCCACTCCTAGCCACAGGCCCCCAAACAAAAACCTAGGCCTATTTCTCTGGCAAACAAAAGTAAGCTGCCCTGCTTCTGGATGGCAGATTGCAGGAGACACTTGGTACTATCAAACCAGCCCAACTTGGCACTGGTGCCACCTTGGATCTGGGAACCATGCTCTGTATCGTGGATATTCAGGGGCCAGCCGGCCACTCTCAGCCATATGTCCCCAAACAGAAACCTCGGCCCGTTTCTCTGGCAAACAAAACTCAACTGCCCCTCTTCTGGATGGCAAATTGCAGGATGAACTTGATACTAAAACCGCAGGCCGACTTGGTAGTGGTGACACCTTGGGCCTGGGAACCATCATGCGTATCGAGCATTTTAAGGAGCCAGCCGGCCACTCCCAGCAATATGCCCCCAAAAACAATCCACGGAATTTTCCTCTGGCAAACAAAAATCAGCTGCCTCGCTTCTGGATGGCAGATTGCAGGAGCCACTTTGCACCATCAAACCAGCCCGACTTGGCACTGGTGCCACATTGCATCTGGGAACCATGCTGCCTAGCGTGGATTTTCAGGAGCCAGCCGGCCACTCTCAGCTATATGCCCCCAAACAAAACCCACGGCCCGTTTCCCTGGCAAACAAAATTAAGCTGCCCCGCTTCTGGATGGCAGATTGCAGGACGCACTTGGTAGTATCAAACCAGCAAAACTTGGCACTGGTGCCACCTTGGGTCTGGGAACCATCCTGCGTATCGTGGGTTCAAAGGAGCCAGCCGGTCACTCCCAGCCACAGGCCCCCAAATACAAACAATGTCGCTTTTCCCTGGAAAACAAAACTCGCCTGCCAACTTTTTGATGGCAGATTGCAGGAGCCACTTGGTACTATCAAACCAGCCCAACTTGGCACTGGTGCCACCATGGGTCTGGTAACCATCCTGCCTATTGTAGCTTTCCAGGAGCCAGCCGGACACTCCCAGCCATAGGTCCCCAGTCACAAACCTCGGCCCGTTTCCCTGGCAAACAAAAGTAAGCTACCCCGCTTCTGGATGGCAGATTGCAGGAGCCACTTGGTACTATCAAACCAGCCCAACTTGGCACTGGTGCCACCTTGGGTCTGGGAACCATGCTGCGTAACACAGATTCTAAGGCGCCAGTCGGCCACTACGAGCCACAAGCCCCCAAACACAAACAACGGCGCTATTCTCTGGCAAACAAAACTCAACTGCCCCTCTTCTGGATGGCAAATTGCAGGACGCACTTGGTACTATAAAAACAGCCCGACTTGGCACTGGTGCCCCCTTGGGTCTGGGAACCATCCTGCGTATCGATCTTTTTAATGAGACAGCCGGCCACTCCCAGCCATATGCCCCCAAACACAACCCACGGCCCTTTTCTCTGGCAAACAAAACTCAACTGCACCGCTTCTGGATGGCAGATTGCAGGAGCCACTTGGTACTATCAAACCAGCCCGACTTGGCACTGGTGCCACCTTGGGTCTGGGAACCATCCTGCGTATTGTGGGTTGTCAGGAGCCAGCCGAACACTCTCGGCCACAGACCCCAATTAAAAACAACGGCCCGTTTCACAGGCAAACAAAACTCAGCTGCCCCGCTTCTGGATGGGAGATTGCAGGAGGCACTTGGTGTAATCAAACCAGCCCGACTTGGCACTGGTGCCACCTTGGGTCTGGGAACCATCCTGCGTATCGTGGATTCTAAGGAGCCAGCCGGCCACTCCTAGCCACAGGCCCCCAAACAAAAACCTAGGCCTATTTCTCTGGCAAACAAAAGTAAGCTGCCCTGCTTCTGGATGGCAGATTGCAGGAGACACTTGGTACTATCAAACCAGCCCGACTTGGCACTGGTGCCACCTTGGATCTGGGAACCATGCTCTGTATCGTGGATATTCAGGGGCCAGCCGGCCACTCTCAGCCATATGTCCCCAAACAGAAACCTCGGCCCGTTTCTCTGGCAAACAAAACTCAACTGCCCCTCTTCTGGATGGCAAATTGCAGGATGAACTTGATACTAAAACCGCAGGCCGACTTGGTAGTGGTGACACCTTGGGCCTGGGAACCATCATGCGTATCGAGCATTTTAAGGAGCCAGCCGGCCACTCCCAGCAATATGCCCCCAAAAACAATCCACGGAATTTTCCTCTGGCAAACAAAAATCAGCTGCCTCGCTTCTGGATGGCAGATTGCAGGAGCCACTTTGCACCATCAAACCAGCCCGACTTGGCACTGGTGCCACATTGCATCTGGGAACCATGCTGCCTAGCGTGGATTTTCAGGAGCCAGCCGGCCACTCTCAGCTATATGCCCCCAAACAAAACCCACGGCCCGTTTCCCTGGCAAACAAAATTAAGCTGCCCCGCTTCTGGATGGCAGATTGCAGGACGCACTTGGTACTATCAAACCAGCAAAACTTGGCACTGGTGCCACCTTGGGTCTGGGAACCATCCTGCGTATCGTGGGTTCAAAGGAGCCAGCCGGTCACTCCCAGCCACAGGCCCCCAAATACAAACAATGTCGCTTTTCCCTGGAAAACAAAACTCGCCTGCCAACTTTTTGATGGCAGATTGCAGGAGCCACTTGGTACTATCAAACCAGCCCAACTTGGCACTGGTGCCACCATGGGTCTGGTCACCATCCTGCCTATCGTAGCTTTCCAGGAGCCAGCCGGTCACTCCCAGCCATAGGTCCCCAGTCACAAACCTCGGCCCGTTTCCCTGGCAAACAAAAGTAAGCTACCCCGCTTCTGGATGGCAGATTGCATGAGCCACTTGGTACTATCAAACCAGCCCAACTTGGCACTGGTGCCACCTTGGGTCTGGGAACCATGCTGCGTAACACAGATTCTAAGGCGCCAGTCGGCCACTACGAGCCACAAGCCCCCAAACACAAACAACGGCGCTATTCTCTGGCAAACAAAACTCAACTGCCCCTCTTCTGGATGGCAAATTGCAGGACGCACTTGGTACTATAAAAACAGCCCGACTTGGCACTGGTGCCCTCTTGGGTCTGGGAACCATCCTGCGTATCGATCTTTTTAATGAGACAGCCGGCCACTCCCAGCCATATGCCCCCAAACACAACCCACGGCCCTTTTCTCTGGCAAACAAAACTCAACTGCACCGCTTCTGGATGGCAGATTGCAGGAGCCACTTGGTACTATCAAACCAGCCCGACTTGGCACTGGTGCCACCTTGGGTCTGGGAACCATCCTGCGTATTGTGGGTTATCAGGAGCCAGCCGAACACTCTCGGCCACAGACCCCAATTAAAAACAACGGCCCGTTTCACAGGCAAACAAAACTCAGCTGCCCCGCTTCTGGATGGGAGATTGCAGGAGCCACTGGGTACTATAAAACCAGCCCTACTTGGCACTGATGCCACCTTGGGTCTGGGAACCATGCTGCGTATCATGGATTTTCAGGAGCCAGCCGGCCACTGCCAGCCACAGGCCCCGAAACACAAAAAACAGCCTTTTTCTCTGGCAAACAAAATTCAGCTGCCCCGCTTCTGGATGGCAGATTGCAGGAACCACTTGGTACTAACAAACCAGCCCGACTTGGCACTGATGCCACCTTGGGTCTGGGAACCATCCTGCGTATCGTGGATTCTAAGGAGCCAGCTGGCCACTCCCAGCCACAGGCCCCAAAACACACACAACGGTGCTTTTCCCTGGAAAACAAAACTCGCCTGCCAAACTTTTGATGGCAGATTGCAGGAGCCACTTGGTATTATCAAACCAGCCCAACTTGGCACTGGTGCCACCATGGGTCTGGTAACCATCCTGCCTATCGTAGCTTTTCAGGAGCCAGCCAGCCACCCCCAGCCAGAGGCCCCCAGACAAATATTTCGGCCCGTTTCCCTGGCAAACAAAAGTAAGCTGCCCTGCTTCTGGATGGCAGATTGCAGGAGCCACTTGGTACCATCAAACCAGCCCAACTTGGCACTGGTGCCAACTCAGGTCTGGGAACCATGCTGCGTATCGTGGGTTCTAAGGAGCCAGCTGGCCACTCCCAGCCACAGGCACCCAAACACAAACAACGGCGCTTTTCCCTGGAAAACAAAACTCGCCTGCCAACTTTTTGATGGCAGATTGCAGGAGCCACTTGGTACTATCAAACCAGCCCAACTTGGCACTGGTGCCACCATGGGTCTGGTCACCATCCTGCGTATCGTAGCTTTTCAGGAGCCAGCCGGTCACTCCCAGCCATAGGCCCCCAGACACAAACCTCGGCCCGTTTCCCTGGCAAACAAAAGTAAGCTGCCCCGCTTCTGCATGGCAGATTGCAGGAGCTACTTAGTATTATCAAACCAGCCCGACTTGGCACTGGTGACACCTCTGGTCTGGGAACCATCCTGCCTATCGTGGATTTTCAGGGGCCAGCCGGCCACTCTCAGCCATATGCCCCAAAAACAAACCACCCCCCTTTTCTCTGGCAAACAAAACTCAACTGCCCCTCTTCTGGATGGCAAATTTTAGGACGCACTTTGTACTACGAAAACCGCCCGACGTGGCACTGGTGCCACCTTGTGTCAGGGAACCATCCTGCATATCGAGCTTTTTAAGGAGCCAGCCGGCCACGCCCAGCCATACACCCCCAAAGACAAACCACGGACCATATCTCTTGGAAACAAAAATCCGCTGCCCCGCGTCTGGATGGCAGATTGCAGGAGCCACTTTGCACCATCAAACTAGCCCGACTTGGCACTGGTGCCACCTTGGGTCTGGGAACAATCCTGCATATCGTGGATTCTAAGGAGCCAGCCGGCCACTCCCAGCCACAGGCCCCCAAACAAAAACAACGGCGCTTTTCCCTGGAAAACAAAATTCGCCTGCCAGCATTTTGATGGCAGATTGCAGGAGCCACTTGGTACGTTCAAATCATCCCAACTTGGCACTGGTGCCACTATGGGTCTGGGAACCATCCTGCCTATTGTAGCATTTCAGGAGCCAGCCGGTCACTCCCAGCCATAGGCCCCCAGACACAAACCTCGGACCGTTTCCCTGGCAAACAAAATTAAGCTGCCCCGATTCTGGATGGCAGATTGCAGGAGCCACTTGGTTGTGTCAAACCAGCCCGACTTGGAACTGGTGCCACCTTGGGTCTGGGAACCATCCTGCGTAACGTGGATTCTAAGCAGCCACCCGGCCACTCTGAGCCACAGGCCCCCAAACACAAACAACGGCGCTTTTCCCTGGAAAACAAAACTCGCCTGCCAACTTTTTGATGGCAGACTGCAGGAGCCACTTGGTACTATCAAACCAGCCCAACTTGGCACTGGTGCCACCTCTGGTCTGGGAACCATCCTGCCTATCGTAGCTTTTCAGGAGCCAGCCGGTCACTCCCAGCCATAGACCCCCAGACACAAACCTCGGCCCGTTTCCCTGGAAAACAAAAGTAAGTTACCCCGATTCTGGATGGCAGATTGCAGGAGCCACTTGGTACTATCAAATCAGCCCAACTTGGCACTGGTGCCACCATGGGTCTGGTAAACATCCTGCCTATCGTAGCTTTTCAGGAGCCAGCCGGTCACTCCCTGCCATAGGCCCCCGGACACAAACCTCGGCCCGTTTCCCTGGCAAACAAAAGTAAGCTGCCCCGCTTTTGGATGGCAGATTGCTGGATGCACTTGGTACTTACAAACCAGCCCGACTTGGCCCTGGTGCCACCTTGGCTCTGGGAACCATGCTGCGTAACGTAGATTCTACGAGGACAGGCGGCCACTCCCAGCCACAGGCCTCTAAACAAAAACAACGGCGCTTTTCCCTGGAAAACAAAACTCGCCTGCCAACTTCTTGATGGCAGATTGCAGGAGCCACTTGGTACTATCAAACCAGCCCAACTTGGCACTGCTGCCACCATGGGTCTGGTCACCATCCTGCCTATCGTAGCTTTTCAGGAGCCAGCCGCTCACTCCCAGCCATAGGCCCCCAGACAAATACCTCGGCACGTTTCCCTGGCAAACAAAAGTAGGCTGCCCCGCTTCTGGATGGCAAATTGCAGGACGCACTTGGTACTACGAAAACAGCCCGACTTGGCACTGATGCCACCTTGGGTCAGGGAACAATCCTGTGTATAGAGCTTTTTAAGGAGCCAGCCGGCCACGTCCAGTCATATACCCCCAAAAAAAAAACCACGGAACTTTTCTCCAGCAAACAAAAATCCGCTGCCCCGCGTCTGGATGGCAGATTGCAGGAGCTATTTAGTATTATCAAAGCAGCCCGACTTGGCACTGGTGGCACCATGAGTCTGGTAACCATCCTGCCTATCGTAGCTTTTCAGTAGTCAGCCGGTCACTCCCAGCCATAGGGCCCCAGACAAATACCTCGGCCCGTTTCCCTGGGAAACAAAAGTAAGCTGTCCCGCTTCTGGATGGCAGATTGCAGGGGCCACTTGGTACTATCAAACCAGCCCAACTTGTTCCCAGACCCAAGGTGGCACCAGTGCCAAGTGGGGCTGGTTTGATGGTGCAACGTGGCTCCTGCAATCTGCCATCCAAAAGCGGGGCAGCTTACTTTTGTTTGCCAGGGAAACGGGCCGAGGTTTGTGTCTGGGGGTCTATGGCTGGGAGTGACCGGCTGGCTCCTGAAAAGCTACGATAGGCAGGATGGTTCCCAGACCAGAGGTGGCACCAGTGCCAAGTTGGGCTGGTTTGATAGTACCAAGTGGCTCCTGCAATCTGCCATCAAAAAGTTGGCAGGCGAGTTTTGTTTTCCAGGGAAAAGCGCCGTAGTTTTTGTTTGGGGGCCTGTGGCTCAGAGTGGCCGGGTGGCTGCTTAGAACCCACGATACGCAGGATGGTTCCCAGACCCAAGGTGGCACCAGTGCCAAGTCGGGCTGGTTTGACACAACCAAGTGGCTCCTGCAATCTGCCATCCAGAATCGGGGCAGCTTAATTTTGTTTGCCAGGGAAACGGTCCGAGGTTTGTGTCTGGGGGCCTATGGCTGGGAGTGACCGGCTGGCTCCTGAAATGCTACAATAGGCAGGATGGTTCCCAGACCCATGGTGGCACCAGTGCCAAGTTGGGATGATTTGATAGTACCAAGTGGCTCCTGCAATCTGCCATCAAAATTTGGCAGGCGAATTTTGTTTTCCAGGGAAAAGCGCCGTTGTTTGTGTTTGGGGGCCTGTGGCTGGGAGTGGCCGGCTGGCTCCTTAGAATCCACGATATGCAGGATTGTTCCCAGACCCAAGGTGGCACCAGTGCCAAGTCGGGCTGGTTTGATGGTGCAAAGTGGCTCCTGCAATCTGCCATACAGACGCGGGGCAGCGGATTTTTGTTTCCAAGAGAAATGGTCCGTGGTTTGTTTTTGGGGGTTTATGGCTGGGCGTGGCCGGCTGGCTCCTTAAAAAGCTCGATATGCAGGATGGTTCCCTGACACAAGGTGGCACCAGTGCCACGTCGGGCGGTTTTCGTAGTACAAAGTGCGTCCTAAAATTTGCCATCCAGAAGAGGGGCAGTTGAGTTTTGTTTGCCAGAGAAAAGGGCCGTGGTTTGTTTTTGGGGGCATATGGCTGAGAGTGGCCGGCTGGCTCCTGAAAAGCTACGATAGGCAGGATGTTTACCAGACCCATGGTGGCACCAGTGCCAAGTTGGGCTGATTTGATAGTACCAAGTGGCTCCTGCAATCTGCCATCCAGAATCGGGGTAGCTTACTTTTGTTTTCCAGGGAAACGGGCCGAGGTTTGTGTCTGGGGGTCTATGGTTGGGAGTGGCCGGCTGGCTCCTTAGAAACCACGATACGCAGCATGGTTCCCAGACAAGAGGTGCCACCAGTGCCAAGTTGGGCTGGTTTGATACTACCAAGTGGTTCCTGCAATCTGCCATCCAGAAGCGGGGCAGCTTACTTTTTTTTGCCAGGGAAACGGATCGTTGTTTGTGTTTGGGGGCCTATGGCTGGGACTGACCGGCTGGCTCCATAAAATCCACGATAAGCAGCATGGTTCCCAGACCAGAGGTGGCACCAGTGCCAAGTCGGGCTGGTTTGATAGTACCAAGTGGCTCCTGCAATCTGCCATCCAGAAGCGGGGCAGCTTACTTTTGTTTGCCAGGGAAACGGGCCGAGGTTTGTGTCTCGGGGCCTATGGCAGGCAGTGACCGGCTGGCTCCTGAAAGCTACGATAGGCAGGATGGTGACCAGACCCATGGTGGCACCAGTGCCAAGTTGGGCTGGTTTGATAGTACCAAGTGGCTCCTGCAATCTGCCATCAAGAAGTTGGCAGGCGAGTTTTGTTTTCCAGGGAAAAGCGCCGTTGTTTGTGTTTGGGGGCCTGTGGTTGGGAGTGGCCGGCTGGCTCCTTAGAAACCACGATACGCAGGATGGTTCCCAGACCAGAGGTGGCACCAGTGCCAAGTCGGGCTGGTTTGATAGTACCAAGTGGCTCCTGCAATCTGCCATCCAGAAGCGGGGCAGCTTACTTTTGTTTGCCACGGAAACGGGCCGTTGTTTGTGTTTGGGGGCCTGTGGCTGGGAGTGGCCGACTGGCTCCTTAGAATCCACGATACGCAGGATGGTTCCCAGACCAGAGGTGGCACCAGTGCCAAGTCGGGCTGGTTTGATAGTACCAAGTGGCTCCTGCAATCTGCCATCCAGAAGCGGGGCAGCTTAATTTTCTTTGCCAGGGAAACGGGCCGAGCTTTGTGTCTGGGGGCCTATGGCTGGGAGTGACCGGCTGGCTCCTGAAAAGTTACGATAGGAAGGATGGTGACCAGACCCATGGTGGCACCAGTGCCAAGTTGGGCTGATTTGATAGTACCAAGTGGCTCCTGCAATCTGCCATCAAAACGTTGGTAGGCGAGTTTTGTTTTCCAGGGAAAAGCGCCGTTGTTTGTGTTTGGGGGCCTGTGGCTGGGAGTGGCCGGCTGGCTCCTTAGAATCCACGATACGCAGGATGGTTCCCAGACTTGTCGTGGCACCAGTGCCAAGTCGGGCTGGTTTGATAGTACCAAGTGGATCCTGCAATCTGCCATCCAGAAGCGGGGCAGCTTACTTTTGTTTGCCAGGGAAACGGGCCGAGGTTTTTGTCTGGGGGCCTATGGCTGGGAGTGACCGGCTGGCTCCTGAAAAGCTACGATAGGCAGGATGGTGACCAGACCCATGGTGGCAGCAGTGCCAAGTTGGGCTGGTTTGATAGTACCAAGTGGCTCCTGCAATCTGCCATCAAAAAGTTGGCAGGCGAGTTTTGTTTTCCAGGGAAAAGCGCCGTTGTTTGTGTTTGGGTGCCTGTGGTGGGAGTGGCCGGCTGGCTCTTTAGAATCCACGATACGCAGGATGGTTCCCAGACCAGTGGTGGCACCAGTGCCAAGTCGGGCGGGTTTGATAGTAACAAGTGCGTCCTACAATCTGCCATCCAGAAGCAGGGCAGCTTACTTTTGTTTTCCAGGGAAACGGGCCGAGGTTTTTGTCTGGGGGCCTATGGCTGGGAGTGACCGGCTGGCTCGTGAAAAGCTACGATAGGCAGGATGGTGACCAGACCCATGGCGGCACCAGTGCCAAGTTGGGCTGGTTTGATAGTACCAAGTGGCTCCTGCAATCTTCCATGATCACGTGGAGAAATACTTTCTGGTTTCAGCCTCTTGCTCTTTCTTCTCTCCCTCAACTTCTCTATCACCTCTCATCTGGTTCACATGCGCTGTCTTCAAGGTCCACAGGCTACTTTTCACAGAATCTTCTGGCCTGATGAAGTAAGAATGATGAATAGAACAGAGCTGGGATCTATTTTCCAGTTTGGATAAAATGCATTCTGCACACAAATCCAAGGAGAACGGGCTGCCCCGATGCCCAGAAAATCTTTCACTCCTGCTAGTGTTCTACGTCAACCGCAACTTAGTCTGAAAGAAAAGCTTTTTCTCTGAGAGCATCTGAGAGGTTTGCATGAAGCACTGATATCTGACATATGCAATTTTGAATAGGAGAGGAAAAAGAAAATGGCAAGGAGTTTTTAATTTTAGTGGTTTCAATTTTAATTTCCGTGCACTTTTTCAAAACTTGTCAGCTCAAATGCCCATCAACATCTTTTAGTCATCTGTAAGTCAGTATTCATATAAAATGTGCTTCAAATCCAAAGAATTTCAAATTTGCACTCCAAGCTTCTATGCCTAGATTTATGATTTCCTACACATATTAGATGAAAGGAAGGCCTTTTTTACTGTGGGAGTGCTGGAACACTGGAACAGGTTGCCCAGAGAAGTTGTGGGTGTCCCATCCCTGAAAGTATTCAAGGTCACCCTGGACGGGGCTTGGAGCAGCAACAAAGGAGAAGCTTGATGGTAGAGAAACAAAGTTGGACTATAGAAGAAACTCGGATTGAAGTATAGGATCAAGTTTTCTCTCAGCTCTTGGGGTAAATTCAAAGTTGTACAAAATGACATTTATCTGTGCTATTCACTACTGTAACAGAAAGTTTCATGAAAACTGTACAGAAGATAGTAAATTTTAAAAGAGATAAGAATTACAGCATAAAATCCATGGGATAGGTTACAACATGAGACACTCTCTAAGAGAAAATCTCTGTGTTTCAGCACTTCATCGGGGTAAGATTTCATGAAGTGCCAAAGAAGGCGGCAAAATATCATTCGGGACATTATTTACTGGAATTCAGCCTGGCCATTAGTAGGAACTGCCTTTGAACATATCATGTAGATATACCACACACACTTTCCCTTCACTGAAAAATTACTGTTTACAACAAATAAGCAATTGACAATCAAAATTGATTGAAAGCATCTTAAACATGTCAAGTATTTCATTGTAGATGATCTGTGATCCAAATGCTTCTTCCACCTTCGAGAGGGACAGAAGAATTCTTCCATATCATGATGGTTTAAAATTGTATCAACCAATGTTTTCTGCTGAAAAGATATCATCTATTTTTTTCTATTTTTGGAAGAAAATATTCCTAGACATACAACAGGTGAGAACTAAGTAATTTTAAAGAAACAAATGAAATGAAAATATTCTGTAAATAGAATGAAATGAAAAGCTGTGTTTTAAATAGGAGCTAAATATTAAACAGAATTTTTGTACCAGGCATTTGAATTACTGCACCAGCTCTTTTGCCCATCAAGAGAGGCATTTAGCATTTCAGTCTTTTCCAAGGTGTTCATGATCTGCTATGCTGATCTCTGTGTGTGCCTAGGTGTGTGTGGAGGGGGGGGCATATGAAGGGGAGTGTGTATGTTTGCTTTACAATTGTTGTGGCAGATTCATGCCTCAGCTCCACATTTTGTTTTAAAAAGGTCACACCGAGTGGATATGAAGTTTACTATCAACAAGAGATCGATTCCCAAATCATCCATTTGACTCTCCCTTATAAATCATGTGCTTTGTTGCATATTTTATCAAATATACTTTCAAGCCAGATGGAGGAAGGAGGATGTGGGAATCCCTCCACCATCTTGCAACTTTTATGTAAGTAGGTTTTCAAGAAAATCATCATTTCTCTTTTAAATATGTCTGGAACAGGCATGATGGTAGTGTCAACCTGTTGGAGTTTTTGTTGCTGGAAGAAGTTGTACAAAAGGATTGGTTTTTACATTGACCAGTTACTGAATCAAGCGCAGGAATACATTGGAAATTTAGCTGGGGGTTCCTTTTCCCAGCAGACTACTTCTAGAACGAGCTTGTACACTGAAGCTGACTCTTTTGCTCTCTTTTTGTTTCTTTCCTATTTTCTTGGCTTCTTTGCCACTATCTAGACAATTTTGGAACTTTGTTCCCAACTAAAATGGTTTCAATAGTCTGATTGTGATCATACATTTTTACAAGGAATTTTTAAAATCTTTCCTCGAGTCCAGAAAGTCAAGGACTTAGATCTTTTTCTTCCCTTATCAATATTGCCATGAAATTGATAAATAAAGACCAACTCTTTATTTTTGTTTTTAACCCACGTAGATAATTCCCATCCATTAATCCATTTTGTGGACCAATAGCTGCCATTCTGATGGAAGCTGTCACTTCTTAACAATAGGCATTCTGTGACTATGTTGACAGCACTTTGGGTGAAGATCCTAACTGGTCTTAGATATACATAGGGAGAAATTTGCTCAGCCAGTGTCAGTCTTAAGCATGCGTATCAGAAGATCTTTCTAGAGCTGGGAATTTTCCCATGAAAGGGATTCAGTTAGGGAAGAGACACTTGTGCCAGAGTTTTACATTCTTCTTGAACACTGCTTAAGGAACTTAGATGCCATGTCCATTTGGATCTCTGTCTGCACAGAACTTTGTCATGCCAGCGCTTTGAAATGCATCTTGAAGAGAATTCACTAGCACAGAATGAAAGAGAGTGGAAGGGGTTGGTGGGGCTAACCAGGCCCAACCCCCCTGCCTAAACCAGGATACCTAGAGCCTCTTGCCCAGGATTCTATCTGGGTGTACTTTTAATGTCTTCAAAGATCCAGGCTCCACAATCTTTCTGGGCAGTCTGTGCCGTGGTTCAGTCACCCTGACAGTAAAGAAACATTTACTGATGTTCAAAGGCAATCTCCTGTATTTCAGTGTGTGCCCACTGCCTCTTGTCTTTTCCCTCAGCATCACTGAAAAGACACTGATTCCCTCCCCTTTGCACTATTGCTTCCATATGTATGTGTGATGCCATGTAGAGGTATGTCAAAAACCTCCCTGAAGCCCAGGCAGATAATATTCCCTTCATCTACCAGTCAAGTTGATTCATCAGAGGAGTTTAAAGTGATGTTCAGCATGAAATTCCCCTGAAAAATCATGCTAACTACATTATTTGGTCATCTGTCATGTGCCTGGCAAGGATTTCCAGGAAGAGCTGCTTCATCAACTTCCTGGGGATAAAAAAGAGGCTGGCTGGTTTGTACTATGGCGAGTCCTCTTAATTGCCTTTTTTGAAGATGGGTGTCATTTGCTAACATCCACTCTTTAGCCTCTCTTGTCGTCTACATCTTAGCAAAACGCTTTTCCACTATGTCTGGCTAGGAAAAACTGTGCCAGCACAGAAAACATCTCCCATCGTGTTCTAGAAGTTGCACGGATGTCTGCCAAGTGTTTGGCAGGAAGAAAAGAAAAGTTGTCCAAAACAGCTTCCAATCGAATGTTCCTGTGATTGGAAAAGTCAGGAGAGTGCAAAGGTACTGTTTTCTATCAGTTGGCAAGGTGCGCACACAATCCCAGTGTTGTACAGCTTGCTTCTTCACCTTCCCGAAGCTGCCGCTCTCGCCGGCTGCCGGAGCCCAAGAAGCGGTTTCTTCGCGCAAAGACGATTGTGCCGCTCACAGGGCTCTCCTTAGCGCGGCTTCTGCCGAAAGACGCCCGGCAGCGGCTCTTACCTCCGGAGAGCATCCTACCTTCGTCTTTAGCTCCTCTTCTCATCTACACCTCGGCAAAAAGCTTTTCCACTATGTCTGGCTAGGAAAAACTGTGCCAGCACAGAAAACATCTCCCATCGTGTTCTAGAAGTTGCACGGATGTCTGCCAAGTGTTTGGCAGGAAGAAAAGAAAAGTTGTCCAAAACAGCTTCCAATCGAATGTTCCTGTGATTGGAAAAGTCAGGAGAGTGCAAAGGTACTGTTTTCTATCAGTTGGCAAGGTGCGCACACAATCCCAGTGTTGTACAGCTTGCTTCTTCACCTTACCGAAGCTGCCGCTCTCGCCGGCTGCCGGAGCCCAAGAAGCGGCTTCTTCGCGCAAAGACGATTGTGCCGCTCACAGGGCTCTCCTTAGCGCGGCTTCTGCCGAAAGACGCCCGGCAGCGGCTCTTACCTCCGGAGAGCATCCTACCTTCGTCTTTCGCGTCTTTTCTAGTCTACATCTTAGCAAAACGCTTTTCCACTATGTCTGGCTAGGAAAAACCGTGCCAGCACAGAAAACATCTCCCATCGTTTTCTAGAAGTTGCACGGATGTCTGCCAAGTGTTTGGGAGGAAGAAAAGAAAAGTTGTCCAAAACAGCTTCCAATCGAATGTTCATGTGATTGGAAAAGTCAGGAGTGCAAAGGTACTGTTTTCTATCAGTTGGCAAGGTGTGCACACAATCCCAGTGTTGTACAGCTTGCTTCTTCACCTTCCCGAAGCTGCCACTCTCAGGAGGTAAGAGCCGCTGCCGGGCGTCTTTCGGCAGAAGCCGCGCTAAGGAGAGCACTGTGAGCGGCACAATCGTCTTTGCGCGAAGAAGCCGCTTCTTGGGCTCCGGCAGCCGGCGAGAGCGGCAGCTTCGGGAAGGTGAAGAAGCAAGCTGTACAACACTGGGATTGTGTGCGCACCTTGCCAACTGATAGAAAACAGTACCTTTGCACTCTCCTGACTTTTCCAATCACAGGAACATTTGTTTGGAAGCGTTTTGGACAACTTTTCTTTTCTTCCTGCCAAACACTTGGCAGACATCCGTGCAACTTCTAGAACACGATGGGAGATGTTTTCTGTGCTGGCACAGTTTTTCCTAGCCAGACATAGTGGAAAAGCGTTTTGCTAAGATGTAGACTACAAAAGACGCGAAAGACGAAGGTAGGATGCTCTCCGGAGGTAAGAGCCGCTGCCGGGCGTCTTTCGGCAGAAGCCGCGCTAAGGAGAGCCCTGTGAGCGGCACAACCGTCTTTGCGCGAAGAAGCCGCTTCTTGGGCTCCGGCAGCCGGCGAGAGCGGCAGCTTCGGGAAGGTGAAGAAGCAAGCTGTACAACACTGGGATTGTGTGCGCACCTTGCCAACTGATAGAAAACAGTACCTTTGCACTCTCCTGACTTTTCCAATCACAGGAACATTCGATTGGAAGCTGTTTTGGACAACTTTTCTTTTCTTCCTGCCAAACACTTGGCAGACATCCGTGCAACTTCTAGAACACGATGGGAGATGTTTTCTGTGCTGGCACAGTTTTTCCTAGCCAGACATAGTGGAAAAGCGTTTTGCTAAGATGTAGACTACAAAAGACGCGAAAGACGAAGGTAGGATGCTCTCCGGAGGTAAGAGCCGCTGCCGGGTGTCTTTCGGCAGAAGCCGCGCTAAGCAGAGGCCTGTGAGCGGCACAATCGTCTTTGCGCGAAGAAGCCGCTTCTTCGGCTCCGGCAGCCGGCGAGAGCGGCAGCTTCGGGAAGGTGAAGAAGCAAGCTGTACAACACTGGGATTGTGTGCGCACCTTGCCAACTGATAGAAAACAGTACCTTTGCACTCTCCTGACTTTTCCAATCACAGGAACATTCGATTGGAAGCTGTTTTGGACAACTTTTCTTTTCTTCCTGCCAAACACTTGGCAGACATCCGTGCAACTTCTAGAACACGATGGGAGATGTTTTCTGTGCTGGCACAGTTTTTCCTAGCCAGACATAGTGGAAAAGCTTTTTGCCGAGGTGTAGATGAGAAGAGGAGCTAAAGACGAAGGTAGGATGCTCTCCGGAGGTAAGAGCCGCTGCCGGGCGTCTTTCGGCAGAAGCCGCGCTAAGGAGAGCACTGTGAGCGGCACAATCGTCTTTGCGCGAAGAAGCCGCTTCTTGGGCTCCGGCAGCCGGCGAGAGCGGCAGCTTCGGGAAGGTGAAGAAGCAAGCTGTACAACACTGGGATTGTGTGCGCACCTTGCCAACTGATAGAAAACAGTACCTTTGCACTCTCCTGACTTTTCCAATCACAGGAACATTCGATTGGAAGCTGTTTTGGACAACTTTTCTTTTCTTCCTGCCAAACACTTGGCAGACATCCGTGCTACATCTAGAACACGATGGGAGATGTTTTCTGTACTGGCACAGTTTTTCCTAGCCAGACATAGTGGAAAAGCTTTTTGCCGAGGTGTAGATGAGAAGAGGAGCTAAAGACGAAGGTAGGATGCTCTCCGGAGGTAAGAGCCGCTGCCGGGCGTCTTTCGGCAGAAGCCGCGCTAAGGAGAGCCCTGTGAGAGGCACAATCGTCTTTGCGCGAAGAAGCCGCTTCTTGGGCTCCGGCAGCCGGCGAGAGCGGCAGCTTCGGGAAGGTGAAGAAGCAAGCTGTACAACACTGGGATTGTGTGCGCACCTTGCCAACTGATAGAAAACAGTACCTTTGCACTCTCCTGACTTTTCCAATCACAGGAACATTCGATTGGAAGCTGTTTTGGACAACTTTTCTTTTCTTCCTGCCAAACACTTGGCAGACATCCGTGCAACGTCTAGAACACGATGGGAGATGTTTTCTGTGCTGGCACAGTTTTTCCTAGCCAGACATAGTGGAAAAGCTTTTTGCCGAGGTGTAGATGAGAAGAGGAGCTAAAGACGAAGGTAGGATGCTCTCCGGAGGTAAGAGCCGCTGCCGGGCGTCTTTCGGCAGAAGCCGCGCTAAGGAGAGCACTGTGAGCGGCACAATCGTCTTTGCGCGAAGAAGCCGCTTCTTGGGCTCCGGCAGCAGGCGAGAGCGGCAGCTTCGGGAAGGTGAAGAAGCAAGCTGTACAACACTGGGATTGTGTGCGCACCTTGCCAACTGATAGAAAACAGTACTTTGCACTCTCCTGACTTTTCCAATCACAGGAACATTCGATTGGAAGCTGTTTTGGACAACTTTTCTTTTCTTCCTGCCAAACACTTGGCAGACATCCGTGAAACTTCTAGAACACGATGGGAGATGTTTTCTGTGCTGGCACAGTTTTTCCTAGCCAGACATAGTGGAAAAGCGTTTTGCTAAGATGTAGACGACAAGAGAGGCTAAAGAGTGGATGTTAGCAAATGACACCCATCTTCAAAAAAGGCAATTAAGAGGACTCGCCATAGTACAAACCAGCCAGCCTCTTTTTTATCCCCAGGAAGTTGATGAAGCAGCTCTTCCTGGAAATCCTTGCCAGGCACATGACAGATGACCAAATAATGTAGTTAGCATGATTTTTCAGGGGAATTTCATGCTGAACATCACTTTAAACTCCTCTGATGAATCAACTTGACTGGTAGATGAAGGGAATATTTTCTGCCTGGGCTTCAGGGAGGTTTTTGACATACCTCTACATGGCATCACACATACATATGGAAGCAATAGTGCAAAGGGGAGGGAATCAGTGTCTTTTCAGTGATGCTGAGGGAAAAGACAAGAGGCAGTGGGCACACACTGAAATACAGGAGATTGCCTTTGAACATCAGTAAATGTTTCTTTACTGTCAGGGTGACTGAACCACGGCACAGACTGCCCAGAAAGATTGTGGAGCCTGGATCTTTGAAGACATTAAAAGTACACCCAGATAGAATCCTGGGCAAGAGGCTCTAGGTATCCTGGTTTAGGCAGGGGGGTTGGGCCTGGTTAGCCCCACCAACCCCTTCCACTCTCTTTCATTCTGTGCTAGTGAATTCTCTTCAAGATGCATTTCAAAGCACTGGCATGACAAAGTTCTGTGCAGACAGAGATCCAAATGGACATGGCATCTAAGTTCCTTAAGCAGTGTTCAAGAAGAATGTAAAACTCTGGCACAAGTGTCTCTTCCCTAACTGAATCCCTTTCATGGGAAAATTCCCAGCTCTAGAAAGATCTTCTGATACGCATGCTTAAGACTGACACTGGCTGAGCAAATTTCTCCCTATGTATATCTAAGACCAGTTAGGATCTTCACCCAAAGTGCTGTCAACATAGTCACAGAATGCCTATTGTTAAGAAGTGACAGCTTCCATCAGAATGGCAGCTATTGGTCCACAAAATGGATTAATGGATGGGAATTATCTACGTGGGTTAAAAACAAAAATAAAGAGTTGGTCTTTATTTATCAATTTCATGGCAATATTGATAAGGGAAGAAAAAGATCTAAGTCCTTGACTTTCTGGACTCGAGGAAAGATTTTAAAAATTCCTTGTAAAAATGTATGATCACAATCAGACTATTGAAACCATTTTAGTTGGGAACAAAGTTCCAAAATTGTCTAGATAGTGGCAAAGAAGCCAAGAAAATAGGAAAGAAACAAAAAGAGAGCAAAAGAGTCAGCTTCAGTGTACAAGCTCGTTCTAGAAGTAGTCTGCTGGGAAAAGGAACCCCCAGCTAAATTTCCAATGTATTCCTGCGCTTGATTCAGTAACTGGTCAATGTAAAAACCAATCCTTTTGTACAACTTCTTCCAGCAACAAAAACTCCAACAGGTTGACACTACCATCATGCCTGTTCCAGACATATTTAAAAGAGAAATGATGATTTTCTTGAAAACCTACTTACATAAAAGTTGCAAGATGGTGGAGGGATTCCCACATCCTCCTTCCTCCATCTGGCTTGAAAGTATATTTGATAAAATATGCAACAAAGCACATGATTTATAAGGGAGAGTCAAATGGATGATTTGGGAATCGATCTCTTGTTGATAGTAAACTTCATATCCACTCGGTGTGACCTTTTTAAAACAAAATGTGGAGCTGAGGCATGAATCTGCCACAACAATTGTAAAGCAAACATACACACTCCCCTTCATATGCCCCCCCCTCCACACACACCTAGGCACACACAGAGATCAGCATAGCAGATCATGAACACCTTGGAAAAGACTGAAATGCTAAATGCCTCTCTTGATGGGCAAAAGAGCTGGTGCAGTAATTCAAATGCCTGGTACAAAAATTCTGTTTAATATTTAGCTCCTATTTAAAACACAGCTTTTCATTTCATTCTATTTACAGAATATTTTCATTTCATTTGTTTCTTTAAAATTACTTAGTTCTCACCTGTTGTATGTCTAGGAATATTTTCTTCCAAAAATAGAAAAAAATAGATGATATCTTTTCAGCAGAAAACATTGGTTGATACAATTTTAAACCATCATGATATGGAAGAATTCTTCTGTCCCTCTCGAAGGTGGAAGAAGCATTTGGATCACAGATCATCTACAATGAAATACTTGACATGTTTAAGATGCTTTCAATCAATTTTGATTGTCAATTGCTTATTTGTTGTAAACAGTAATTTTTCAGTGAAGGGAAAGTGTGTGTGGTATATCTACATGATATGTTCAAAGGCAGTTCCTACTAATGGCCAGGCTGAATTCCAGTAAATAATGTCCCGAATGATATTTTGCCGCCTTCTTTGGCACTTCATGAAATCTTACCCCGATGAAGTGCTGAAACACAGAGATTTTCTCTTAGAGAGTGTCTCATGTTGTAACCTATCCCATGGATTTTATGCTGTAATTCTTATCTCTTTTAAAATTTACTATCTTCTGTACAGTTTTCATGAAACTTTCTGTTACAGTAGTGAATAGCACAGATAAATGTCATTTTGTACAACTTTGAATTTACCCCAAGAGCTGAGAGAAAACTTGATCCTATACTTCAATCCGAGTTTCTTCTATAGTCCAACTTTGTTTCTCTACCATCAAGCTTCTCCTTTGTTGCTGCTCCAAGCCCCGTCCAGGGTGACCTTGAATACTTTCAGGGATGGGACACCCACAACTTCTCTGGGCAACCTGTTCCAGTGTTCCAGCACTCCCACAGTAAAAAAGGCCTTCCTTTCATCTAATATGTGTAGGAAATCATAAATCTAGGCATAGAAGCTTGGAGTGCAAATTTGAAATTCTTTGGATTTGAAGCACATTTTATATGAATACTGACTTACAGATGACTAAAAGATGTTGATGGGCATTTGAGCTGACAAGTTTTGAAAAAGTGCACGGAAATTAAAATTGAAACCACTAAAATTAAAAACTCCTTGCCATTTTCTTTTTCCTCTCCTATTCAAAATTGCATATGTCAGATATCAGTGCTTCATGCAAACCTCTCAGATGCTCTCAGAGAAAAAGCTTTTCTTTCAGACTAAGTTGCGGTTGACGTAGAACACTAGCAGGAGTGAAAGATTTTCTGGGCATCGGGGCAGCCCGTTCTCCTTGGATTTGTGTGCAGAATGCATTTTATCCAAACTGGAAAATAGATCCCAGCTCTGTTCTATTCATCATCCTTACTTCATCAGGCCAGAAGATTCTGTGAAAAGTAGCCTGTGGACCTTGAAGACAGCGCATGTGAACCAGATGAGAGGTGATAGAGAAGTTGAGGGAGAGAAGAAAGAGCATGAGGCTGAAACCAGAAAGTATTTCTCCACGTGATCATGGAAGATTGCAGGAGCCACTTGGTACTATCAAACCAGCCCAACTTGGCACTTGTGCCACCTTGGGTCTGGGAGCCATGTTGCATATCGTGCATTTTAAGGAGCCAGCTGGCCACACCCAGCCATATGCCCCCAAACACAAACCAAGGCCCTTTTCTCTGGCAAACAAAACTCAGCTGCCCTGCTTCTGGATGGCAGATTGCAGGAACCACTTGGTACTATCAAACCAGCCCAACTTGGCACTGGTGCCACCATGGGTCTGGTCACCATCCTGCCTATTGTAGCTTTTCAGGAGCCAGCCGGTCACTCTCAGCCATAGGCCCCCAAACACAAACCTCGGCCCGTTTCCCTGGCAAACAAAAGTAAGCTGCCCCGCTTCTGCATGGCAGATTGCAGGAGCTACTTAGTACTATCAAATCAGCCCGACTTGGCACAGGTGCCACCTTGGATCTGGGAACCATCCTGTGTATCGTGGATTTTCAGGGGCCAGCCGGCCACTCTCAGCCATATGCCCCCAAAAACAAACCACGGACCTTTTCTCTGGCAAACAAAAATCAGCTGCCCCACTTCTGGATGGCAGATTGCAGGAGCCACTTGGGACTATCACACCAGCACAACATGGCACTGCTGCCACCTTGGATCTGGGAACAATCCTGCGTATCGTACATATTCAGGAACCAGCCGAACACTCCCAGCCACAGGCCCCCAAACACAAACAACGGCCCTTTTCTCTGGCAAACAAAACTCAACTGCCCCTCTTCTGGATGGCAAATTGCAGGACGCACTTGGTACTACAAAAAGAGCCCGACTTGGCAGTGGTGCCACCTTGGCTCTGGGAACCATCCTGTGTATCGAGCATTTTAAGGAGCCAGCCGGCAATTCCCAGCCGTATGCCCCAAAAAGAAACCATGGACCTTTTCTCTGGCAAAAAAAACTCAGCTGTCCCGCTTCTGGATGGCAGATTGCAGGAGTTACTTTGAACCATACAACCAGCCTTACTTGGCACTGGTGCCACCTTGGATCTGGGAACCATCCTGCCTATCGTTGATTTTCAGGGGCCAGCCGGCCACTCTCAGCCATAGGCCCCCAAACACAAACCACAGCCCTTTTCTCTAGCAAACAAAATTCAACTGCCCCGCTTCTGGATGGCAAATTGCAGGAGCCACTGGGTACTACAAAAACAGCCTGACTTGGCACTGGTGCCACCTTGCGTCTGGTTACCATGCGGCGTATCGTGCATTTTAAGGAGCCAGGTGGCCACTCCCAGCCATATGCCCCCAAACACAACCCACGGCCCTTTTCTCTGGCAAACAAAACTCAGCTGCCCCGCTTCTGGATGGCAGATTGCAGGAGACACTTGGTACTATCAAACCAGCCCGACTTGGCACTGGTGCCACCTTGGGTCTGGGAACCATCCTGCGTATTGTGGATTGTCAGGAGACAGCCGACCACTCTCGGCCACAGAGCCCAATCAAAAACAAAGGTCCGTTTCCCTGGCAAAAAAAACTCAGCTGCCCCGCTTCTGGATGGCAGATTGCAGGAGCCACTTGGTACTATCAAACCAGCCCGACTTGGCACTGGTGCCACCTTGGGTCTGGGAACCATCCTGCCTATCGTGGATTTTAAGGAGCCAGCCGGCTACTCCCAGCCACAGGCCCCCAACAAAAACCACGGCCCTTTTTTCTCGCAAACAAAACTTAGCTGCCTCACTTCTGGATGGCAGATTGCAGGAGCCACTTGGTGTAATCAAACCAGCCCGACTTGGCACTGGTGCCACCTTGGGTCTGGGAACCATCCTGCGTATCGTGGATTCTAAGGAGCCAGCCGGCCACTCCCAGCCACAGGCCCCCAAACAAAATCAACGGCGCTGTTCCCTGGAAAACAAAACACGCCTGCCAACTTTTTGATGGAGTTTGCAGGAGCCACTTGGTACTATCAAACCAGCCCGACTTGGCACTGGTGCCACTTTGGGTCTGGGAAACATCCTGCGTATCGTGGATTCTTAGGAGCCAGCCGGCCACTCCTAGCCACAGGCCCCCAAACAAAAACCTAGGCCTATTTCTCTGGCAAACAAAAGTAAGCTGCCCTGCTTCTGGATGGCAGATTGCAGGAGACACTTGGTACTATCAAACCAGCCCAACTTGGCACTGGTGCCACCTTGGGTCTGGGAACCATCCTGCGTATCGTGGATTCTAAGGAGCCAGCTGGCCACTCCCAGCCACAGGCCCCCAAACACAAACAACGGCGCTTTTCCCTGGAAAACAAAACTCGCCTGCCAACTTTTTGATGGCAGATTGCAGGAGCCACTTGGTACTATCAAATCAGCCCAACTTGGCACTGGTGCCACCATGGGTCTGGTCACCATCCTGCCTATCGTAGCTTTTCAGGAGCCAGCCGGTCACTCCCAGCCATAGGCCCCCAGACAAAAACCTCGGCCCGTTTCCCTGGCAAACAAAAGTAAGCTGCCCCGCTTCTGGATGGCAGATTGCAGGACGCACTTGGTACTATCAAACCAGCCCAACTTGGAAATGGTGCCACCTTGGGTCTGGGAACCATCCTGCGTATCGTGGATTCTAAGGAGCCAGCGGGCCACTCCCAGCCACAGGCCCCCAAATACAAACAACGGCGCTTTTCCCTGGAAAACAAAACTCGCCTGCCAAATTTTTGATGGCAGATTGCAGGAGCCACTTGGTACTATCAAATCAGCCCAACTTGGCACTGGTGCCACCATGGATCTGGTCACCATCCTGCCTATCGTAGCTGTTCAGGTGCCAGCCGGTCACTCCCAGCCATAGGAACCAAGACACAAACCTCGGCCCGTTTCCCTGGCAAACAAAAGTAAGCTGCCCCGCTTCTGGATGGCAGATTGCAGGAGCCACTTTGCACCATCAAACTGGCCCGACTTGTCACTGGTGCCACCTCAGGTCTGGGAACCCTCCTGCGTATCGTGGATTCCAATTAGCAAGACGGCCACTCCCAGCCACAGGCCCCCAAACACAAACAATGGCGCTTTTCCCTGGAAAACAAAACTCGCCTGCCAACTTTTTGATGGCAGATTGCAGGAGCCACTTGGTACTATCAAACCAGCCCAACTTGGCACTGCTGACACCATGGGTCTGGTCACCTTCCTGCCTATCGTAGCTTTTCAGGAGCCAGCCGGTCACTCCCAGCCATAGGCCCCCAGACACAAAGCTCGGCCCGTTTCCCTGGCAAACAAAAGTAAGCTGCCCCGCTTCTGGATGGCAGATTTCAGGATCCACTTGTTATTATCAAACCAGCCCGACTTGGTACTGGTGCCACCTCTGGTCTGGGAACCATCCTGCGTATCGTGGATTCTAAGGAGCCAGCCGGCCACTCCCAGCCACAGGCCCCCAAAAAAAAACATCGGCGCTTTTCCCTGGAAAACAAAACTCGCCTGCCAACATTTTGATGGCAGATTGCAGGAACCACTTGGTACTATCAAACCAGCCCAACTTGGCACTGGTGCCACCTTGGGTCTGGGAACCATCCGGCGTATCGTGTGTTTAAAGGAGCCAGCCGGCCACTCCAGCCACAGGCCCGCAGACACAAACAACGGCGCTTTTCCCTGGAAAACAAAGCTTGCCTGCTGACTTTTGATGGCAGATTGCAGGAGCCACTTTGTACTTTGAAATCAGCCGAACATGGCTCTGGTGCCACCATGGGTCTGGTCACCATCCTGCCTATCGTAGCTTTTCAGGAGCCAGCCGGTCACTCCCAGCCATAGGCCCCCAGACACAAACCTCGGCCCGTTTCCCTGGCAAACAAAAGTAAGCTACCCCACTTCTGGATGGCAGATTGCAGGACGCACTTGGTACTATCAAACCAGCCCAACTTATCACTGGTGCCACCTCAGGTCAGGGAACCATCCTGCGTATTGTGGATTCTAAGGAGCCAGCCGGCCACTCCCAGCCACAGGCCCCCAAACACAAACAACGGCGCTTTTCCCTGGAAAACAAAACTCGCCTGCCAACTTTTTGATGGCAGATTGCAGGAGCCACTTGGTACTATCAAACCAGCCCAACTTGGCACTGGTGCCACCATGGGTCTGGTCACCATCCTGCCTATCGTAGCTTTTCAGGAGCCAGCCAGTCACTCCCTGCCATAGGCCCCCAAACACAAACCTCGGCCCGTTTCCCTGGCAAACAAAAGTAAGCTGCCCCGCTTCTGGATGGCAGATTGCAGGACGCACTTGGTACTATCAAACCAGCCCGACTTGGCACTGGTGCTACCTCAGGTCTGGGAACCATCCTGCGTATCGTGGAGTCTAGGAGCCAGCCGGCCACTCCCAGCCTCAGGCCCCCAAACACAAACATCGGCGCTTTTCCCTGGAAAACAAAACTCGCCTGCCAACTTTTTGATGGCAGATTGCCGGAGCCACTTGGTACTATCAAACCAGCCCAACTTGGCACTGGTGCCACCATGGGTCTGGTCACCATCCTGCCTATCGTAGCTTTTCAGGAGCCAGCCGGTCACTCCCAGCCATAGACCCCAGACACAAACCTCGGCCCGTTTCCCTGGCAAAAAAAAGTAAGCTGCCCCGCTTCTGGATGGCAGATTGCAGGAGCCACTTTGCACCATGAAACTAGCCCGACTTGGCACTGGTGCCACCTCAGGTCTGGGAACCATCCTGCGTATCGTGGATTCTAAGGAGCCAGCCGGACACTCCCAGCCACAGGCCCTCAAACACAAACAGCGGCGCTTTTCCCTGGAAAACAAAACTCGCCTGCCAAATTTTGATGGCAGATTGCCGGAGCAACTTGGTACTATCAAACCAGCCCAACTTGGCACTGGTGCCACCATGGGTCTGGTCACCATCCTGCCTATCGTAGCTTTTCAGGAGCCAGCCGGTCACTCCAAGCCATAGGCCCCCAGACAAAACCTCGGCCATTTTCCCTGGCAAACAAAAGTAAGCCACCCCGCTTCTGCATGGCTGATTGCAGGAGCCACTTTGCAGCATCCAACTAGCAAGACTTGGCACTGGTGCCACGTCAGGTCTGGGAACCATCCTGCGTATCGTGGATTCCAATTATAAAGCCGGCCACTCCCAGCCACAGGCCCCCAAACACAAACAACGGCGCTTTCCCCTGGAAATCAAAACTCGCCTGCCAAATTTTTGATGGCAGATTGCAGGAGCCACTTGGTACTATCAAACCAGCCCAACTTGGCACTGGTGCCACCATGGGTCTGGTCACCATCCTGCCTATCGTAGCTTTTCAGGACCTAGACGGTCACTCGCAGCCATAGGCCCCCAGACACAAAGCTCGGCCCGTTTCCCTGGCAAACGAGTAAGCTGCCCCGCTTCTGGATGGCAGATTGCAGGAACCACTTGGTACTATCAAACCAGCCCAACTTGGCACTGGTGCCACCTCAGGTCTGGGAACCATCCTCCCGATCGTGGATTCTAAGGAGCCATCCGGCCACTCCCACCCACAGGCCCCCAAACACAAACAACGGCGCTTTTCCCTGGAAAACAAAACTCGCCTGCCAACTTTTTGATGGCGGATTGCAGGAGCCACTTGGTACTATCAAACCAGTCCAACTTGGCACTGGTGCCACCATGGATATGGTCACCATCCTGCCTATCGTAGCTTTTCAGGACCTAGCAGGTCACTCCCAGCCATAGGCCCCCAGACACAAAGCTCTGCCCGTTTCCCTGGCAAACAAAAGTAAGCTGTCCAGCTTCTGGATGGCAGATTGCAGGATCCACTAGGTATTATCAAACCTGCCCGACTTGGCACTGGTGCCACCTCTGGTCTGGGAACCATGCTGCGTATCGTGGATTCTAATTAGCCAGCCGGCCACTCCCACCCACAGGCGCCCAAACACAAACAACGGCGCTTTCCCCTGGAAAACAAAACTCGCCTGCCAACTTTTTGATGGCAGATTGCAGGAGCCACTTGGTACTATCAAACCAGCCCAACTTGGCACTGGTGCCACCATGGGTCTGGTCACCATCCTGCCTATCGTAGCTTTTCAGGAGCCAGCCTGTCACTCCAAGCCATAGGCCCCCAGACAAAAACCTCGGCCCGTTTCCCTGGCAAACAAAAGTAAGCTGCCCCGCTTCTGGATGGAAGATTGCAGGAGCCACTTGGTACTATAAAACCAGCCCTACTTGGCACTGGTGCCACCTCTGGTCTGGGAACCATGCTGCGTATCGTGGATTCTAAGGAGCCAGCCGGCCACTCCCAGCCACAGGCCCCCAAACACAATCAACGGCGCTTTTCCCTGGAAAACAAAACTCGCCTGCCAACTTTTTGATGGCAGATTGCAGGAGCCACTTGGTACTATCAAACCAGCCCAACTTGGCACTGGTGCCACCTTGGGTCTGGTCACCATCCTGCCTATCGTAGCTTTTCAGGAGCCAGCCGGTCACTCCCAGCCATAGGCCCCCAGACACAAACCTCGGCCCGTTTCCCTGGCAAACAAAAGTAAGCTGCCCCGCTTCTGGACGGCAGATTGCAGGAATAACTAGGTACTATGAAACCAGCCCAACTTGGCACTGGTGCCACCTTGGGTCTGGGAACCATCCTGCGTATCGTGGATTCTAAGGAGCCAGCCGGTCACTCCCAGCCACAGGCCCCCAAACACAAACAACGGCGCTTTTCCCTGGAAAACAAAACTGGCCTGCCAATATTTTGATGGCAGATTGCAGGAGCCACTTGGTACTATCAAATCAGCCCAACATGCCACTGGTGCCACCATGGGTCTGGTCACCATCCTGCCTATCGTAGCTTTTCAGGAGCCAGCCGGTCCCTCCCTGCCATAGGCCCCCAGAGAAAAACCTCGGCCCGTTTCCCTGGCAAACAAAAGTAAGCTGCCCCGCTTCTGGATGGCAGATTGCAGGAGCCACTTTGCACCATCAAACTAGCCCGACTTGGCACTGGTGCCACCTCTGGTCTGGGAACCATCCTGCGTATCGTGGAGACTAAGGAACCAGACGGCCACTCCAGCCACAGGCCCCCAGACACAAACAACGGCGCTTTTCCCTGGAAAACAAAACTCGCCTGCCAAGTTTTTGATGGCAGATTGCAGGAGCCACTTGGTACTATCAAACCAGCCCAACTTGGCACTGGTGCCACCATGGGTCTGGTCACCATCCTGCCTATCGTAGCTTTTCAGGAGCCAGCCGGTCACTCGCAGCCATAGGCCCCCAGACACAAAGCTCGGCCCGTTTCCCTGGCAAACAAAAGTAAGCTACCCCGCTTCTGGATGGCAGATTGCAGGAGCCACTTTGCACCATCAAACTAGCCCGACTTGGCACTGGTGCCACCTCAGGTCTGGGAATGAGCCTGGGTATGGTGGATTCTAAGGAGCCAGCCGGCCACTCCCAGCCACAGGCCCCCAAACACAAACAACGGCGCTTTCCCCTGGAAAACAAAACTCGCCTGCCAACTTTTTGATGGCAGATTGCAGGAGCCACTTGGTACTATCCAACCAGCCCAACTTGGCACTGGTGCCACCATGGGTCTGGTCACCTTCCTGCCTATCGTAGCTTTTCAGGAGCCAGCCGGTCACTCCCAGCCATAGGCCCCCAGACACAAAGCTCGGCCCGTTTCCCTGGCAAACAAAAGTAAGCTGCCCCGCTTCTGGATGGCAGATTGCAGGAGCCACTTTACACCATCCAACTAGCCCGACTTGGCACTGGTGCCACCTCAGGTCTGGGAACCATGCTGCGTATCGTGGATTCTAATTAGCCAGCCGGTCAGTCCCTGCCATAGGCCCCCAAACACAAACAAGGGCGCTATTCACTGGAAAACAAAACTCGCCTGCCAAATTTTGATGGCAGATTGCCGGAGCCACTTGGTACTATCAAACCAGCCCAACTTGACAGTGGTGCCACCATGGGTCTGGTCACCATCCTGCCTATCGTAGCTTTTCAGGAGCCAGCCGGTCACTCCCAGCCATAGGCCCCCAGACAAAAACCTCGACCCGTTTCCCTGGCAAACAAAAGTAAGTTATCCCGCATGTGGATGGCAGATTGCAGGAGCCAGTTTTCTCCATCAAACCAGCAAAACTTGGCACTGGTACCACCACTGGTCTGGGAACCATCCTCCGTATCGTGGATTCTAAGGAGCCAGCCGGCCACTCCCAGCCACAGGCCCCCAAACACAAACAACGGCGCTTTTCCCTGGATAACAATCTCGCCTGCCAACTTTTTGATGGCAGATTGCAGGAGCCACTAGGTACTATCAAACGAGCCCAACTTGGCACTGGTGCCACCATGGGTCTGGTCACCATCCTGCCTATCGTAGCTTTTCAGGAGCCAACCGGTCACTCCCAGCCATAGGCCCTTAGACACAAACCTCGGCCCGTTTCCCTGGCAAACAAAAGTTAGCTGCCCCGCTTCTGGATGGCAGATTGCAGGACGCACTTGGTACTATCAAACCAGCCCGACTTGGCACTGGTGCCACGACAAGTCTGGGAACCATCCTGCGTATCGTGGATTCTAAGGAGCCAGCCGGCCACTCCCTGCCACAGGCACCCAAACACAAACAACGGCGCTTTTCCCTGGAAAACAAAACTCGCCTGCCAACTTTTTGATGGCGGATTGCAGGAGCCACTTGGTACTATCAAACCAGCCCAACTTGGCACTGGTGCCACCATGGATGTGGTCACCATCCTGCCTATCGTAGCTTTTCAGTACCTAGCAGGTCACTCCCAGCCATAGGCGCCCAGACACAAAGCTCGGCCCGTTTCCCTGGCAAACAAAATTAAGCTGCCCTGCTTCTGGATGGCAGATTGCATGAACCACTTGGTAGTATAAAACCAGCCCGACTTGGCACTGGTGCCACCTCTGGTCTGGGAACCATCCTGTGTATCGTGGATTCTAAGGAGCCAGCCGGTCACTCCCAGCCACAGGCCCCCAAACACAAACAACAGCGCTTTTCCCTGGAAACCAAAACTCGCCTGCCAACATTTTGATGGCAGATTGCAGGAGCCACTTGGTACTATCAAATCAGCCCAACTTGGCACTGGTGCCACCTTGGGTCTGGTCACCATCCTGCCTATCGTAGCTGTTCAGGCGCCACCCGGTCACTCCCAGCCATAGGCCCCCAGAGAAAAACCTCGGCCCGTTTCCCTGGCAAAGAAAAGTAAGCTACCCCGCTTCTGGATGGCAGATTGCAGGAGCCACTTTGCACCATCAAACTGGCCCGACTTGTCACTGGTGCCACCTCAAGTCTGGGAACCATCCTGCGTATCGTGGATTCCAATTAGCAAGCCGGCCACTCCCAGCCACAGGCCCCCAAACACAAACAACGGCGCTTTTCTCTGGAAAACAAAACTCGCCTGACAAATTTTTGATGGCAGATTGCAGGAGCCACTTGGTACTATCAAACCAGCCCAACTTGGCACTGGTGCCACCATGGGTCTGGTCACCATCCTGCCTATCGTAGCTTTTCAGGACCTAGACGGTCACTCCCAGCCATAGGCCCCGTGACACAAAGCTCAGCCCGTTTCCCTGACAAAAAAAAGTAAGCTGTCCCGCTTCTGGATGGCAGATTGCAGGACGCACTTGGTAGTATCAAACCAGCCCGACTTGGCACTGGCGCCACCTCACGTCTGGGAACCATCCTGCGTATCGTGGATTCTAAGCAGCCAGCCGGCCACTCCCAGCCACAGGCCCCCAAACACAAACAACGGCGCTTTTCCCTGGAAAACAAAACTCGCCTGCCAACTTTTTGATGGCAGATTGCAGGAGCCACTTGGTACTATCAAACCAGCCCAACTTGGCACTGGTGCCACCTTGGGTCTGGTCACCATCCTGCCCATCGTAGCTTTTCAGGAGCCAGCCGGTCACTCCCAGCCATAGGCCCCCAGACACAAACCTCGGCCCGTTTCCCTGGCAAACAAAAGTAAGCTGCCCCGCTTCTGGACGGCAGATTGCAGGAATAACTTGGTACTATGAAACCAGCCCAACTTGGCACTGGTGCCACCTTGGGTCTGGGAACCATCCTGCGTATCGTGGATTCTAAGGAGCCAGCCGGTCACTCCCAGCCACAGGCCCCCAAACACAAACAACGGCGCTTTTCCCTGGAAAACAAAACTGGCCTGCCAATATTTTGATGGCAGATTGCAGGAGCCACTTGGTACTATCAAATCAGCCCAACATGCCACTGGTGCCACCATGGGTCTGGTCACCATCCTGCCTATCGTAGCTTTTCAGGAGCCAGCCGGTCCCTCCCTGCCATAGGCCCCCAGAGAAAAACCTCGGCCCGTTTCCCTGGCAAACAAAAGTAAGCTGCCCCGCTTCTGGATGGCAGATTGCAGGAGCCACTTTGCACCATCAAACTAGCCCGACTTGGCACTGGTGCCACCTCTGGTCTGGGAACCATCCTGCGTATCGTGGAGACTAAGGAACCAGACGGCCACTCCAGCCACAGGCCCCCAGACACAAACAACGGCGCTTTTCCCTGGAAAACAAAACTCGCCTGCCAAGTTTTTGATGGCAGATTGCAGGAGCCACTTGGTACTATCAAACCAGCCCAACTTGGCACTGGTGCCACCATGGGTCTGGTCACCATCCTGCCTATCGTAGCTTTTCAGGAGCCAGCCGGTCACTCGCAGCCATAGGCCCCCAGACACAAAGCTCGGCCCGTTTCCCTGGCAAACAAAAGTAAGCTACCCCGCTTCTGGATGGCAGATTGCAGGAGCCACTTTGCACCATCAAACTAGCCCGACTTGGCACTGGTGCCACCTCAGGTCTGGGAATGAGCCTGGGTATGGTGGATTCTAAGCAGCCAGCCGGCCACTCCCAGCCACAGGCCCCCAAACACAAACAACGGCGCTTTCCCCTGGAAAACAAAACTCGCCTGCCAACTTTTTGATGGCAGATTGCAGGAGCCACTTGGTACTATCCAACCAGCCCAACTTGGCACTGGTGCCACCATGGGTCTGGTCACCTTCCTGCCTATCGTAGCTTTTCAGGAGCCAGCCGGTCACTCCCAGCCATAGGCCCCCAGACACAAAGCTCGGCCCGTTTCCCTGGCAAACAAAAGTAAGCTGCCCCGCTTCTGGATGGCAGATTGCAGGAGCCACTTTACACCATCAAACTAGCCCGACTTGGCACTGGTGCCACCTCAGGTCTGGGAACCATGCTGCGTATCGTGGATTCTAATTAGCCAGCCGGTCAGTCCCTGCCATAGGCCCCCAAACACAAACAAGGGCGCTATTCACTGGAAAACAAAACTCGCCTGCCAAATTTTGATGGCAGATTGCCGGAGCCACTTGGTACTATCAAACCAGCCCAACTTGACAGTGGTGCCACCATGGGTCTGGTCACCATCCTGCCTATCGTAGCTTTTCAGGAGCCAGCCGGTCACTCCCAGCCATAGGCCCCCAGACAAAAACCTCGACCCGTTTCCCTGGCAAACAAAAGTAAGTTATCCCGCATGAGGATGGCAGATTGCAGGAGCCAGTTTTCTCCATCAAACCAGCAAAACTTGGCACTGGTACCACCACTGGTCTGGGAACCATCCTCCGTATCGTGGATTCTAAGGAGCCAGCCGGCCACTCCCAGCCACAGGCCCCCAAACACAAACAACGGCGCTTTTCCCTGGATAACAAACTCGCCTGCCAACTTTTTGATGGCAGATTGCAGGAGCCACTAGGTACTATCAAACCAGCCCAACTTGGCACTGGTGCCACCATGGGTCTGGTCACCATCCTGCCTATCGTAGCTTTTCAGGAGCCAACCGGTCACTCCCAGCCATAGGCCCTTAGACACAAACCTCGGCCCGTTTCCCTGGCAAACAAAAGTTAGCTGCCCCGCTTCTGGATGGCAGATTGCAGGACGCACTTGGTACTATCAAACCAGCCCGACTTGGCACTGGTGCCACGACAAGTCTGGGAACCATCCTGCGTATCGTGGATTCTAAGGAGCCAGCCGGCCACTCCCTGCCACAGGCACCCAAACACAAACAACGGCGCTTTTCCCTGGAAAACAAAACTCGCCTGCCAACTTTTTGATGGCGGATTGCAGGAGCCACTTGGTACTATCAAACCAGCCCAACTTGGCACTGGTGCCACCATGGATGTGGTCACCATCCTGCCTATCGTAGCTTTTCAGTACCTAGCAGGTCACTCCCAGCCATAGGCGCCCAGACACAAAGCTCGGCCCGTTTCCCTGGCAAACAAAATTAAGCTGCCCCGCTTCTGGATGGCAGATTGCATGAACCACTTGGTAGTATAAAACCAGCCCGACTTGGCACTGGTGCCACCTCTGGTCTGGGAACCATCCTGCCTATCGTAGCTGTTCAGGCGCCACCCGGTCACTCCCAGCCATAGGCCCCCAGAGAAAAACCTCGGCCCGTTTCCCTGGCAAAGAAAAGTAAGCTACCCCGCTTCTGGATGGCAGATTGCAGGAGCCACTTTGCACCATCAAACTGGCCCGACTTGTCACTGGTGCCACCTCAAGTCTGGGAACCATCCTGCGTATCGTGGATTCCAATTAGCAAGCCGGCCACTCCCAGCCACAGGCCCCCAAACACAAACAACGGCGCTTTTCCCTGGAAAACAAAACTCGCCTGACAAATTTTTGATGGCAGATTGCAGGAGCCACTTGGTACTATCAAACCAGCCCAACTTGGCACTGGTGCCACCATGGGTCTGGTCACCATCCTGCCTATCGTAGCTTTTCAGGACCTAGACGGTCACTCCCAGCCATAGGCCCCGTGACACAAAGCTCAGCCCGTTTCCCTGACAAAAAAAAGTAAGCTGTCCCGCTTCTGGATGGCAGATTGCAGGACGCACTTGGTAGTATCAAACCAGCCCGACTTGGCACTGGCGCCACCTCACGTCTGGGAACCATCCTGCGTATCGTGGATTCTAAGCAGCCAGCCGGCCACTCCCAGCCACAGGCCCCCAAACACAAACAACGGCGCTTTTCCCTGGAAAACAAAACTCGCCTGCCAACTTTTTGATGGCAGATTGCAGGAGCCACTTGGTACTATCAAACCAGCCCAACTTGGCACTGGTGCCACCATGGGTCTGGTCACCATCCTGCCTATCATAGCTTTTCAGGAGCCAGCCGGTCACTCGCAGCCATAGGCCCCCAGACACAAACCTCGGCCCGTTTCCCTGGCAAACAAAAGCAAGCTGCCCCGCTTCTGGATGGCAGATTGCAGGAGCCACTTCGCACCATCAAACTAGCCCGACTTGGCACTGGTGCCACCTCAGGTCTGGGAACCATGCTGCGTATCGTGGATTCTAATTAGCCATCCGGCCACTCCCACCCACAGGCCCCCAAACACAAACAACGGCGCTTTTCCCTGGAAAACAAAACTCGCCTGCCAAATTTTGATGGCAGATTGCCGGAGCCACTTGGAACTATCAAACCAGCCCAACTTGGCACTGGTGCCACCATGGGTCTGGTCACCATCCTGCCTATCGTAGCTTTTCAGGAGCCAGCCGGCAACTCCCTGCCACAGGCCCCCAAACACAAACAACTGCGCTTTTCCCTGGATAACAAAATTCGCCTGCCAATTTTTTGATGGCAGATTGCAGGAGCCACTTGGTACTATCAAATCAGCCCAACTTGGCACTGGTGCCACCATGGGTCTGGTCACCATACTGCCTATCGTAGCTTTTCAGGAGCCAGCCGGTCACTCCCAGCCATAGGCCCCCAGACACAAACCTCGGCCCGTTTCCCTGGCAAACAAAAGTAAGCTGCCCCGCTTCTGGATGGCAGATTGCAGGAGCCACTTGGTACTATCAAACCAGCCCAACTTGGCACTGGTGCCACCTCTGGTCTGGGAACCATGCTGAGTATCGTGGATTCTAAGGAGCCATCCGGCCACTCCCAGCCACAGGCCCCCAAACACAAACAACGGCGCTTTTCCCTGGAAAACAAAACTCGCCTACCAAGTTTTTGATGGCAGATTGCAGGAGCCACTTGGTACTATCAAACCAGCCCAACTTGGCACTGGTGCCGTCATGGGTCTGGTCACCATCCTGCCTATCGTAGCTTTTCACGAGCCAGCCGGTCACTTCCAGGCTTAGGCCCCCAGACACAATCCTCGGACCGTTTCCCTGGCAAACAAAAGTAAGCTGCCCCGCTTCTGGATGGCAGATTGCAGGAACCACTTGGTACTATCAAACCAGCCCAACTTGGCACTGGTGCCACCTCTGGTCTGGGAACCATCCTGCGTATCGTGGATTCTAAGGAGCCATCCGGCCACTCCCACCCACAGGCCCCCAAACACAAACAACGGCGCTTTTCCCTGGAAAACAAAAGTAAGCTGCCCCGCTTCTGGATGGCAGATTGCAGGAGCCACTTTGCACCATCCAACTAGCCCGACTTGGCACTGGTGCCACCTCAGGTCTGGGAACCATGCTGCGTATCGTGGATTCTAATTAGCCATCCGGCCACTTCCACCCACAGGCCCCTAAACACAAACAACGGCGCTTTTCCCTGGAAAACAAAACTCGCCTGCCAATTTTTGATGGCAGATTGCAGGAGCCACTTGGTACTATCAAACCAGCCCAACTTGGCACTGGTGCCACCATGGGTCTGGTCACCATCCTGCCTATCGTAGCTTTTCAGGAGCCAGCCGGTCACTCCCAGCCATAGGCCCCCAGACACAAAGCTCGGCCCGTTTCCCTGGCAAGGAAAAGTAAGCTGTCCCGCTTCTGGATGGCAGATTGCAGGAGCCACTTTGCACCATCAAACTAGCCCGACTTGGCACTGGTGCCACCTCAGGTCTGGGAATGAGCATGGGTATCGTGGATTCTAAGGAGCCAGCCGGCCACTCCCAGCCACAGGCCCCCAAACACAAACAACGGCGCTTTTCCCTGGAAAACAAAACTCGCCTGCCAACTTTTTGATGGCAGATTGCAGGAGCCACTTGGTACTATCAAACCAGCCCAACTTGGCACTGGTGCCACCTTGGGTCTGGTCACCATCCTGCCTATCGTAGCTTTTCAGGAGCCAGCCGGTCACTCCCAGCCATAGGCCCCAGACACAAACCTCGGCCCGTTTCCCTGGCAAACAAAAGCAAGCTGCCCCGCTTCTGGATGGCAGATTGCAGGAGCCACTTTGCACCATCAAACTAGCCCGACTTGGCACTGGTGCCACCTCAGGTCTGGGAACCATGCTGCGTATCGTGGATTCTAATTAGCCATCCGGCCACTCCCAGCCACAGGCCCCCAAACAAAAACAACGGCGCTTTTCCCTGGAAAACAAAACTCGCCTGCCAAATTTTGATGGCAGATTGCCGGAGCCACTTGGTACTATCAAACCAGCCCACCTTGACACTGGTGCCACCATGGGTCTGGTCACCATCCTGCCTATCGTAGCTTTTCAGGAGCCAGCCGGTCACTCCCAGCCATAGGCCCCCAGACACAAAGCTCGGCCCGTTTCCCTGGCAAACAAAAGTAAGCTGCCCCGCTTCTGGATGGCAGATTGCAGGAGCCACTTTTCACCATCAAACCAGCCCAACTTGGCACTGGTGCCACCTCTGGTCTGGGAACCATCCTGCGTATCATGGATTCTAAGGAGCCAGCCGGCCACTCCCAGCCACAGGCCCCCAAACACAAACAACGGCGCTTTTCCCTGGATAACAAACTCGCCTGCCAAGTTTTTGATGGCAGATTGCAGGAGCCACTTGGTACTATCCAACCAGCCCAACTTGGCACTGGTGCCACCATGGGTCTGGTCACCATCCTGCCTATCGTAGCTTTTCAGGAGCCAGCCGGTCACTCCCAGCCATAGGCCCCGAGACACAAACCTCGGCCCGTTTCCCTGGCAAACAAAAGTAAGCTACCCCGCTTCTGGATGGCAGATTGCAGGACGCACTTGGTACTATCAAACCAGCCCAACTTGGCACTGGTGCCACCTCAGGTCTGGGAACCATCCTGCGTATCGTGGATTCTAAGGAGCCAGCCGGCCACTCCCAGCCATAGGCCCCCAAAAAAAAACAACGGCACTTTTCCCTGGAAAACAAAACTTGCCTGCCAAATTTTTGATGGCAGATTGCAGGAGCCACTTGGTACTATCAAACCAGCCCAACTTGGCACTGGTGCCACCATGGGTCTAGTCACCATCCTGCCTATCGTAGCTTTTCAGGAGCCAGCCGGTCACTCCCAGCCGTAGGCCCACAGACACAAAGCTCGGCCCGTTTCCCTGACAAACAAAAGTAAGCTGTCCCGCTTCTGGATGGCAGATTGCAGGACGCACTTGGTACTATCAAACCAGCCCGACTTGGCACTGGTGCCACCTCTGGTCTGGGAACCATCCTGCGTATGGTAGATTCTAAGCAGCCAGCCGGCCACTCCCAGCCACAGGCCCCCAAACACAAACAACGGCGCTTTTCCCTTGAAAACAAAACTCGTCTGCCAACTTTTTGATGGCAGATTGCCGGAGCCACTTGGTACTATCAAACCAGCCCAACTTGGCACTGGTGCCACCATGGGTCTGGTCACCATCCTGCCTATCGTAGCTTTTCAGGAGCCAGCCGGCCACTCCCTGCCACAGGCCCCCAAACACAAACAACGGCGCTTTTCCCTGGAAAACAAAATTCGCCTGCCAACTTTTTGATGGCAGATTGCAGGAGCCACTTGGTACAATCAAATCAGCCCAACTTGGCACTGGTGCCACCATGGGTCTGGTCACCATCCTGCCTATCGTAGCTTTTCAGGAGCCAGCCGGTCACTCCCAGCCATAGGCCCCCAGACACAAACCTCGGCCCGTTTCCCTGGCCAACAAATGTAAGCTGCCCCGCTTCTGGATGGCAGATTGCAGGAACCACTTGGTACTATCAAACCAGCCCAACTTGGCACTGGTGCCACCTTTGGTCTGGGAACCATGCTGAGTATCGTGGATTCTAAGGAGCCAGCCGGCCACTCCCAGCCACAGGCCCCCAAACACAAACAACGGCGCTTTTCCCTGGAAAACAAAACTCGCCTGCCAAGTTTTTGATGGCAGATTGCAGGAGCCACTTGGTACTATCAAACCAGCCCAACTTGGCACTGGTGCCGTCATGGGTCTGGTCACCATCCTGCCTATCGTAGCTTTTCACGAGCCAGCCGGTCACTTCCAGGCTTAGGACCCCAGACACAAACCTCGGACCGTTTCCCTGGCAAACAAAAGTAAGCTGCCCCGCTTCTGGATGGCAGATTGCAGGAACCACTTGGTACTATCAAACCAGCCCAACTTGGCACTGGTGCCACCATGGGTCTGGGAACCATCCTGTGTATCGTGGATTCTAATTAGCCATCCGTCCACTCCAGGCGATAGGGCCCCAGGCACAAACAACGGCGCTTTTCCCTGGATAACAAACTCGCCTGCCAACTTTTTGATGGCAGATTGCAGGAGCCACTTGGTACTATCAAACCAGCCCAACTTGGCACTGGTGCCACCATGGGTCTGGTCACCATCCTGCCTATCGTAGCTTTTCAGGAGCCAGCCGGTCACTCCCAGCCATATGCCCCGAGACACAAACCTCGGCCCGTTTCCCTGGCAAACAAAAGTAAGCTACCCCACTTCTGGATGGCAGATTGCAGGACGCACTTGGTACTATCAAACCAGCCCAACTTGGCACTGGTGCCACGTCAAGTCTAGGAACCATCCTGCGTATGGTGGATTCTAAGGAGCCAGCCGGCCACTCCCAGCCATAGGCCCCCAAACAAAAACAACGGCGCTTTTCCCTGGTAAAGAAAACTTGCCTGCCAACTTTTTGATGGCAGATTGCAGGAGCCACTTGGTACTATCAAACCAGCCCAACTTGGCACTGGTGCCACCATGGGTCTGGTCACCATCCTGCCTATCGTAGCTTTTCAGGAGCCAGCCGGTCACTCCCAGCCATAGGCCCCCAGACACAAAGCTCGGCCCGTTTCCCTGGCAAACAAAAGTAAGCTGCCCCGATTCTGGATGGCAGATTGCAGGAGCCACTTGGTACTATCAAATCAGCCCAACTTGGCACTGGTGCCACCATGGGTCTGGTAAACATCCTGCCTATCGTAGCTTTTCAGGAGCCAGCCGGCCACTCTCAGCCATATGCCCCCAAAAACAAACCACGGCCCTTTTCTCTGGCAAACAAAACTCAACTGCCCCTCTTCTGGATGGCAAATTTTAGGACGCACTTTGTACTACGAAAACCGCCCGACGTGGCACTGGTGCCACCTTGTGTCAGGGAACCATCCTGCATATCGAGCTTTTTAAGGAGCCAGCCGGCCACACCCAGCCATAAACCCCCAAAAACAAACCACGGACCATTTCTCTTGGAAACAAAAATCCGCTGCCCCGCGTCTGTATGGCAGATTGCAGGAGCCACTTTGCACCATCAAACCAGCCCGACTTGGCACTGGTGCCACCTTGGGTCTGGGAACAATCCTGCATATCGTGGATTCTAAGGAGCCAGCCGGCCACTCCCAGCCACAGGCCCCCAAACACAAACAACTTTTGTTTTCCCTGGAAAACAAAATTCGCCTGCCAAATTTTGATGGCAGATTGCAGGAGCCACTTGGTACTATCAAATCATCCCAACTTGGCACTGGTGCCACCATGGGTCTGGGAACCATCCTGCCTATTGTAGCATTTCAGGAGCCAGCCGGTCACTCCCAGCCATAGGCCCCCAGACACAAACCTCGGACCGTTTCCCTGGCAAACAAAATTAAGCTGCCCTGATTCTGGATGGCAGATTGCAGGAGCCACTTGGTTGTGTCAAACCAGCCCGACTTGGCACTGGTGCCACCTTGGGTCTGGGAACCATCCTGCGTATCGTGGATTCTAAGCAGCCACCCGGCCACTCTGAGCCACAGGCCCCCAAACAAAAACTACGGCGCTTTTCCCTGGAAAACAAAACTCGCCTGCCAACTTTTTGATGGCAGATTGCAGGAGCCACTTGGTACTATCAAACCAGCCCAACATTGGCACTGGTGCCACCACTGGTCTGGGAACCATCCTGCCTATCGTAGCTTTTCACGAGCCAGCCGGTCACTCCCAGCCATAGACCCCCAGACACAAACCTCGGCCCGTTTCCCTGGCAAACAAAAGTAAGCTGCCCCGCTTTTGGATGGCAGATTGCAGGAGCCACGTTGCACCATCAAACCAGCCCCACTTGGCACTGGTGCCACTTTGGGTCTGGGAACAAGTTGGGCTGGTTTGATAGTACCAAGTGGCTCCTGCAATCTGCCATCCAGAAGCGGGACAGCTTACTTTTGTTTCCCAGGGAAACGGGCCGAGGTATTTGTCTGGGGGCCTATGGCTGGGAGTGACCGGCTGACTACTGAAAAGCTACGATAGGCAGGATGGTTACCAGACTCATGGTGCCACCAGTGCCAAGTCGGGCTGGTTTGATAATACTAAATAGCTCCTGCAATCTGCCATCCAGACGCGGGGCAGCGGATTTTTGTTTGCTGGAGGAAAGTTCCGTGGTTTTTTTTTTGGGGGTATATGACTGGACGTGGCCGGCTGGCTCCATAAAAAGCTCTATACACAGGATTGTTCCCTGACCCAAGGTGGCATCAGTGCCAAGTCGGGCTGTTTTCGTAGTACCAAGTGCGTCCTGCAATTTGCCATCCAGAAGCGGGGCAGCCTACTTTTGTTTGCCAGGGAAACGTGCCGAGGTATTTGTCTGGGGGCCTATGGCTGGGAGTGAGCGGCTGGCTCCTGAAAAGCTACGATAGGCAGGATGGTGACCAGACCCATGGTGGCACCAGTGCCAAGTTGGGCTGGTTTGATAGTACCAAGTGGCTCCTGCAATCTGCCATCAAGAAGTTGGCAGGCGAGTTTTGTTTTCCAGGGAAAAGCGCCGTTGTTTTTGTTTAGAGGCCTGTGGCTGGGAGTGGCCGCCTGTCCTCGTAGAATCTACGTTACGCAGCATGGTTCCCAGACCAGAGGTGGCACCAGGGCCAAGTCGGGCTGGTTTGTAAGTACCAACTGCATCCTGCAATCTGCCATCCAAAAGCGGGGCAGCTTACTTTTGTTTGCCAGGGAAACGGGCCGAGGTTTGTGTCCGGGGGCCTATGGCAGGGAGTGACCGGCTGGCTCCTGAAAAGCTACGATAGGCAGGATGTTTACCAGACCCATGGTGGCACCAGTGCCAAGTTGGGCTGATTTGAAAGTACCAAGTGGCTCCTGCAATCTGCCATCCAGAATCGGCGTAACTTACTTTTGTTTTCCAGGGAAACGGGCCGAGGTTTGTGTCTGGGGGTCTATGGCTGGGAGTGACCGGCTGGCTCCTGAAAAGCTACGATAGGCAGGACGGTTCCCAGACCAGAGGTGGCACCAGTGCCAAGTTGGGCTGGTTTGATAGTACCAAGTGGCTCCTGCAATCTGCCATCAAAAAGTTGGCAGGCGAGTTTTGTTTTCCAGGGAAAAGCGCCGTTGTTTGTGTTTGGGGGCTTGTGGCTCAGAGTGGCCGGGTGGCTGCTTAGAATCCACGTTACGCAGGATGGTTCCCAGACCCAAGGTGGCACCAGTTCCAAGTCGGGCTGGTTTGACACAACCAAGTGGCTCCTGCAATCTGCCATCCAGAATCGGGGCAGCTTAATTTTGTTTGCCAGGGAAACGGTCCGAGGTTTGTGTCTGGGGGCCTATGGCTGGGAGTGACCGGCTGGCTCCTGAAATGCTACAATAGGCAGGATGGTTCCCAGACCCATAGTGGCACCAGTGCCAAGTTGGGATGATTTGATAGTACCAAGTGGCTCCTGCAATCTGCCATCAAAATGCTGGCAGGCGAATTTTGTTTTCCAGGGAAAAGCGCCGTTGTTTTTGTTTGGGGGCCTATGGCAGGGAGTGGCCGGCTGGCTCCTTAGAATCCACGATATGCAGGATTGTTCCCAGACCCAAGGTGGCACCAGTGCCAAGTCGGGCTGGTTTGATGGTGCAAAGTGGCTCCTGCAATCTGCCATCCAGACGCGGGGCAGCGGATTTTTGTTTCCAAGAGAAATGGTCCGTGGTTTGTTTTTGGGGGTATATGGCTGGGCGTGGCCGGCTGGCTCCTTAAAAAGCTCGATATGCAGGATGGTTCCCTGACACAAGGTGGCACCAGTGCCACGTCGGGCGGTTTTCGTAGTACAAAGTGCGTCCTAAAATTTGCCATCCAGAAGAGGGGCAGTTGAGTTTTGTTTGCCAGAGAAAAGGGCCGTGGTTTGTTTTTGGGGCATATGGCTGAGAGTGGCCGGCTGGCCCCTGAAAATCCACGATAGGCAGGATGGTTCCCAGACCAGAGGTGTCACCAGTGCCAAGTCGGGCTGGTTTGATAGTACTAAGTAGCTCCTGCAATCTGCCATGCAGAAGCGGGGCAGCTTACTTTTGTTTGCCAGGGAAACGGGCCGAGGTTTGTGTCTGGGGGCCTATGGCTGGGAGTGACCGGCTGGCTCCTGAAAAGCTACGATAGGCAGGATGGTGACCAGACCCATGGTGGCACCAGTGCCAAGTTGGGCTGGTTTGATAGTACCAAGTGGCTCCTGCAATCTGCCATCAAAAAGTTGGCAGGCGAGTTTTGTTTTCCAGGGAAAAGCGCCGTTGTTTGTGTTTGGGGGCCTGTGGCTGGGAGTGGCCAGCTGGCTCCTTAGAACCCACGATAGGCAGGATGGTTCCCAGACCTGAGTTGGCACCAGTGCCAAGTTGGGCTGGTTTGATGGTACCAAGTGGCTCCTGCAATCTGCCATCCAGAAGCGGGGCAGCTTACTTTTGTTTGCCAGGGAAACGGGCCGAAATATTTGTCTGGGGGCCTCTGGCTGGGGGTGGCTGGCTGGCTCCTGAAAAGCTACGATAGGCAGGATGGTGACCAGACCCATGGTGGCACCAGTGCCAAGTTGGGCTGGTTTGATAATACCAAGTGGCTCCTGCAATCTGCCATCAAAAGTTTGGCAGGCGAGTTTTGTTTTCCAGGGAAAAGCACCGTTGTGTGTGTTTTGGGGCCTGTGGCTGGGAGTGGCCAGCTGGCTCCTTAGAATCCACGATACGCAGGATGGTTCCCAGACCCAAGGTGGCATCAGTGCCAAGTCGGGCTGGTTTGTTAGTACCAAGTGGTTCCTGCAATCTGCCATCCAGAAGCGGGGCAGCTGAATTTTGTTTGCCAGACAAAAAGGCTGTTGTTTGTGTTTCGGGGCCTGTGGCTGGCAGTGGCCGGCTGGCTCCTGAAAATCCATGATACGCAGCATGGTTCCCAGATGCAATGTGGCACCAGTGCCAAGTAGGGCTGGTTTCATAGTACCCAGTGGCTCCTGCAATCTCCCATCCAGAAGCGGGGCAGCTGAGTTTTGTTTGCCTGTGAAACGGGCCGTTGTTTTTAATTGGGGTCTGTGGCCGAGAGTGTTCGGCTGGCTCCTGACAACCCACAATACGCAGGATGGTTCCCAGACCCAAGGTGGCACCAGTGCCAAGTCGGGCTGGTTTGATAGTACCAAGTGGCTCCTGCAATCTGCCATCCAGAAGCGGTGCAGTTGAGTTTTGTTTGCCAGAGAAAAGGGCCGTGGGTTGTGTTTGGGGGCATATGGCTGGGAGTGGCCGGCTGTCTCATTAAAAAGATCGATACGCAGGATGGTTCCCAGACCCAAGGGGGCACCAGTGCCAAGTCGGGCTGTTTTTATAGTACCAAGTGCGTCCTGCAATTTGCCATCCAGAAGAGGGGCAGTTGAGTTTTGTTTGCCAGAGAATAGCGCCGTTGTTTGTGTTTGGGGGCTTGTGGCTCGTAGTGGCCGACTGGCGCCTTAGAATCTGTGTTACGCAGCATGGTTCCCAGACCCAAGGTGGCACCAGTGCCAAGTTGGGCTGGTTTGATAGTACCAAGTGGCTCCTGCAATCTGCCATCCAGAAGCGGGGTAGCTTACTTTTGTTTGCCAGGGAAACGGGCCGAGGTTTGTGTCTGGGGACCTATGGTTGGGAGTGACCGGCTGGCTCCTGGAAAGCTACGATAGGCAGGATGGTTACCAGACCCATGGTGGCACCAGTGCCAAGTTGGGCTGGTTTGATAGTACCAAGTGGGTCCTGCAATCTGCCATCAAAAAGTTGGCAGGCGAGTTTTGTTTTCCAGGGAAAAGCGACATTGTTTGTATTTGGGGGCCTGTGGCTGGGAGTGACCGGCTGGCTCCTTTGAACCCACGATACGCAGGATGGTTCCCAGACCCAAGGTGGCACCAGTGCCAAGTTTTGCTGGTTTGATACTACCAAGTGCGTCCTGCAATCTGCCATCCAGAAGCGGGGCAGCTTAATTTTGTTTGCCAGGGAAACGGGCCGTGGGTTTTGTTTGGGGGCATATAGCTGAGAGTGGCCGGCTGGCTCCTGAAAATCCACGCTAGGCAGCATGGTTCCCAGATGCAATGTGGCACCAGTGCCAAGTCGGGCTGGTTTGATGGCGCAAAGTGGCTCCTGCAATCTGCCATCCAGAAGCGAGGCAGCTGATTTTTGTTTGCCAGAGGAAAATTCCGTGGATTGTTTTTGGGGGCATATTGCTGGGAGTGGCCGGCTGGCTCCTTAAAATGCTCGATACGCATGATGGTTCCCAGGCCCAAGGTGTCACCACTACCAAGTCGGCCTGCGGTTTTAGTATCAAGTTCATCCTGCAATTTGCCATCCAGAAGAGGGGCAGTTGAGTTTTGTTTGCCAGAGAAACGGGCCGAGGTTTCTGTTTGGGGACATATGGCTAAAAGCGGCCGGCTGGCCCCTGAATATCCACGATACAGAGCATGGTTCCCAGATCCAAGGTGGCACCAGTGCCAAGTTGGGCTGGTTTGATAGTACCAAGTGTCTCCTGCAATCTGCCATCCAGAAGCAGGGCAGCTTACTTTTGTTTGCCAGAGAAATAGGCCTAGGTTTTTGTTTGGGGGCCTGTGGCTGGGAGTGACCGGCTGGCACCTGAAAAGCTACGATAGGCAGGATGGTGACCAGATCCATGGTGGCACCAGTGCCAAGTTGGGCTGATTTGATAGTACCAAGTGGCTCCTGCAATCTGCCATCAAAAATTTGGCAGGCGAGTTTTGTTTTCCAGGGAAAAGCGCCGTTGTTTGTATTTGGGGGCCTGTGGCTGGGAGTGGCCCGCTGGCTCCTTAGAATCCACGATACGCAGGATGGTTCCCAGACCCAAGGTGGCACCATTTCCAAGTTGGGCTGGTTTGATAGTACCAAGTGCGTACTGCAATCTGCCATCCAGAAGCGGGGCAGCTTACTTTTGTTTGCCAGGGAAACGGGCCGAGGTTTTTGTCTGGGGGCCTATGGCTGGGAGTGACCGGCTGGCTCCTGAAAAGCTACGATACGCAGGATGGTGACCAGACCCATGGTGGCACCAGTGCCAAGTTGGGCTGATTTGATAGTACCAAGTGGCTCCTGCAATCTGCCATCAAAAAGTTGGCAGGCGAGTTTTGTTTTCCAGGGAAAAGCGCCGTTGTTTGTGTTTGGGGGCCTGTGGCTGGGAGTGGCCAGCTGGCTGCTTAGAATCCACGATACGCAGGATGGTTCCCAGACCCAAGGTGGCACCAGTGCCAAGTTGGGCTGGTTTGATAGTACCAAGTGTCTCCTGCAATCTGCCATCCAGAAGCAGGGCAGCTTACTTTTGTTTGCCAGAGAAATAGGCCTAGGTTTTTGTTTGGGGGCCTGTGGCTAGGAGTGGCCGGCTGGCTCCTAAGAATCCACGATACGCAGGATGTTTCCCAGACCCAAGGTGGCACCAGTGCCAAGTCGGGCTGGTTTGATAGTACCAAGTGGCTCCTGCAAACTCCATCAAAAAGTTGGCAGGCGTGTTTTGTTTTCCAGGGAACAGCGCCGTTGATTTTGTTTGGGGGCCTGTGGCTCAGAGTGGCCGGGTGGCTCCTTAGAATCCACGATACGCAGGATGGTTCCCAGACCCAAGGTGGCACCAGTGCCAAGTCGGGCTGGTTTGATTACACCAAGTGGCTCCTGCAATCTGCCATCCAGAAGTGAGGCAGCTAAGTTTTGTTTGCGAGAAAAAAGGGCCGTGGTTTTTGTTGGGGGCCTGTGGCTGGGAGTAGCCGGCTGGCTCCTTAAAATCCACGATAGGCAGGATGGTTCCCAGACCCAAGGTGGCACCAGTGCCAAGTCGGGCTGGTTTGATAGTACCAAGTGGCTCCTGCAATCTGCCATCCAGAAGCGGGGCAGCTGAGTTTTGTTTGCCAGAGAAAAAGGCTGTGGTTTGTGTTTGGGGGCCTGTGGCTGGCAGTGGCCGGCTGGCTCCTGAAAATCCACGATACGCAGCATGGTTCCCAGACCCAAGGTGGCACCAGTGCCAAGTGGGGCTCGTTTGACAGTGTCAAGTGCCTCCTGCAATCTCCCATCCAGAAGCGGGGCAGCTGAGTTTTTTTTGCCAGGGAAACGGACCTTTGTTTTTGATTGGGCTCTGTGGCCGAGAGTGGTCGGCTGTCTCCTGACAATCCACAATACGCAGGATGGTTCCCAGACCCAAGGTGGCACCAGTGCCAAGTCGGGCTGGTTTGATAGTACCAAGTGTCTCCTGCAATCTGCCATCCAGAAGCGGGGCAGCTGAGTTTTGTTTGCCAGAGAAAAGGGCCGTGGGTTGTGTTTGGGGGCATATGGCTGGGAGTGGCCACCTGGCTCCTTAAAATGCACGATACGCCGCATGGTAACCAGGCGCAAGGTGGCACCAGTGCCAAGTCAGGCTGTTTTTGTAGTACCCAGTGGCTCCTGCAATTTGCCATCCAGAAGCGGGGCAGTTGAATTTTGTTTGCTAGAGAAAAGGGCTGTGGTTTGTGTTTGGGGGCCTATGGCTGAGAGTGGCCGGCTGGCCCCTGAAAATCAACGATAGGCAGGATGGTTCCCAGATCCAAGGTGGCACCAGTGCCAAGTAAGGCTGGTTGTATGGTTCAAAGTAACTCCTGCAATCTGCCATCCAGAAGCGGGACAGCTGAGTTTTTTTTGCCAGAGAAAAGGTCCATGGTTTCTTTTTGGGGCATACGGCTGGGAATTGCCGGCTGGCTCCTTAAAATGCTCGATACGCAGGATGGTTCCCAGAGCCAAGGTGGCACCACTGCCAAGTCGGGCTCTTTTTGTAGTACCAAGTGCGTCCTGCAATTTGCCATCCAGAAGAGGGGCAGTTGAGTTTTGTTTGCCAGAGAAAAGGGCCGTTGTTTGTGTTTGGGGGCCTGTGGCTGGGAGTGTTCGGCTGGTTCCTGAATATGTACGATACGCAGGATTGTTCCCAGATCCAAGGTGGCAGCAGTGCCATGTTGTGCTGGTGTGATAGTCCCAAGTGGCTCCTGCAATCTGCCATCCAGAAGTGGGGCAGCTGATTTTTGTTTGCCAGAGGAAAGGTCCGTGGTTTGTTTTTGGGGGCATATGGCTGAGAGTGGCCGGCTGGCCCCTGAAAATCCACGATACACAGGATGGTTCCCAGATCCAAGGTGGCACCTGTGCCAAGTCGGGCTGATTTGATAGTACTAAGTAGCTCCTGCAATCTGCCATGCAGAAGCGGGGCAGCTTACTTTTGTTTGCCAGGGAAACGGGCCGAGGTTTGTGTTTGGGGGCCTATGGCTGAGAGTGACCGGCTGGCTCCTGAAAAGCTACAATAGGCAGGATGGTGACCAGACCCATGGTGGCACCAGTGCCAAGTTGGGCTGGTTTGATAGTACCAAGTGGTTCCTGCAATCTGCCATCCAGAAGCAGGGCAGCTGAGTTTTGTTTGCCAGAGAAAAGGGCCTTGGTTTGTGTTTGGGGGCATATGGCTGGGTGTGGCCAGCTGGCTCCTTAAAATGCACGATATGCAACATGGCTCCCAGACCCAAGGTGGCACAAGTGCCAAGTTGGGCTGGTTTGATAGTACCAAGTGGCTCCTGCAATCTTCCATGATCACGTGGAGAAATACTTTCTGGTTTCAGCCTCATGCTCTTTCTTCTCTCCCTCAACTTCTCTATCACCTCTCATCTGGTTCACATGCGCTGTCTTCAAGGTCCACAGGCTACTTTTCACAGAATCTTCTGGCCTGATGAAGTAAGGATGATGAATAGAACAGAGCTGGGATCTATTTTCCAGTTTGGATAAAATGCATTCTGCACACAAATCCAAGGAGAACGGGCTGCCCCGATGCCCAGAAAATCTTTCACTCCTGCTAGTGTTCTACGTCAACCGCAACTTAGTCTGAAAGAAAAGCTTTTTCTCTGAGAGCATCTGAGAGGTTTGCATGAAGCACTGATATCTGACATATGCAATTTTGAATAGGAGAGGAAAAAGAAAATGGCAAGGAGTTTTTAATTTTAGTGGTTTCAATTTTAATTTCCGTGCACTTTTTCAAAACTTGTCAGCTCAAATGCCCATCAACATCTTTTAGTCATCTGTAAGTCAGTATTCATATAAAATGTGCTTCAAATCCAAAGAATTTCAAATTTGCACTCCAAGCTTCTATGCCTAGATTTATGATTTCCTACACATATTAGATGAAAGGAAGGCCTTTTTTACTGTGGGAGTGCTGGAACACTGGAACAGGTTGCCCAGAGAAGTTGTGGGTGTCCCATCCCTGAAAGTATTCAAGGTCACCCTGGACGGGGCTTGGAGCAGCAACAAAGGAGAAGCTTGATGGTAGAGAAACAAAGTTGGACTATAGAAGAAACTCGGATTGAAGTATAGGATCAAGTTTTCTCTCAGCTCTTGGGGTAAATTCAAAGTTGTACAAAATGACATTTATCTGTGCTATTCACTACTGTAACAGAAAGTTTCATGAAAACTGTACAGAAGATAGTAAATTTTAAAAGAGATAAGAATTACAGCATAAAATCCATGGGATAGGTTACAACATGAGACACTCTCTAAGAGAAAATCTCTGTGTTTCAGCACTTCATCGGGGTAAGATTTCATGAAGTGCCAAAGAAGGCGGCAAAATATCATTCGGGACATTATTTACTGGAATTCAGCCTGGCCATTAGTAGGAACTGCCTTTGAACATATCATGTAGATATACCACACACACTTTCCCTTCACTGAAAAATTACTGTTTACAACAAATAAGCAATTGACAATCAAAATTGATTGAAAGCATCTTAAACATGTCAAGTATTTCATTGTAGATGATCTGTGATCCAAATGCTTCTTCCACCTTCGAGAGGGACAGAAGAATTCTTCCATATCATGATGGTTTAAAATTGTATCAACCAATGTTTTCTGCTGAAAAGATATCATCTATTTTTTTCTATTTTTGGAAGAAAATATTCCTAGACATACAACAGGTGAGAACTAAGTAATTTTAAAGAAACAAATGAAATGAAAATATTCTGTAAATAGAATGAAATGAAAAGCTGTGTTTTAAATAGGAGCTAAATATTAAACAGAATTTTTGTACCAGGCATTTGAATTACTGCACCAGCTCTTTTGCCCATCAAGAGAGGCATTTAGCATTTCAGTCTTTTCCAAGGTGTTCATGATCTGCTATGCTGATCTCTGTGTGTGCCTAGGTGTGTGTGGAGGGGGGGGCATATGAAGGGGAGTGTGTATGTTTGCTTTACAATTGTTGTGGCAGATTCATGCCTCAGCTCCACATTTTGTTTTAAAAAGGTCACACCGAGTGGATATGAAGTTTACTATCAACAAGAGATCGATTCCCAAATCATCCATTTGACTCTCCCTTATAAATCATGTGCTTTGTTGCATATTTTATCAAATATACTTTCAAGCCAGATGGAGGAAGGAGGATGTGGGAATCCCTCCACCATCTTGCAACTTTTATGTAAGTAGGTTTTCAAGAAAATCATCATTTCTCTTTTAAATATGTCTGGAACAGGCATGATGGTAGTGTCAACCTGTTGGAGTTTTTGTTGCTGGAAGAAGTTGTACAAAAGGATTGGTTTTTACGTTGACCAGTTACTGAATCAAGCGCAGGAATACATTGGAAATTTAGCTGGGGGTTCCTTTTCCCAGCAGACTACTTCTAGAACGAGCTTGTACACTGAAGCTGACTCTTTTGCTCTCTTTTTGTTTCTTTCCTATTTTCTTGGCTTCTTTGCCACTATCTAGACAATTTTGGAACTTTGTTCCCAACTAAAATGGTTTCAATAGTCTGATTGTGATCATACATTTTTACAAGGAATTTTTAAAATCTTTCCTCGAGTCCAGAAAGTCAAGGACTTAGATCTTTTTCTTCCCTTATCAATATTGCCATGAAATTGATAAATAAAGACCAACTCTTTATTTTTGTTTTTAACCCACGTAGATAATTCCCATCCATTAATCC